>NC_142245.1:107721455-108036455 GCF_052056855.1 Sturnus vulgaris | reverse complement strand
CACAGCACGTGGAAGCTGAAGGAAATAAACAGAGGAGAATAATTTCTAGCCTGTGCACCAACCTATCAAGGATCCTGCTTGGGAGAAGAATAATTCCTGATAATTCCAAAAATTCTAGGCTTTAAACTTTTAGGAACTTGAGATACTTAATCAGTAGTTAGATTTGTTGGTCATCTCTTTTGGAGGAATAGGCAAAAAGGGAGAAATATCAGTGGAAGAAACCCAAGATTCTTGTTTATCTACCGACTTCTAAACTCTTTGAGGGCTCTCTTCAACACAGAATCACCTTAACAGAAAAAATTAGTCTGAAGCACTGTGACTTCTTTTCTCAGGAAACTGAATTTCTAATCACATGTTCACCCTGAAAGGTGAGTGAGGTTTTAGAGGGAAAAAAAGTGTTTTCTTCCCTGTCTCCTTCCCTTCCAGTAGAACATTCCCCAATGACAAACTTAGGAGCCTTAAATGACGTGCTTTTATTTCACAGTGGGAGAGTGCAGATTAGTTGTACAGATCACACAAGGTGGTAGGGTAGGAAGATCCTGTGATGCATTGTCAGACACAAAATCCATCACTGAGCACACACTGAGTCTCCTGAGAAATGTCTACAAGGTGAAACAGAGAGGTGGCTTTTTTTCAATCCATCCCCCACTTAGACCATAACAGTCAAACAACTCAACTGTAAAATTAAGTTAAACCATGTTTACAGAGGTGCTGACAGCTTTTCCAGTCATGTAAAACTAAATTTATAGAGCCAAGTTGGTTGAAGAAAACATTGTTTGTGGCCAAGCAGACAGAGATTTCCTAAGGAGGAAATCTGCATTCCCAGGTCTAGTCAATGGGCCAATACTGCTTTTGGCAATTCTCTTTGCTCAAGTGGTAAAAAGAAATAAGGATGGGACTTGAATTCCAGATGCCTACTTCAAAACACATAACAATTCAGCATATTTGGAACTTGGGTTTTAAAGTTACTTCTGATTCTCTGGAAGTCATTACAACACAGCTTTTAATTCCAAAAATTATAACTGTTCAACTCTATTCAGTAACTGTCACCAGACCTAAATTTTTCAGCTTTGTTCAGATTTTGACATATAGCTTTGGGCTGGATTTTTCAAGTCCTCCTGCTTTGTTGTGCACAAGGCAATTTTTCTTTCCTCTTTCATAAGTAATTGAAGGTAAACAGGGGGAAAATGGGG
Organism: Sturnus vulgaris; assembly: GCF_052056855.1. NCBI lineage: Eukaryota > Metazoa > Chordata > Aves > Passeriformes > Sturnidae > Sturnus > Sturnus vulgaris. The sequence continues at coordinate 108,035,262 of NC_142245.1, read as the reverse complement.
AGGAACAGGCCTGTACAATAACTCACCGAGGATGATGACAGAAAATTGCTGCTGTCTGCACTAAGTAAGGGACTTAAAATAATCCATCAGTGACAAGGGCAGGCTCACTGAGCTGGCTTTGCAAAGCTGTGTCAGAGCTAAACTAGGTTTCTTTTATCAGGTAGGTCACCTTTTTCTTCACTTCACTAATAACTCTCCCTCCCTATTCAAAGGGATGTGGATGCTCCTGGAGGGGGTGTAACAGACTTTTGTTTCCTTCCATGGGACTGAATTACCAATGCTGACACCTCAGCACCATATAACAAAGACAAAACAAGCCTTGCACAACAGATAACTTGTCAACATGAGGCAACTCAGATCTGAATTTATAAAAGCTCATTGAAGCTCAGTTCTGAGAGCTTCAAATGAGAACTTGTGCAGAATCTTAAATAAACTGGAACCTCCCTCCAGCATCAATCCATTTCTCAAAATTTTCCCTTGGAAACTTGGAATCTGTCTGAAATTTGGTATAATGATTTAAAACAAACTCTGGAACTGAGCAAATTTCACATAGATTGAGGTTACAAGCACTTGAAAGAGCTCCTGAAGTGGCTCCAGTTGTCAAATAAATGAGCACAAGCAGAATTTTTTTTCTCAGAGGATTTGCTTACCGAAATCCCACATGCTGCACACTTCTTGCCAAATCTCTGCAGAAACTTCTGCCAGAAGGGAACGCTCACGACTGCTGATACCTACAAAGCACAAAAACCCATGTATGTACTGTGCTTACTTCCACTGTCTCCTCCAGCTCTGGAGCTCACAGACATCTTTTTGTCTAGTACATAAAAGCCTGGAAGGAAGGTGAATATGCAGATTCTTGTTTCTCCTCATCCTTTGAGTGACTTTTTAAAATTGATTGTTAAGCTATCCATCAGATGGTTTTCCACAGTCAAATCTTAGAAAATAGTGTCTTAAAATTTCCTTTTCTAATGCAAGCCACAGCAGTCAAAGCTGTGCTCAGTCATTAAAGTTCAAACACACTGCAAACAGTCAAACTTTGTGCTAATGCCTTTTGCCAAACTGCCTGAACTTGACAAATGATGAGTGAATTTAGCTCTACCCCATGTACAGGAAGAAAGTTGAAGTGCAAGATAAATCTACCCTAAGATAGAGTACATTCCATACTGTGTGTCCCTTCTTAGGAACAATCTGTAAGAGAAATAGTTGCTTGTAGTGGACATTACTGTTTCAGACACTGAAATACTCACCCATGGCAGCAACAACCACAAGCAATGCAGTACCTATGCACTGAAGTACTGCTACTAATGGCAGCCTTACACTTCCCCTTTATTTAAATGTCACCTAATTGTTAGTGTTATATTTCAGTCTGTACTTATTTTACCTCTACTGTCTCTCTTCTTGGTAACCATCACCTGCAGAGCCTTAAGGTACCCAGCACCTCTCCTGCTCTCCAGCATCTTGGTTTTAATGGTGTTGGAAAACAATATGTCTTATGATGTGGGAAAGGCTAATTATCACCTAAACAAGCAGAATTCTACCTCTGCATGTCAAGACAAAATATTCTGTAAAAGGATCTTTTTATCACACTGTCAGTTGCTCTAGAGAGGAATCATTGTATTTCTGGGTATTTAAAATATTTATCCTAGCAAGCTGCCTCTCCCCAAGGAGTCGTGTGTATGAATATGCAAATTGAAGTTGTTTAATTTTCAGCAAGATTGGGGAAAGGGACAAAGGAGGTAAAATTCCAGACCTCCTTTCTAGAAGCAGCTTCTGCCTTTTATAGAAGCTGGGGCTTGCAGGTAAAAACAACAAGGAATGAATTAAAAGCTCCAAACCACTATTTTTTTAGAAGTGCAGAAGGGAACACCAACTTTATTTCAAATAGACAACGCAAAAGATAGTGCAGCTTCCTAACAGCTCTGCTGAGACACAAAACTCTTCTTGTCTTCTGTAATTTTGTGCCAAAGCCCAGTGAGAACCAGGTAACATATGGGAGAGAAGTGCAACTCACCAAGATGGTCACCACCAAATACTGGAAGTGATTGCGGAGGCCAGCAGCATGAGTGCAGAACAGGACAAAGTTCCCCTGCTCCAGCTGTTGAATTTAAGACATTTGGTGACCACCAAAAGACAAAGGAAAATTAAAAAGAGACAAAAATTGCATCATGCTCCATATTAGTTAAATGTAGTTGGTGACTGATTTGTTAAATGTAGGGTTTGGGAGTCTGATTCTTCCCTTGTTTACAACAATTTAAAGAAGCAGTAACTGTCCTGTTATCACTGGAATAACATGCCAGTAATACTGGGGCAAGCAAGAGGTAAGCCACACGTAATAGAGCACAAAATTGACCAAAACAGAAATGGCCCTGTGAAAGGATTCTGTCTCCAGGCTTTATTCCCTATGTCCCATCTGCCTTGTGTTGTCACAGCTGCAGGCTACTGCAAGAAACTGCCCTTTCTCTTCCCCAGCAAGGCCATAAATCTTTCTCCAGAAGCTCTAACTCCAAAACAAGCAACATTTCAGCTGTAATAATACTCCTGCCAACTTCCTGTGGTAAAGCAGCTGGTTTTGTGTATACCCTCAGCTATGGAGTGTAGCTTTGGGTCAGATACCTCCCTACACCTGAATCCTCATCAGATAGGAGGATCTAACTGCACAGTGTTACATGACAGGTGAAGCCATTCTGTCACACTGCTTCTGCAGAACTCAGGGGGATTCTGAACACTAGAATATGATGGAGGGCCAGCTCCAGCAATTCTGCAGAAGCAGAGTGGCAGAGGAGGATTTAAGACTCAAGCCACAGCAGCAGGATTAATTCTTGTTCCGTTGTGAGCCTGTAGATTACCCGTGGCCAATCACCTGTAGACAAACTAGGATATCCAAGAAGTTGTATCCTATCTCCATTACCACAAAACCCTTCCCTAGTTTGTGTCCCTGTTTATGCTTCCCTAATTTTAGTCATAGGATATCACACTCTGGAATTATGGCAAATACATCTTTACTGTTGGATCTCAGGAAACTGGAGGGGTTTTTTTGTTTGGTTGGTTGGTCAGTTGGGGTTGGTTTTTTTTTTGTTGTTTTTTTTTTTTGTGTGTGTTTTTTTTGTTGTTGTTGTTGTTGGTTTGTTTGTTTGTTTGTTTGTTTGTTTGTTTAACCTGCACATTCCTTTTGCTGATCAGTAATCCACTTTCTAAATGCCATAAAATCAGTGTCCCTCCCTTGAGTAACAGCAGCAAGGGCTGCTCATGCTGGCTGAACTGGAGTAACAAAGCTTCCAGCTTCTGCCTCCCCTCACACCTTCCCTTCAGCCTGCACAAATAGCAAAACAGAGAGATATGGACTGACAGAAGATCTTTTCCTCTCTGGGTGTTGTCAGCAAGCAGCTGGCTGCCAGCAGCCAGATGTGCTATATATCCCTGCTGACTGAGTGGATGCTGGAACGATGTGGACAACAAGAGACCTTTCATCTTCTCCCTGTCTCTGCAGCTGCTCACAGTACCTGCAGATCCCAGACATGAGCAGAAATAACTTCTGTTATTGTTTCTCACCCTTGGGTATTTCAGCAAGGACTAACAGATGCTGTGCCCAAATCCAGGCCAACAAAAAAGTTCAGTGCTTCTTTGGCAAACAAACTTTTAAGTAGCCCTTCTAAGGAACTTTATAATTCACCAGGACTGCTGGTGAGCACAGCACTGCTCTCTTACATGTCATATTCTTGCCTTCTCTCCTGATACTCCCTTGATCAATGGTTCACATGACTAAGAGTCTCTTGGAAAAATGTGATAATTATTTGCTTTTCAAAATAAAGCAAACTTCAACTGATATGTACAAGTTCAGAGTAAAATAATATATTTACTGAATTGAACACATCTTAAAAGTCAGACTTAAAAAGCCTGCTGTACTTATGGGGATTGAGGGTTTCTTACTGAATGGTTTTTCTACAGCTCCTCTCTATGGGAGGATACACTGCATCTTTTTGTGAGAGCCACATCCAATTGCAGGTCTTCATTTCAAAATGAGCTCTACCTAACTCTGACACAGGTGAAACCTCCTGCTTCTGAATGTCTTCTCACTCTGACCTAATGCCTTCCATCACAAAAGACTCCACAAGACCCAGTTCAGCCACTATCTGAGAGCTGTCACCTATGCAAAGGAAAGAGGCAACAGTTTCAACAGGGCACACAGAGACAGGAACAGACAGAAGAGAAAAAGCATTCTCTAAGCAGCCGAAACCACAGGAGACTGTGGATGGATAACACAGAATGACCCAGACTGGGTCACTAGGACTAGTTCTTCACCTTTTATGAAAAATAAAAAAGAAAAAGAAAAGAAAAGAAAGAAAAAGAAAAGAAAAAAAGTCCTTAAATGGTTAGGACTTTGGCTTTGCTTCTCCTTTGTATGAACCATCTCCAGCCACACAGGACCCCAGGCACCAAAAGAGGACTCTGGCTCCCTACTGATTTACAGGGGAAGGCAACACCCCCTAGATCACCCCTCCAGTCACCAGTCAAAGGTTATTTGCATTTCAGACTCTCCCATGCTGGGAGTGGAATGAGGCCAACACACAGACTGAGAGGGTCTGAAGTTACCTGAACTGCTGTCGAGATGAGAAGAAATGAAGCTGTAAGCTTCACATATGGACCATGCTTCATGGTAAGTGCAAGCCCCTTACAAAAAGGAATTGCTCTGTCTGAATTTAAGGCATAAGGATCTAAGAGAAGCAGGATACATAAAATAAAAATTTTTTCAACAAAGGAATGTGAAATAACTATTATTAAATAGAAGCATATTTAAATATAACTTACCATCCCTTTCCTTTACTCCAAGAAAAAGAACGACAGTTCCAAGAAGATACACACCTGCTATGACCCCTGCTGCAATCATGTAAACTTTTGCCTTTCAGAAGGAAAAAAAGACATTTGAAATTGTGACAGGAGAATTATGAAAATTTCAGTCCCTTTTTGGTAAGCCACCTGCAAATGAAGAAATGCACATCTGCATACAGCCAAATGCCTGTCTGCTACCTCTCTGAAAAATGTTCACTTCTGCAGTTCATTTATAAACCACACCTGCTTTAGGATAAATTCAGGGCATATAAGTATGTATTTCTTGAAGGGGAAAAGAAAAAACAACAGTGAACAAAAGGGTTACTGTGTTGGCAACGTGAATGTTTTAAAAATTTGCTTATGTTGAGACTAACAACAGACATACACAGTCACCTAATCGAAACCATGCATCATCCATAGAGGCATTCTAATTTTCAGTAAGTCCAGTTGATCTGGCTACACAGACTGCAATCTGGAATTTCATGGTGGTTGGGAGAGCCCTCAGTACTGATATAGACACAGTTACTACAGTTTCTGCATTTACACATGATGATATTTGTGACAATAATGAATTTTAGAAATTATACTTACATGCCAATGAGAGAATATGGTGCCTTGCATGCTGGTTTTCCCAGTTACTTAGTTACTTAGTGAAATTCAGAAATCTTTGCTTCCTTTTAGCCAGGGGAGCAAAGCCTCCAAGGATACCTCCCACACCACCAGATCACATTTGCTGTTTCTAACTCTGATTGCACTGATTTCGACTAATGTGTTAAAAATATTTTACTTTAGTATGATGTAATAATTTACCTTATACTGTGTTATCAAAGATAGCTTATAGAGCTTTATGAAAAAATGATTACTTGATAGGAAAACTGAATTCCAAATTACTAGTTATATATTGTAGATGAAATTATTATAAGTCTAAGAAGATGTTGATTAAAAAATGCAATTACAAGAATGTACTTCAAAATATAAAGACAATTAGTATAGATGCAAATGTATTCAGATGAACCATGTAAGAATAGAAAATTTTTAAGAAAACAGCTTTTGATAAGATGTTTACATTTCAGAAAGTAACATGGTGAGATAAAGGAATGCAGGGATATATACGGGATAAAGGTTTGGGATTTTTTATATCAGAGCTATAAATTAAGTCACAGAGTACTTTCACACTCTTGGTTATGGCTTGCACAGAATACAGAGTGCAGTGGTGGAGATATCTGGATTCACATAAACAAGGCAATTTCAGCCTGAAATGTAGCTGAGCCAGGAGAGAAGGGGACCAAAAAAAAAAGGATAGTATCAGGGCTCCTTTATGAACTTTATAATTTTTTAATGCATTTGTTAATTTGCTTGAAGCATTTGAATTAAATGTTGTGTTTCATAAGCCATCATTAGATGCAATTTGAGCTTAAACCATCAAGGATACTCACAGTAGGCCAAATAAGATTCTCTAACCCTCAACAAAACTTGTTAGCCCATCTACAACTCTATCAATACCCATGTTTGGTTTCCAGTAATAAAGATCCATTCATAAGCTTATACTAACAACTTCAGGAGAGCTTAAAAATCACCATTTCTTCCACATCCTTTCTTATAATAAGGAGCAAAGTAACAGCAGTTCTTCACTAAGTGCTTTTTAAAACTAGGTGTGCTCTTGAGCAGCTAGGAATTAGTCCTTGTGACAAAAAGAGTCAGGGTCATACCCCTGAAGGGCACTAAAAGAAAGTCAAGATTTGCCCTCCTAAATATTTCCTGATGTAAGTACTTCAAAGTCAATTAAGGTAGTCTTGCCTCAGCTTGTAACTTAAAGCCCATCAGCCACACAACCAAAATTCAGGATCCATCAAAGATCCAATTCAAGATTTCCTCTTTACTGTGCAATTAATTAGGTGCATGTTCTGCTGTGTGTGGTGTGAGCTAAGGGCAGGTTTCCAGTCACACTGCAACTTCTTCAGATCTGAAATATGTTTGTGTCTAAAAGCTTTCCCATCATTTCCCAGTTTTATTATCTAGTTTAATGAAAGATAATGCCTCTACCTACAAACCCTGGCTACTTTAAGCAATAGATTTTAGTTAGTTTTTCAAAATAAAACACTACTTGACATTCAACTCATTGTGAAGTTTCTTTCTCCATCTCCCTCCTACCTCAAAAAGGACTGGAAAGGACATGTGGTTAGACAGAAAGGAAATAAATCCAGATTGTCTATTGTCTATTTTTTTCCCCTGAAAGCCATTTCAGAGATTTCAAAATAGAAATTGGAGATTTTACTCTGAAGCAGATTCAGACAGGGAATCTGCTGTGCAATGAAATTCAGCTTGCTCCGTGACTTTTCAAGCTACTCTCCTTGACAATTCACAGAGGTGTAATAAACACAGTAGTGTTCTACATCAAACCAGTGTCCCAGAAGCTAAAAAGGAAGGCTGGATGATGTTCTGTGTCTTGTTAAAACACACACTACAAGTTACTAAACAAGCATTTTCAAAAACACATTATGGAGCCATAAAATGGCCTGGCCACTTTGAGAAGCAGCCCAGCTGTCCTCAGACTGTTGCCCAGATCAGCTCTATGAGAAGCCTGTGCCATAAAAACCCAAGGTGGCACAGAGACAAAGAATAGTGTCTGGGAATGGGGCGGGGGGCAAGGCTTTGTCCCTTTCCTGGACCACCAGTGCTGATGGCAGAGTATGCAAATCCAAAACACAGATAAAAACATGCCTTTAGTTTGTGATTTTACTGCTGCTGAAGCACCATAATAGGAGCTACTCCACTGCATTAGGAAGAGCACAAATATGTACTTCCTCATTTGCATCAAACATTTGAGATTAGTTTCAGGTCAAGGAATCTTCCTAGGGTGTTTTACATACTGGTTGGTACTTGCACTGACAGAGCAACAGATGAAAGTATAAAAAGAAAGGATGAATCCAGCAGTTGGTAAATTGGAACCAACAATCTGCTGATTTCACAAGTGACATAGGAAAAAACAGTACTACACAATGTAATTGTTTAATTCAGGGCTTGTTTCAAGACCACTGCAAACAATGGAAGACTATTAAATTGTGTTAACTGAGGTTTGGATCAGGTTTTAGGTTTTCCTCCCAGATACAAAACCTTTGTCTCTCAAAAAATATAAAACTCAAGTAGGAGGAGATAAAATTATTTGTGCAAAATTACAGGAAAAGCCTGTCAAGGAAAATTAAATAAACAAGCATGGATCCCCAGGTTCATTCCTCATGTTAACCACTGAGATCTGCCATCGTTAATGGGCTATTACCAACCATTTACTTTCAACAGTACTTTGTACCTTCTCAAAGTACAGATTCCAAATAGGACTTAGAGTTTCGTTCACAAAATTGCCATTAATCTGTACAGGAGATCTCCAGTGGTAACTCCTTTGGAAATCAGTGTTGCTGAACTGAAAGACCCTGCTGTAGCCACCATGTTTTCATGGAAACATAGAATGGTTTGGGTTGGGTGGGACTTTCAAAAATCATCTCATTCCAACCCCCTACCATGGGCAGGGTCACCTTCCACTGGACCAGGTTGCTCTGAGCCCCATCCAACCTGTCCTTGAACTCTTCCAGGGAAGGGGCATCCACAGCTTCTCTGTGGATGTAGTGTTACAACTTGTGACACTACCTTGTCACCTTTATTGCAAAAAAAGAAAACAACTTCCTAATATCTAATCGACATGTACCCTCTTTCAGTTTAAAACCATTCCTCCTTGTCCTGTCACTACAAGCCTCGGTTAAAAGTTTCTTCCATCTTCCTTAAAAGCCCCCTTTTGTACTGAAAGGCTGCAATAAATTCTCCCTGGAACTTTCTCTCCTCCAGTCTGAACGAATCCAACTCTCTCAGCCTGTATTCACAGGAGAAGTCCCCCAACCTTCTGACCATTTTTGTGACCATCCTGTGGCTCTGCTCTAACAGGTCCATGCCTTTCTTGTGCTGGGGACCCCAGAACTGGACAGAGTATTTCTGGAGGGGTAAACTGCTTTTCTTACTAAGATTCTATAAACTGTAAATCAGCCCCTAGTGAAAACAAAGGGTGGCCATGTCCCTCCCAGCTGCTTTATGGGTTGGGCACCTTCTGCAAAGCTCCTCAAAGAAATTCTGGTGCCACACTGAGGAGGGGTTGCAAAGACAGCAAAGATGGAAAGCATTGTCTGGAACAAGGTCATTGCCTCAGCTCCAGCATCACTGATTTCATGGAAGTCAGTTCACACTCATCCAGCTGGATAGGACATGGTATTAGAGAAACATCCCCACCCTTCTCTGTAGGATACTTTAGTGTATTCCCATAGACACTTACTTGATGAGACAGAGGATCTGAGGGGTCTGGAATGGTGGCAGTGTCATGCCAGGAGTCAGTGGTGTTTTCTGAGGGATTCACAGTGCAGTGGGGAGAGACGTGAGCACTGGCCACAATCTGCCCCTGAAGTGCAGCTCCAATCAAGGTCCCAAGAACTTCCATGGTCATTCCTAAAGAATGGAAGCCCAAATATGCAGTGAGGATGAGACTCTTGCTCTTCTGTCTCACTGAAGAGAAACATTATCAAACCATTTCCTCTTACAGGAATGAGCAATGCCAAGAACAGAAGAACTGAAAGGCAGGGATAGGAACAGTTTCAAGGAGAGTTTTGTCTTTCATTTTCTGATCAGCTTTGAGAAGAAGCATCCAAGAAAGAGTCTTTTCTATACAATCTGCATGAGAGATGTGAATGCTGAAATTAAGAAGATAATGTGGAGTTGAGGACCAGAGCAGAACTACTTTTTAAATGCCATTTTTTCCAAAGCAAGACTTAAAGTCAAGACTTAAAGTTCATCTCAAACTTGACTGCAACTTGTGAAACACTTCTCTAATCAGACCTCTGAGTCCTCCAACTGTAAAATAAAGTGATACTTGCCTCAGGTTTATGGAAATAGTACAGCTACAAAGCTCTTGGAAACAGCAGGTGCTGTTCTTAATTGCCTAAGGCCAGAGTCAGGAAGAACTCTCTACCTCAACCTCAGAGAGTGATTCAGATCACTAATTCTCACCAGAAAAAGAGGATCATCTTAAAAAAAAAAAAAAAAAAAAAAAAAAAAAAGACTTCCACTTAGGAAAATAAAAATTTAACCATGGGCATCATCTCATGACATTGATCAACAACCTGACCAGGTGTTGCAGCTCTGTTAAGGCAAATGGTGAGAAATTTGGGTTCTAGACCCTCCTCACACTGAGGGATTTCAAGCCTACCGTGCCTGTTTCCCTGCAATATGGCCATACCCAGCATCCCCATGGCCAGAAGATAAACTGAATTCCTGTCCTGGCTCCAGAGACTCTTTACACATTTTGCATAAAGATACATCAGGACTGAATGCATGAACAGATTAAGGATGGGAACAAAGTCTCCCCATTTGGGAGGGAATGGACTTCTCATTGACCCAAACTTCAGACTTTTTTTCCTGTTTTTTCTCTTTTGGTGGCTCCCAGGGTCATTTGTTCCTTTCTGAGAAGCACCACGGAGGATTCTGAAGGGATGCTTCCAGAGCAGGTTGTGTCCTGGTGGTTATGGTACTCTCTCTGGGAAGTGACAGGCATTTCAAAACCTCCTAGGTTCATGTTTATCCAAGTGTCCTGATCTATAACAGCCTTCCTAGGTGACCTCAGACATGTGGCTTTTTTTGTGTCCCTGTAAAGGAATAAAAATACTTCACCATCTAAAGGGAGGGCAACACACACAGATTGAGAGGCGTTCAGAGAGTGCAGCAATGCAGTCTGGGTGTAACTATGCAAGATCCTGTAAGGAAAAGGGAAGAGAGGTTCCCTAGCAGATCTGGACCTTTTAAACCATCACTACTTTGTTCCCAAACTGAGAATGCTTTTGAGTGGAAAATCTGAGGTGCCATGTTACATTAATTTAAACCAATGGGAAGTAAAAAAAGGCCCTTCCCCAAACTTCACATCTAATCCTACCAGCAATGTTGCAATTCAGTCCATGCACACAAAAATCCTGGCAGATGGTGGAAATCTAACCCCAATCTGGTCTGAAGTGTTTGGACACAAACTGGTCTCAGTTGGGCGTTGCAGAGCTCCCAAACTCAGTGCAAAGGCAAAGCACTCAAATCACACCTTTCATTCAGAGCACCACCTACACATTCATAACCTTTGTCTAGGGCTCTACATCTGCATTTTATCAAGCACTTGTACAGAATAAAACCCAGAAGCATCATTAGAGGCACCAGAAATACAACCACTGTGAAACTTTTTTTCTAAGTAGTAGCAAGAGCTGAGGAACAGGTATCTTTCAAAGTTCTTGTGTGCTCAGAATTTATGATGTATTACTTTCCACATCAGCCAAGAAAGCTGATCTGCCAGCAGATTGTACCTTGAAGTAGGTTGTGTTTTGGCCAGAATGTAAGTAGGAGTTATGTTAAGGCAACTTTGGAATCCAGTATTTCTACCTTGCATTAACAGCAACAGCAGAATAAAATTCATAATAGGCAGTTCTGCTTGTCTCCAGCAGAGGGTAATGGATCCTCTGATCCCAATCTTATTTTTAAGAGCACACTTCTTATTACACAGCTGTTTTCCTTTAACAGTTGAAGAAATGCCTGAACAACTGACTGCATCCAAGACAGTCTATCAACAAGAAAAAATCTCTATGAAGCCCGAAAAGAGGCAAAAGTGTTTAAGTAAAACACCAAAAAAGGAAAAGGTAAAAAAAAAGGTTCTCACGTAAGCATAACCATGACAAGAAAACTTTGCTCCAAACACATATCAACATACACAAATATACCAACATGTGAAAAGTCAAAACTCTGGTTCATTGCACCACCTTAATTTGGTTTATGAGTACAGCTGTACACTCAAAAGTTAAACCCTTTCTGAACAATAAAATGACACTATAAATGTGTGACACCTCTCAGCCACGGAGTTCAACAGCTTTTATGAGTACAAGTTTCACATGCTTATGAAGCCTTGCATGGGACTAGCAGATCAGAAAGCACATTTATTTGGATCACAGCCTCTGAAGACATAAAACCAGACAATAGAAAACACTAGGTACATGGATTTAGTCAGAATTTAGGCCAGATGACTCAGAATACAGTCAGTGCCAAAGAATATAACACAACTGGAATCTCCTGCTGTTTAGTCCTGTCCTGTGACTGTCAGTCCAGATTTTTTCTTAAAGATAGTTGATGGTAATGCAAATTACAAGTGTTCCATATCTCTGGAGAGGGACTGGGTTGATCAGGGAATATCATATCTAGAATTTTTGACACACATTTTTAGTACTTCTCACTATTTCACTGTGCCTCTGTGGGTTTCAACATAATCAAGTATGTTGAGGGTTAGAAGGACTAAAGGAAGAGAAAAGGGATCTTGCCAGGAAGAGAAAACAGATGCAACAGGAAAAACCTACAAGTTATTCTAAAGCAACGCTTTAAGGACAAATTAAGACATAGAAAAGTCTTTCATGTAATATTTGACTTTTTTCTTTTTACCTTGCTTGATGCAGTTACACGATAAAGAAGGCATGAGAACATGAAGAGGGCAGGAGGAGAAGAAAATGTTTTTGCATTCAATTTATGATCTATACAGGAAATCTTGAGAATATTTTCACTGCACTTTTTTGGGTCTGATTGATTTGCTTCAAAGCTAAAAGTTTGTCTGGTCTTGGTTGTTGAAGAGCCAGAGATATGGTCTGGAAAGCATCATCCTTTTAACTAATACACTCAGAGTGCTAGTTATATTACAACGAGATCTGCCTTTAAACTACCTGGTGTATGTCAGAAATAATTTAAAAAACACAGATGAAATGAAGAAAGAGATTTCAGTTGGTGTGAACATGCACACAAAATTACTTTCCTTTTTGGTGAGGTTAAGTGTCTTGGTTCTATTAGTTCTCAAATTTTTTTCTCAGAAAACAGGTTTGGGATTTGTATTTATAGCATGAAACACATAAATCTAAGGCAACATGAACTAAAAAAAAAGAAGGCAACAAAACAAAACAACAAACCCCCAATAAAACCAAAACAACAAACTCCTCAAAATTACTTTCATGCTTTCTTTGATTGAATGTTTCTTGATTTTTCCCTTACAAATCACCTTAAATTAAATCATTATTCCTTACTCTGACTTGGTTAAGAGTGATTTTTTTATTGTTTCCTCTGGCTAGCAATAAACCAAAAAGAGTTTATAGCTAATCAGACAATTTGAGATGATTAAATATTAACGTCTCCTACTTAACTAGAGAAATGCAATTCCTTTGAAGACAAATTAGTTTTCATCACATATTGAAACATTCTTATAAAAGTCCAGTTTAGGGACACAAATCACTAGGAGCTTCCTATAGATGAAGAAGGATTTTCAATAGAGCTCAGCCCCAGTCCCCAGGAGAGAGCCCAGATCACACTCACGATATGCTGTTGCAGAATCTCTGTCCCTCTGGTCTGTGCTGAGAAACATGGTGAGAGCAGAATATGGTACTTGGAATAACTATGGAGAGAAAAAACATGACTTAGGAAATGTCAGGGTAAAACTGCTGTATTCCTTTGATATCCAAGAAAATGGTTTAATGGGACCTTGAACATTCATTCACAACACTGAGAACCATCAACCAATTTTTTAGCACAAAGACCTGCCTTTTCTTTCTGATTTGTAAAGCATATAAAAGGAAAACAGTATCTTTCAGAATACAAATAATAAATAAAAAATAATAAAATACCCAGAGGGTCGATGTTGTGCTCCTTCAGTTTTCTTGGGAAAATATCCTTCACAGAGAGACTCAAAGGAATTTTGCTTTCTTTGCACCAGGACACTATCATATTCCTAATTTGAATTAACTAACTGGAAGCAAAGCCATAAAGGAGAAATACAGTTTTCCACTTTATTCAAGCCAGAAGACTACACCAATACCCCAAATATTTCAGATATCTAATTATGTAAATCCAGGAGATAATAGTGAAAATTATTTTCTGTCTTTCAGCACCATTGTGCCACACAGTTCTTTATTTGAGTTAAGAATATGTTAAGAGCATTGCAAAGTGGAACTGGTACATGAACCTGCCTGAACAACCATGTTTTCTGTGGTGTTCCCACCACCCCAGAGATCTGTAGCCAAATTAAGTCTTGAACTCTGCATCCCACAATGTTTGCACAAAATGCATTTCTGTCCACTTCCACTGACAATGGCAAGGGTGTACATTTTCAAAACTGCCATGGAAACCCTGTGTTTCTCTTTCAAAAGAAAGAGGAAAGAAATTATTTAAAATCATTATGGATGTCTTCTGGACCTTCTTTCTACTGGGGAAACAAAGGACCTAGGGAAATATTGAAGTTTAATATAGGAATACAGAATTCCTAATCTGCTCCTGAGAACAGGAGTTATGAGAAGTTGGGTGTCTAACTGGAATTAGGAACATCTCTACAAGAATGAGTTGAGGGCACTGGAGGTAACCTGGATGAATTAGCAGCTCATTTACTAGAAAAAGCCCTGTCAGAAAACCATCAACCAGCAGAGAGTTTGATAAAAGGGCACCTACCTGTCCCTTAAACTCACTAGAAATTGAAGTAAAATGTGAAAACAAGTTTACTAAATATGAATGCTTTAATATAGACAGACAAAAAGCAAGTTACTGCTGAGAACCTCATGACCTGTAATCTACTTACTGTGGTCAGTGCTTGGAAAAGGCAGTAGAAAGTCAGATACCAAGCAACTCTTCCTGATACAAATGGAGGCAGGTACCACATAAAAAAATAGGAGACTATTGTGAAGGGTGTACATGCCAGCACCCTGAGAAGAAAATTACACACATCAACAATCTTAAAATAGCAAAGCACGTTAAATTTTCCTGCTAATAATTAATATAACACAATTTATTTTATGTGCAATTTTTCTAACTGTAGTAATGTATGCTTTTAAATATCAAAAGTTAGTGTGCATTAAATACATAGATGAATATAAAATATATCAATATAAAATATAAAAATACACAGATTAATACTTTCATAAAATGGAAAAAAACAGGAAATCTGAAAGAAAATATCTACACTAAAATTAATATCTGACTCAGAAGAGACATAATTTCCTTTCATGTGCACTGTAACAGCATACCTATATTGCCATTCCTTGGCACATGTCTCAGATTAGGCATTTATTAGAAAGAATGGCCGAAAAAAATCACTAAGCTCTGTCATCATGTCTTTGCATACTCCAGCAGTTTTTACATGAGTTTACTTATTATTGAGATTCTCTCTTCTAATTTTAGTGCCTTTGGTTTTCCCCTGAACTTAATCTCTTCACTGCTACTTCAAGCAAGTGCAAATATGTTGCTTAAAAATACTGAAAAAAAGCATACGAGACAATGGATAGCCCATTGTGAAAGCTCCTACACTCTGTGTCTAGTTAGGTATATGATAATTTCCTTAATTTAATTCCTAATCACTTCAAATACAAAAGGATCACCTTCAGAGAGGAAGGTGGCTTAAAAAAAAGAACCACAGAAACTTATATTCCATACACATTGCCATTAACCAGCAATTAATGACATTAGTCTGAAACCTATCTCAGGCAAGTAGCACTCGTCAAACTCCATGATACAGAATTGGTCAGATGCTATTATTTCCTAAATGTCTGAGCTGTAGCATCAGGCCTCTCCTGTATTCTTGTAAATCAGGCACTGAACAATGTATTTAGATGACCAAGATCCTAACAAAAAATTTCCAAACACATAAAACAGAAAACAGATTAATCCCTTCACAACAGCACTACTGACATTGGGGGTCAGCTGATTATTTTGTAATCGTGAACTGAAAACCTGGAATACAAAAGAGTAATGTGGGTAAATAGTTTAGTAAAACAATGGCTTTCCCACACTGCTTTTTGGGATGGACAGCATCACTGGGAGCTGAACATTTACCAGGAAAGTGCCAGGTTCTGGTATTCTCTGTCCCTCTGTTCCCCAGCCCACAGTTCACCCACAGCAATGGAAAACATAAACAAGGGTAAAATCCTAACACATCTCAGGGAATCTACCTTCCTCTCCAAAAGCATGAGCTGTTCCACATGGTGTCCAGGCAGAGTCACCACAATAAATATCTTCACAGTCACTTTTTCATGCAACTATTTAGCAACAACCCTCTTGGTATTGTTTTCCCCTTTCCCACATTTTCCTTTCTTCTCTAATGCCAGGGAGTTTTCAAAGCCTTGCTGGAGTTACTGAATATCTGATTGTCAGCTATTATCTCTTTTGACAAAATGTTCAACCAGTATTTCAAGTCAATGTCTGCTTCTGCCTTTTAAAGCCATTAAATAAGTGATTGATGACTTTGTGTTACATTGAGGACAGTATTAAGCGATAGTTAAACATTCACCTCCCTTACTAATGTTCTTGCTTTGCTGGCAAGCTTTTCTGACTGAAAAAGATTTCATTGCTTCATTCTAGATTATTAAGAAGTTAGAAAAAAATCAGAATACTAAAGTATTTTTAAGCTAAGGGAAGCCCCATTTTTTTCCTTTGTAAAAAAATGGCCTGACTCTCAAAGTCTAGGAACAGAACTCCCATGAAAATATTAGTGCTACAAAAAAACACAGACAAAATTCTCCTGTAAAGAAAGCAGCTGTTAGATGAAAGGTGGGGTTAGATAAGCACTTTTCCTGTAAGAAGTGCAAGATGTGCTGGAGCTGGTTTATAGTGAAAAGATAAGTTCGTGCTTGTGCTAGGACAGGAATCATTCTAACATCAATGTAACACTAACACTAACAATAAACACTTGCTAACAATAAGCACTTGCTGTATTTTCAGAGATCTTAAAAAAAAGAAAAAAGCATCAGAATATTTTAATGGCATTTGTATAAAAATTTCATTGTTTTCTTTTTGGATAGCTTTCTTACTCAGTTAATTCAGTGGTCATTAAAAACCACACCATTTACCTGGCCTCCAACCAAATCCTGAAAAGAAAAACAGCAGCAAGCTCCTCTTTTCCCATGAGACTTGACAAAAAGCTTAATTCAACCTGAAGGCCCTGTTCCTACTGGGCCAAGGGCAGCTGATCTCGGCTTTTTCCAACATGTACTTGCCTTCTCTATTTTGTCAGATATAAGCTGCCCATGGACAAGTTTCTGTAGCTGTAAAACTGCCCAACAGCAAGAGAACCAGCTAAAAAACTGCTCTCAATTTCCCCAAAATTTCAGCTTCCTTGCTCAGGGCACATTTACTCTTAGATTTTTGTTGTAAATCAAGCTCGTGGGTTATTTCAATTAAAAATCCACAACTAATTTAAAATATCTTACAATAGATCCATGTAATGTATGAGATAAAATGATGAAAGACTCCCTGTTTCACAGTAGTTGTGGTGGGTCTAAATTAATACAAACCAGTACAGTAGTCAATCTCCCCTTGGCTTCCAAAATATTAAAAAAAAACAACTATCACATGCCCTGTGGCATAGATGAGCTGGAGTTCCTCTAGCATGGACCAATCCTTTCCAATTTTTCTTGCTTCACACTTGTCAATCTCGTTCCTATTGGGCAACATTCAACTGTTCTACATCTGTGCATGCATCCTTCCCTGAACTGAAAGACCTGGGGAGTTAAAGGAGCTCCTGGAAGGCTGATGTGAGATGTGAAGGCACTCTGGGACAGAAGTAGAAATAAGATCCAACTTTGTTGAAAGAGTGAAGTCAAACTAAAGAAATCTAAACAAAGATAAAAATTCAACCACAGATTTAAGAAAGTTTTAGATTTCAGCTTCCAGTTTTACTAAAAATACAGTCTCTTGGCTTTATTCATTTGCATCTCCAGTGGTAGAAAATCTCTTCTGTGTTTTCATGGGTGAACGAGTTAAAAATGACATGGCAATTTTTAGTTTTTATTTTATATATGTGGAATACAACCCCTGAGAGTAATTCAGTGAGGTGGCTGTACAATCACAACAGTCAATATTCACATATATATGTAAATATATGTACACATTTATACTTACCAAGGCATGAGCCTGCCAATTTTTGTCCATCTACTTTTGCTAATAAAAAAGCCAGCAACAGGATCAGTAACTGCACCTGAGGCTTTGCCAATGAACAGCACCAAAGAGGCATGAAATGGAGTAATCTGAAAGTACAGACAGAATACAGTAAACAAGAGCCATATTGTTTCACAATACAATGAAACAGCATAAAGCAACTTTCCAGAAAAAAACACCTCAGTGTTTTAAAGAATAATGATAGTTCATTTACAAAACACTTCTGCTGCTGTCATAGAAATTCCTATTGGTTACCCACAGCAAACAAAATGAGACATTGAGATTGGTGCTGTGAATTAAGGGATCAGAAGGGAAAAATGCAAGGAAGGAAAGATCCAGAATGTGTTTAGGATGAGGAAAATGTCAAATAGCAAAGTCCTTGTTTCAGTCATACAATCTGACAGAGCCCCTCTGTAATCACCCTCTTGCTTTTCCCCCACACTTCTCCATGTCCCCAGATCTTTATCTTGACCTGATCTAGAAAATGGTAGAGGGGGTTGTTTACATGCAGAAATGTTTTTTTTCCTCTCCTGAAATTAGCAACAAGGCTTCCAACTGGTGGCATGTGGCTGAGGAAGAGGTTGTTGCACAACAGACTTTATTCACTGGGGACTGAGTGGTGACAACTGAATTGCGTAAAGCACATCTGCTCAAATCAAAGTTGCCAGCACGTGTCCATCACATCTCACTTGAAAAATGTTCATAGATTACATAAGAATAAAATGGCCAAGTAGAAAAACCTCTGAAATTAACCCAGGTGGGCTATACTTTAGTCCCTATGTAGAAATACAGTTTGTCCCAGGCAAGGCAGTTATTTTTTCACATATATCTGTACAGAGCTTAGGAATTCCCATCACACAATGGTTAAAAAGGGTGGGCTCTCTTCCAAGTGCTCAGTTCATGTCACTGCAACTATAGTCCTGAAAAAAAGTCATTGAAACCTGTATAAATGTGGATGTTCCTCACATGAATAATTGAGAGAAGCTGCTGAAAGGGCCTCTGTAGCTCAAAGAGTGAGAGCAGACAAGATCCCTTCATCTCTGTGCTTCCACATAGCAGTGCTCCAAAGGCCTGGAAAACACAGCTGATACAGCACCAAGCTTGAGCAGGTATCCCCTGCTTTCCTGAAAGGATGCTGTCTCCCAGGCAGCATCACCAGGAATGCAGCTGATGCAGGTCCCCTCAATTAGAATTCAGAATTTGCTGCAGGTGCTCTCTCAGAGGTGAAAGAAGGAAGCAGTGATCTCTGAATGTCCTGGATGACCAGCACAAAAAGCAGGTGCTACAGACTTCTGATATAATGCCCACTACACTTTAGCCCAATTCAGGTGAAATTGCAGTGGCAGCCGATGTTCCTATCACCACCAGCTCCAAGACATTTACTCCACCCTAGAAAGTTTGTGAGCAGGGAAGGATTGGGAATGGCAGTGCCCAGCAGGTAACAAGAGTGGCTCTCCATTCCATTGCTGCATGGTGGGATGAAGCTGGATCAGCACTGGACTGTGTCCCATCTTCTTGCTGATCCATCTTTGCTGGCTCGTGCCCTCCCACAGCCATCAGAGGGTGGCAAGGGGTTGAAACATTGCAGTTATTGAGGGGGACAAGAACAAAAAACTACGAATTAGGTGAGTTCCACATTCATATTTTGTTCAGATAATTGAACAGACTGAAAGGAAGTGGATATTAATACATAGAGGTGGAAGGAAGTCCTGAGGAAAAAGTAAAATCTCTTTCATGTTAGGAGTGGAGTCTTTATAGTCACCCTGTCTTTATCATTGGTATGGGTTTATACATCCCTTGGCTGCATTTTCTTATCTTCTAAATCTAGACAGTGTCTGTCAGCACCAATGCCAGAAACTTCTCAGTGTTAATAAAATACAAGATAAAATATGCTAAATTTGCCCATCTCAAAAGGAATAAATACTAGGATCCTTTTATCAGAGAATTTTGCTGTCCTCTAGTAATTTGACTCAAGGATCCTGTGTGGTTTAGAATTCCACTTATGTCTGTACTCTATACAGGTAATTTAGCTGGAACAAGGAATTCAAATTGAAAAACTGAAAGTTACAGAAAATTAATAAAAAGATAATTTTCTTAGAAAGGATCCAGATTATGTATGGAAGATGACACTTGCTGACTTTCACATTCTCTCCAGAAGCTAAAACAGTTCTGCTCTCTAAGTGGACAAGAAATAAATCCAGGTAGTGACTACATAATTACATTCTCTCCCCTGAAAATGTGTGGGAAAGAACACAGGATTTCAGAGCTATTTATCAGGCCTTGAAATAAATCCTGTCCCTGCAGGACTACTTCAGAGAACAAATTAAACCATCAGGGAACAAATAATTAAGCCCCTTAATGAAAATGTAAGTATATCACTACAGACATTAAGCAAAATTATTTGGTTTCAGTAGAAGCTTGCTAATAAAATAATTATTTTTATGTCACTTATTTAGGTAGTACCCAAAGATGTACAGATGGCACCCCAGATTTCTGGAACTGTGCACAAATACATGAAAGAACAGTCCCTTGCTTCAAGAATTTTCAATCTCTGTGATAAGCAAAGAATGGGGAAATTGCCATATTTCTAAGGATCCTGGGAAAATGGTGTTAGAATCTTTCTCATTTAGTTCCTGCTTCATCATCTCCAATGGCTTGTACTGCCATCCTTGATGACAGTGGGTAACAGCTTTAGTCAGAGCTGCTCCACCGCCCTGCTGTACCCCAAGCTCCTGTTCCACCTCCAACTCCTCAGATTCCACACCATCATTTCACATTTTTCACACTGCTGTCCATAACTGGCTCCTTTTCTACGTCTTGTGACTTTGATCTCAACAAGACACTCAAGATGATCTCAGCTGTACATGGACTGTGTTGAAAATTTTATTTGGTCACAAGTCAGCTTTTAATACCAGACTTTTATAGGAAAAACATAAACCCAAACTTCTGGACACCTCCTGTCTTTAGACAGCAAATGGGTAATGATATCTAACCCAGAAGCTCCTGTTTTTTTCCAGCAAATAGGAACATCCATTAGTGCAGAAGTTCCACCTGTACTTTCAGAGCTGTTCTCACAGTCCCTGAAATTTGGCCTCAACTCCCTAAAATCTTTTTTTCTATCCTAGTACCTTGTCCTAGTTACCATGCATGCATACAAGACAATCCAAACCAGTAAAAATTGCTTATGGATTGATTTTCTTTGTGTCTCTGTTGCCCTGAAATCTAGCTGGAGCAGCTGAAAGTCAGATGAATGGGATGACTCCTCATGCTTTGTTTTGCTGGGTCTGCTTCTGCACCAGAGAGCCACAGACTGGAAGCAAAGAACCTTCAGGAAGGATAACTCAGCTTTATTTGCCATGAAATTACCTTAGACAGACCACATAAAAATTGTGTGAAATTATGTTGGCTACAAAAACAGTTGGGTGCAACTGAAGTGATTTTTAACTAAACCACTGAACAAAACTTCATAACCTCAGCACGGTGATATTAATGTTTTCAGGTGTCTCGTATCTTACACTCTTTGACTCCTGACACTGAGAACTGATCTTTCTTGTGTCTGTAAATGTGTGAGCTCTACAGCACCCATAGTTCTAATAATGATCCCAAACTAAAAGTTAACAGCCATCTCAAGACAGAAAGAAAAATAGGAGGGAGGGGAAATTAGTTCTGGACAAGTTTATGCTGTTCCAGGATGCTGAACAGCTAGAGGCAAAGACAACAAGACAATTGAAAATATTTATTAACAAATTCCCCTTCTGCCATTCCAGGGACACGGCTGGCAATATCAGAGTTCAGTCCACAGTCTGCAAAAGTTTCTTGTGCTACTTACATGGGCTATGTCTAGCAGGTAGATCTGCAGGAAGAAAGAAGCAGCACTCCCTGCCACTTGGTTTGGGGCACCTCCTATGGCATAGCACAGCTTGCTGCACACCGAGAGCCTGTGCCCCTGTGTGAGAACAAGCAGAACAAACCATGAGTAAACCAAGGTGCACAAGATAAAAGCTACACAAGTGATAAGGTTAAAGTCTGTAGTTAACACCACTTTAATGTATTTGCTTCACAGCTATTCCACTAATAAATCCATATGCACTCAACCCCTATCATCAACAGGCATTTGGGTGCTCGTTACTTTGATTTTTAATGGGTTTGTTCTCTAATTCAGCACCAAAAAACAGATTACAGTGTTCCTAAAAGTGAGTTGTGATGACCCTCAGGCTTACCTACCTTCCTCTCACAAGCTATTAGAAGGAAACAAGTCTGCAATCAAGCAAGAACCAGCAGAGAAGTGCTACACTATTATTTGAGCTTAGTTTTGTCTTTGAATGCTTAATTCATATTTTAAATGCTGAAAACTTTTACTTAAAAAAAAAAATTAACCTTTCAGATAATAATTGATAAATACCCTCATGCAACAGTAATTAAACAACATTCACAGAAAGTTCCAGAGACCAATCAGATCCCAAACATTCATGCTTTGTTCCTTCCTTTGTCACAAAATGCTGGTGTGACACTGGCAAAGTCACTTGACTTTGCACATCTTCCTTTTGACTTGACTTTTCTATATCTTTTTGAAAATCGGCATCATATGGTAAGTGATTTTGGACCTAAGATTTTTTTAGAACATCACTCCCAGTATATGTAAAAATTTTTGCAAAACTGTGCTCTCTCATTTGTCATTTGATGCTTGAAAAGTACCATAAGCATGCAGGAGTATTCGCAACTATAATACCCAAATAAGAATAAGATAAATGTTGAAAATAAGGTTGCATACCAGTAATTAAAATACAAAAATTGCAGTTTCTAATAGAGATCCTAATGAAGAACATGGGGTTTTTTTTCCCAATAGTAGAAGTTCCAGGATAGTGGAAAGCCTTTAAAAAACCATAAGATTTAATTTTATGCCATAAAATTCAAAATGAAGGAAGAAAACGACTCTTTGTTAATCTGCATTCCTTTCAGAGGGACAACACATCAAATCAAATTTTTAACTTTTAGGCTTTCAGTCCCTCTTTAAAATTTGCTGTCAACAGAAGCCAGGAAACATGAAGAGGAGCAGCAATCCCGGGTCTGTCTTCTCTCTGAACTGACTACACAAGCCCTTAATTCTTATGTTAGATTGGGATAAAAATAGAAATATGGAAATGAAATTCACCACGATGATATTCTGACACATTACCTAATTTCTGAACATTTTAAAATTTACTAACCCATCATCTTTATAACAGTTTTGAAAAGTTTTAGACTTCTAGGCAGTGCCTTTCATCATCTGAACATTTCCCTTTTGAACTGTTTTATCAGAATGGGTGTGAACAAACAAGCACAAGTATCAGGACTCCTTCCTTTTTGTGTTTTCCCAGAAAAAGACAGGGTGGGATCCCATTACTACACCCAAGGAAAGTGGACACTGTCAAGGCATGAGCTGCAAAATGTTATCACCACAGCAGGCCTCACTTTACACTGCATTGGCAATTTTCTTCTTTGCAGGGAAAAAAAAAAAGTGATAAACAGTCACAAGACAGACTTCATTGTAACAATTATACTATTTAATTTGATAAGAGATTGCAAACAAAACAGACTTTACACATATTTGCTGTCCAAAGTAACTCTTCATTTTCCATGCATAAGTACTAATAAATGAGCTTTACTAGACTTGTGGGTCCACAGAATTTTGCTAGTTTGACCCATTGCCCTTGAGCTTTGCTCCAGGGGCTGTGTACTTTAAAACTGTGTCTCATTTTTTTCATTTTTTAGTCATTCCCTTTTTAAAGTTTTATTTTTTAGTCATTAAATTACTTTAAAAGTTTGCTTTCCCTTGATACTTTCCCTCCTGATCTCCAAGCATTGTCAAGATGACTTTCAGCTGAAATCAAGAGATATAAACTGCTGCTGTGCAAGTCCTGTATCCTACTGCAACCTCAACAATGGAAAAAAAAAAACAACCCAACTTTTAGATCCATAATGCTGCTTTCACACTTACTTTCACTAGTAATTTTCATAGACTCACAGAATGGTTTGGGTTGGAGAGGACTTCTGAAAATCATCAATCCAACCCCTCTGCCATGGGCAGGGACTCCTTGCACCAGCCCAGGTCACTCAGAGCCCCATCCAGCCTGGCCCTGAACACTTCCAGGGATGGAGCAGCCACAGCTTCTCTGAGTAACCTGTGCCAGGGCCACAACACCTTCATGGTAAAGAATTTCATTCTTACTTGCTTCTTTTAGTTTGAAACCATTGCCCTTTGTCGTTTCAATAGCTAAGGCTGTGGTAAAACACAAAAGTAAATGCCTCTATATAATATACATGATTCCAAAATGTTTTTAAAACACGAAGAATGTCAAGTTCTTAAGAACTAATCTAATTAAAGCTGTGGTACACGAAATGGTCAACCAAGATCTAAACTTACAGGCTGCAGGTGGTACTCCTGTCTTTACAGCAGTTTCGTGGTTAGAAAATTGACAACCTTAGTACATTTTTTATGAAGTATCACTGCAATTCCACACACACCCAGAATGCTGCTCAACTATTCTCTGAACCATGCTCCCAGATCACCTTGAAGCAAAGTTAATACTTTGGTCACAGCAGTAGTTAAGTTTTAATTAAATTTTGATTATGAATGTTATTTTCAGAATAAAACAAGCTGTCAGATAGACACAGCATAGAGAGGTGTCCTGTATGGTCACCCACAGAAACACAGGGAATCTGCAGGTCATGAGCTCCCTGGAAGGTAGGTTACATCCTCATCACTGCTCCATACCTGTTTTCCTTTTATTTTTCTTAATTGCTTTTGGAACTTGTTTGTACATTAAGCCATAAACACCACAGCAGTTCTGTATGGAAATGACACATCCTGTGAAAGGAAATGCCATTGTCACTGCAGATCTGCTGCCTGGTAACTTCATTGAGTGTCCCTGAGCTTCTGGCTGCTGAGAATCCTTCAGACTCTACATTCTGGTGTGTCTTTCAAGAAGAAGCAGCCCATAGTAGATTTTTGCCTCTCCGTGTTGAATTCATATGGTAATGACCACATATTCTGCCTCAGTATGCAATGAAAAGTGGTAAAATGAATGTAGGACCCTGCACCACTAAAGCTGAAGCATTTCCTTCTCTCTAACTTCCTACAATTAAGAGCACAGAAGATGTACGTGGCAGCTGTCACAGGATCTACAGAAGCAACCCCAGCCTTGCTTGGGTTTGCATGATACTGCTCCTAAATGCTGACAGAACTGTCTTGGGAAGAATAATACTGAGCAGGGCTGTGTGGCCAACAGCAGAGCACTGGCTATCAGCAGCTCACAGGGCTTTCCTCCAAGGGCTGGCTGTCCCTGCTGCATTGCTTCCTTAAAAAACACAAAATACTTGATTTCTATGAAATCCAGTAACAGCTTCTTCACCCATGCAGGTTTGTCAGTAAGCTGAAAGTACTCCACAAATCATTAGAGATAGGAATGCATAGGCAGTGGTGAAATAAGGAATGAAACATAAAATAAAATCAAATTTTTGTTTTGAGACCCCTGTAGTGTAGTTGAACGTCAACATCAAATTGCTTCTACAAGCTTTAGGAGAAATGATGCATGAGAGGTAAGAGGAAGAAAGGTCAAACAAAGTTACAATTCTGTTTTGTTCTCAGATTAACTTGACTATTTCGCACTTATACATCATCATATCAAATTTAATCGTGTTTCAAGGCAAACCAAGAAAGCATAATAGCTGAGAGATTTGATTTTGCTCCTGAAATAGAAAGCTTAAACATTGTTATGGAAAATTAATGCTTCTCCTACTTTGTAGTTCCTTTATTTTTAATTATCTTGTAAATTAAAACCATACTTATAAATTTTCCGTTCCCCAACAGAACAGAAATTTAATACTATATTTATAGCAGAACATCTTATTTCTACAGAAAGTGTTTCAGCTCTTTGAAAACAACCCAGCAACTCTGCTCTAGGCATAGGGAGCAGCCACGTTTTGTCCTAAGATATTCCTTATCAGTGGAGTCCAGAACTGAACCAACAAGTAATTTAAAAGCAGTAAGAACAGAGAGCGAAACCTGTGACTAAGATAAATGCTAGCCTAGGTTTATCTGAGAAACAATGAAGTAAATGTAGCTAGCGAGGAGCAGCTTTTGAGTCAGCTTTCCTCTCCACGTGGAATTAACACTGTTAATTAACACTGTTCTGTGAGTGACCAGACAACTGCCTCACGAAAGCACGAGTGTGGCATTCACGGGTGGCACCGAGCATCCTCTGGACTGGCTTCAGGTTTCTTAGCGACATCAGCCCACCCTTGAGTGGAAGAAAACAGGAGCAGGGTTTGCGTGCGGGCACCTAGGAAAGGGCATGGGCGTATGAGTGAGGTGGGATGCAGCGGTGCTTTCTCAGGATATTCTTCCAGCTGCTGGCAACGCAGCTCCGAGGAACTCCATGAGACAAAGACGATGCATCTGTGCAACATCTGCAGACTTATGCCATGAATTCAGCCAGATGCTTTCCAAACACAAAAATTCAAGCCTGAGCAGGACGTGCCAGATGTCTGAAGAGCTCCATGGGCTGAATGCCTCCAACATGCTGTGGAAGGCTTCCTCATCTTCTCTTCCCAGTCCCACCTGGTGTTCCCTCGAGAGCCATGGAGTCGGGGAGTCCCCGCTCACCCTCACCTGCCTCCCTCTCCTCCGCGGCCAGCACCGGGGCTGAGGAGGCAGCGGGAGATGCCCTCGCTCCCAGCACACCCTGGGAACCGGGGGAGCGAACCCTCCTGCCTCCCGCATCCCACCTGCCCCGGGCCGGGAGGCAGCCCTGGAGGGGACAGGAGTGGAAAGGGAAAGCGCTTTTCTCTGCTACAGCAGCGTCCAGCGAGCAAATCCCGTGCAGCGCATCCCAAGGAAAGCGCTGGGGTCGCGGCGCTGCCTGGCGAGAAGGGTTGAAGAGCTATTCCAGCTATTCCAGGTACCCGCTGGGACCGCGCCCCAAGCCCCGCACTAACCCGGGCTGCCCCAGCCCCGCCGCGATGGAAGCGAAACGCCGGCGTGCCGGGACCCCGCTCTCGTCCCGGGCTGAGGCCGAGCGGCTCCCCAAGCCCCCCGACAGCCACCCCGCCCCTCGCAGCCCTCCCTACCTCCTGCTCGCCCTCCGGGGTGTCCCTCGCAGCCCCCGCCATGGCACATCCTACCCCGAGCGACACCTGCGCGCCCGGGGCGGGGCGGCGGAGCCCAGGGACAGCGGGCGGTGTCCTCGCCGCCCTCACAGCGCCCTGCAGGGGCCAAGGCGCCGGCGCTGCCCTCTCGGCCCGGGACAGGGGAGCCCCCAGGACACGGGAGCCCACACACCCCGAGCCCTCGGTGCGGAGAGGAGTGGGGCAGATCCACAGGGTGCGGGGCTCTAGGACGGGGCACGGGGGTGTTCATGCAGCCCCAAAACGCCACCTCTGCCCCTTGAAGGGATGCGCGGTTTCCCGATGTGCAGGGATGTAGAACCACGCTGTGAGCTGGACAGAGATCATACAACAGCCGCGCTGGAGCCGGGACACGGTGCGCGGAGAGCGGCTGCTAATTCTTCCATGGGGTGGTTATGGAATGTAAGGGGCTGCCGGGGAGACACCGGCCCTGGAGCTGCTTAAGGAAAGACTGGATGCGGCACTCGGTGCCATGGTCTGGTTGACAAGGTGGTGATCGGTCATAGGTCGGACTCGATCATCGCAGAGGTCGTTTCCAACCTCACCGATTGTGATTCTGCTGCCCCCGAGCCAACACACGAGTTCACCAGCACCCTGCCCCTGGGAAAGTGCTCCTGCACGCATGCTCTGCATCACAGGACATACAAATGGCATTTTGAAGTGTGAATCCTTTCAACAGTGAGGTAACCTAAGAGAAGAGGGTTTAACGAAGCCAACAGGACTTGTGACCTGCTTGTCTTGGGGAGATGATGACTAATCAATCTCTACACCCAGGGCTTTTTGGCGTGACTGATTCGAAGAGCTCTGCTACTGACACAGTCACCCGGTGGGTACTGGGCAGGCACTGCAAACTATGCCATGAAGTAGTAACATTTAAAGCCTGTGCAGCCTCGTTTAGTAAGAGTAATTGTAGCAAATTTGCAAAATTCTGAAAGAAAAATTTGTTAATGCCTTATTCTAAGACCCAGACCTTTAACACATCTCATTGAAAACTCTCTGAAGGGGGTCTCTAGAGGCTGGCAGATGAGCTTCAAAACAGAGATGGATTGCCATTGGATAGCTAAATACAAGGCATGCATCAAACATTCAAATTCCACATTTAGGTTGTCTTTACACACCATCTTCATAACACATTAAACCCTTTTTACCTGCATTTGCATGTTTCTTCACAAAAGGAAAACTACAGAAAACATTTCCTTTCGTTGTTCCTCTCTTGGCTGCTTTAGTTTTGCTGTAAAATATCTTCAGGCACAGGCTTTACTCAAAATAGCAAAGGCTTGTGAAGAAACTATGAATAACTGATGGTATTTGTGCGTTTCACTGATCAAGCCAGTTATACTGTTGTTTGACCAATGCATAATTGCTGTCTACAGACACTACAGGTAGCTAATCAGTCTTTACAAACTTGACTAAAACCAATTAAATTTAGGAAAGTCTTCTCTTCATTCCAAAGACTTTCTCCAAATTAGGAAATACATTATTCTATCACAGTTTGCATTAATCCTGTGCTAGATTAGAAAGTGCATTTTTAAAAAGGCAACAGGCAGCATCACTTCAGACTTTTCAAAGATTTTCTCTCATTTTGTAATTAAGATCATGACACTTTCAAACTGCAAATGCACACTCAAGTACACAAAAGCTGCAGTCAGACAGTTGGTTTTAGTAATGCACCAAACTGTCCAATCTCTTAAAATGCTGGTAGCAGACATGAATCAACATTGAAATACAAAATACTTACTAAAGGATAGCAAGCAGAATGCATTTACCCACTTCAGAATTTTACACTTCCCCCTTCAATCTCACACTATTTATTTCTTCAAATTTTTGTGCTGCAAATGCATGGAGAGTAGCACACTGTTACTCTTGACATTTCATGCACCTTTTAGATAGAACAGCTGACCTCACAATCAACCACATGTGCTTTCCTAATACTAAGTTTTATATTAAGACAAATTTGAAAGCACTGATGAATAAAATTCTCTGTTCAGAAGCTCTGGGAACTGAGGGTTGGAGCTGTGTCTGTAGGTGGTTTTTGTCTTCAGTATTACTAATGGATTTGTCTGCACATTTATTTTTGTTTTTCATATAGAAGTCAGTGCAAGCGCAAAGAAAATTTAATTGTACCACTTGCTACATAAACCTGAATGGCACAGTAGCACAGGAAGTTTATAGCACTGGAAGGCGTTAAAAGGCAGTTTCCAGACATTTGTTTTCTGAGGACACTGAATAGATATTTGCCCAGTTGACTTTCATTTCAAACACACCATGAGAGATGCTGAAGCAAACCAGTTTTATATCCCTGGGAATGAAAGAGAGTACATCCCTAGCCTGAAGTCTCACTATTTTTTAGAATACAAGTTGCTCCAATGAAGTAATTTTCTATTTAGAACAAAACCAGGAAAACCCAAACCCATCTTTCACTTAACCACACAAAAGAAGTACAACCCCAACAACCATCCTTTGGCACAGGTAGCACAGAGGAGTCTGGACTTGCTGAAGATCCTGGGATATGTCTTACCTGGAGATTTTAGTTCCATTCACAAACCCACATGCTTAGTAAACACAGTACAAAATATTAAGTCTTTATGTTGTTTTCTCTTTTAGCAAAACACAGAATAGTTGGCTACAAACTTTATGCCTTGAGTACATGAATAGCAAAATAAAATATTTGGATGTAAATGATGCAAAGTGGAGAAAAAAACTTCAGTTTTCAAGTAAGGATTTTCAACATCTTTGAAACTTGACCACATGCAATTAGTGCCTCCATCAGTTGGGCAGTTCAGGACAGAGGCAGATAAATATAAGAACAACTGTGTCCCTCTAAACTACTACTCCGGCTTGGTGATAGCCAAAAAAGCTAAAGTTTGTGTGACAAAGCTACAAGTGGGTCCCTATGCTAATGAGCTAGGTAGTTTAACATCACCTGATCTGCAAGATACCCGTAGCAGCCCAAAAGAAGCAGCAAGCACTTCAACCATTGATAAAAACAATTCCTTCAGAGCTTACTTTGAGGCACTTCATATGCAGTATGCACCAGACTACCTCATTTCTGTCTTCTCACACATGCACCTACCACCATGTGAAGACTTGACAGAACATTATTACACTGCAGATCTTGTGATAAAAGTTATATCCTAAAGATTTTCAAGTTAGAGTTCAAAGGTGAGCTTGCCTGCAGTATTGGTTGTTGAAGAGTTACTGTGAGAAGAATGCAAACTGCAGCAGTTTACACTACAATGTAAGTGAAATTTCACTTTAGTCCAAAGTGCAAAAATAAATACTATTTTTCCTTAAAAGGTGCTATCAGTAGTTAAGTCTCAGAGAACTGTTCCACCTAGACCCACTTATTAAATAACTAAGAAGCTTTTTACCTAAGGAAATTCTAAGGATGATCTGCTGTAGTTTCCTCTGCTACATTACATAGCCAGGCTCTGACCACCCAATGTAGCTGAAAATACCTCTGTTATAGCAGACGACAGCACAGCACCCATTCTGCTCTCTAAGAGCACAGTTCATGAGGATGAGAGGGCATCCACATATTGCTGGTTACATTTTTGGTTTCACCTAGTTCACCCTGCAGATAATTTTTGGTCAGTTAAAAGCTAATTTGATCTTGTACTATTGATAGCATTTTTCTGCTCATTATTGAGTTGTCCATTAGGTGTAGCAGCAGTTTTGTAGTCGTTGTCAGGCGCTTTTATCACTAAGAGTCTGAAAGGTTCAGTTGTTTTCCGAAGTCTCTGAACAACAACAGCATTTTGCAACTTTGCTTCCTCAAGTGTGAGCGTCTCGTCCTGCAGCTCTCGAAAAGGCAGGGAGGTCGTCAGAGTGAAGGGAACACTTCCCTCAGATCCTTGATACTTCGTTATGAAGTCTCTGACATGGCTGATTCTGAGAAGAGAGTAAGAAAACTCAGCATTAGAGTTCCAGCACTGCAATCCCCACACATGTGCATAACACACAGAGAAACCATGGGACAGGAATGAAATTCCACTTCATGGAATGCCTGACACCAGAGAACTGGAGCAATACAGATGAGGTGGAATCCTGAAATGCCTGATCCACCTGGGAGGCAAGGACCGAGGTCTGCATGCTCTGACAGTCCTCCCAAGGGGACACGGATGAGTACCTTATTCTGAGCACTCCAATGCACCACTGTGGCTCAGACGGTAGTTACACAAACCTACCATTTCCTAACCAGCTGGTGGAGCTCTTACCTGAGGGTTCTGTAGCCAAGAGCTAGAATAAAGATGCCTCCAGTGTGTGGTTCATGTAGCGGAACCATAGTAAAAATAAAGAAAAAAGGTTTGCAAAAACTATTTGGACAGCTGACACGTTGACTTAGGTCTAATTATAGTCCCATCCTCCCAAAGCAGGGGCATGGTGAATTCATTACCAATTCAATCTATCTGTGAAGAGCCTTGCAACAACTGAGCAAGACAGAAGTTTTGTTGTGGAAGGAACAGCTAATTTAATTAGAAAATGAAGATGAGAAGATACATCTGTATGAATAAAATTAACACAGTGTCAATGTCCATTCTCTGGCCCTGAGGCCAAACGGCAGACTGGCTGCTGGCAAATTCCTGAATTTATCCTTCCTCTCCCCCAAGCACAGGTCTCCCATGAGCTTTACTGTCTTCTGGGAATGGTCCAAGACCTGAGCTAACATCTGAACCATGGATGGCTGGGTATTGACTGAGGAAGTGCTGGCTGGCTTGGGGCAATGCATCCCAATAGTTTAGCAGCACAGATGCCCAAGAGTTTCTATGCCTTAGCCACACTCACCAGGACAGACACAGCCAGACTAAAACTAAACACAGCCAAAACTAAAACTAATTCCTGTGCACACAGGCCTCAATAGAGAGACACTGCTTGGTCTTGTAAGCCAAGAACATGAAAAACTTCAAGTAGGACTAAATTTTTGGTTGGACATCTACAAGTGTCTACATGCATTTTATCAAATTTCATTGGGTTCCAAGAGCAACTCAGGCTATTAGCCACCAGCTCTCTGCCCCAGGGTGAACAAGTTCCTTTCCAGGCTCCACACCTAATGCTCCAGGGTCACACAAATGTAGTAAGTGCTGAAGAGGCAACACAACTCTGTCCAGGACACAGCTTTGTGTGCTATTTCTACAGCTCTGCTCTCCTAGTTGCTGCACTCTCATGTCTCAATTCCCCACACTGAAACACTACAATGCTTCCTGTGCTTCTGCTCCAATCTTTTGCCAGTAATCAACTCATATTTAAGGCAGCAGCTACTGTGGCACCTACACAATCTAACTGCAAAAAGCCAAAAGTCATCAAAAGTCATCAATTCACCCAGACACTAGGTAACATGCTACATACGTGCTACATGCTATTAATCTATACCTTAGTTAACAAATAGCTGGCTGTCTTGTGCACTGAAAGGAGTGTTGTGTATGCAATCATCATGATTAAGGATATCTACTCTAAAAGGATTTCCCTCTAGTTCTTATCAGGCTACACACAAGTACTGTATACAGCACAAACATGCTGGTCTTGTGGAGAGAGGTTATGTTATGACAGAATATTTATTGCACAGTACTTGAAAAAGAGCATTACACCAGTAAAACTGTTGCTCTGCTTATCTCAGATGGTTTTTTTCCTCTCAAAAGCACTTAGCAGCTGTTTAAACTGCTATTTACTATGAAGACAAAAAACTTCTAAATATACTTAAGTATGTGGGACCTGGAGTAATTGAGATATGAAGCCTTTCAATGAAGTATTTATAATTAAAATAGCAATTTACCCTTCAGCAGTACATCACAACAGTGTTTCAACTCATATCTCAGGCCACTAACAGTAATAAATTAGTACAAGTCAAAGAAAACACTACAGTCATTAAATTTCAACAGCTGAGCTTTCCTTCTGACCAGCCACAGACATACAGTTTATCTTGACAGCAGCCTGGGTTGTATTAAATCTGTGATACCTTTAAATTGCTTCACAGAGAAGCACAGGCAATGCATCCTTTCCACACAACATGACTGTATAGTACTGCAGTAATTTCTCAAATTCAGATTTGACAAAGGTCTCTAAAGACAGTAGCTCTACAATTTAATGATAAAGTGTTAATCCCACTTTCTCAAAGCTCCTGCATACATGCACTGTGCTGACACCTTCTGACATTATCCTAATTTCTAAGCCTCTTTAGGAACCAGAAATTTTATTAATTAAGAATTAAACACACTGTGTGCATTCTATTCTGTCCATGTTGACATGCAGGGGGTGAACCTCCCTGCCCAGGGCACTGACTCCAGCCCTCCTCAGAGGTTTCTCTGGCTTAACTCTAAGTCCCTTTTTCCAGCTCCCACCTGTGGTGCTGCCTATGCCCAGTGACCAGCAGGCTTTTTACTAAGCCATTTGTTACAGATGTAGTTGTTTTGGGAGTGCTCTATCATGTTAAAAGCTATTTCTTCCAGTAATAAGCAATATGTACACCTTAACTTTCACTAACTACAACGAACTCTGACAGTTTCCTCAGATTTTTCTTTATACTCAGTTATGAGCTGACTTTTAACAGTTCACATTTCTCTTATGCTGTTTTCTTGTCAGCTAAAAGATTTCTCAAAATTTCAAAGGTTTTCCAGACACAATTGAAGAGCAATTCAATACTAAGTGAACTAAGGAGGTAGATCAGTCATAGAAATTAAAGACTTAAATGTACAGGCATTAAGACAAATAGTGCAGATGAAAATATATATGACAGTGGTGAAATAAATCTTACCTATGAGAAACATTGAATTTCTGAATTATCCTTTCCCCATCAGCTAACCAGATTTGGACACTGGTGATAGGCTCCAAATCATTCAAGGGTACTAAAGGCAGGTTCCTTTTGTCATCAGGTCCTGGATGACCATCTCCCACTTTAGAGATTATCTTTGGAGTAGCACTGAAAAGAAAAGCCACATGAGGTTATGACTTCTGAGAACACATGCAAGCTCTAACTTCCCTCCAGACCTCTGCTTCTGGAGCCTTCTGCCCCACAGAGTGTGCTGATCACTTTTTATTTC
This sequence comes from Sturnus vulgaris, assembly GCF_052056855.1. Taxonomy (NCBI): domain Eukaryota; kingdom Metazoa; phylum Chordata; class Aves; order Passeriformes; family Sturnidae; genus Sturnus; species Sturnus vulgaris. The sequence continues at coordinate 108,001,225 of NC_142245.1, read as the reverse complement.
AACAAATACAGGAACACTGACATAAATACCAGCTTTTTTCTTTCTTCCTTATTTTTTTCTTACACATATGCCATGATTTTCACTTAAAGATTAAAGCAAGCTAAAGAATTTCAGTTTGCTTGTGTTTAACATTTTTATAAGATGGAAAGGAACTTTAAATATCAGAGGATTAAGTATGAAGAGACAAGAGACAAAACTGTCTAAAAATTGTTCATGTATTTTTGTACTCAAATCACACAGGTGAAACTTTAAGGTGGTTGAGTACTGAATTTGCATAGTCAAAGTTAATTTTCAGCATAATATGATTACAGTAATTCAATTTAACTGAGTGTTGTTAGCCTTTATTTAGACTCCAGCATCATCTATCTCAGCTTAGAAGAATTACTCATCTATCAGAAAAACTGACTTAATGTGAAAAATCCAGACTGATGCACATAGCAGGTGGATTTTTTTCCTAAGGCATTTTCAAAAGCTGACCCAATCACAGGGGCAAAGATTCATAAAATGACTTGACAGAATACATGGACCTCAGTCCAAGTGCATGGTCTTAAAAAACAACAAACAAAAAAAAAACTGCTGGCAAAAATTTTTATTCTGAAGAAATGTCTAGAGCTTAGTGCTTCTTTCATGACTAAGCTTGTTCAGCATGTACAGTTTAAATCCTCACTGGGCCTGATCCAATGGGCATGTTCTCAGCTCCTGTGAGTATAACCAGATGTTTGCTTGCAGAACAATAGCAGTGATTTAAGGAGTTACCATTTCTCCTCTGAGCTCAGCTGTGGTCACAGACTACATGAGCACTACATGGCAGTTTGCAGAAAAGCTTTTTTGCATAAAAAATTGGTGAGTTACAGTTTCTTGAGAGAGAAGTAGGTAACTAATGTCCATAGAGTAAGTCTTAACTATACTGTACACCTGCTTTGTAGACAAATCCTGTTTTTATGCTCTTGTACCTGTGTTAGTTTATTCATATGGCAGAAAAGTCATAGCTAATTTATTATTAGCTAATGACTTAATATGTTCAGGCTAATAAAGCTAGAGTCTTAAGCACAAGTTTAGTCAGAGATACTAAAAAACTTTTATTGCCCAGTTAAGAGCTGCCCTAACTTCTAAGATATCAACCAGTAGAGACACTTTTTTGTATCTTCCACAGAAACTCAGCAAAAAGAATGAGAATCAAGAAATCCCATTTCCAAGTGAGCAATAAGAGACGTTCACTGTGACTGGAGACAGATAAGAGGTACAAAACCTTCTTTGCATTACACAGAAATCAGCTGGGCCACAAGGACTTGGCATCAACAAATTACAAAACGTACATCTGTAAAATATTCTGGCATTACTACTACAGATGATGTACTAGAACCCACTTGCCTCACTAATAGCTTCTGTTCATGTTTGGCCTCAATGTGAAAGAAAACTTTATTGCCCTCCAGATCAGTAATAAAAGCTTGAGTACTAGTAAGATAATGTTAAACAGTTTTGCAAGCAGAGAAAAAAAAACCGAAAAAAAAAAAACGAAAAAAATTCAAGTCATACTTCAGTCCAGCAATGCCCAGCTCTCGGTGTCTCCCTGTTTAGTTGCTGGTTCAGACACTGCAGAATTCATATGAGTGAGCTGCAGAGGTGCTCAGCCGTGCTGGGCTGGGCTGCATCAGTCACAGCTGTAGCTCAGACAACTGTCTTGCATGGACACAGGTTTTGGTGTCATTCCCAAACCAACTTCCCTCACAGCCACATGTCCATTTGCAGCAGGCACTGGAGTTGATTCTTTCAATAGCCAAGTGTGTGCGAAACCGAAGCCAACACATTAAATGAAGCTTTAAGAGAAAGTTAGAACATCTGCATTCACCAAGATTTAAAGCACTTCTATATGTAAAAACTTTTCTCTTGCAGAACTGACAGATAAAGCCATCTAGTGGTGGCAGCTCTGACTAAAGCCAACACCTAAGAATCTAAGTTTTATTAGCCTGAAATCGAAGCATTCTAACTCCTTTTAAGGCCTATTCCTCTTATAAGATTATCAACAGAAGATGTAAACCAGAGATCGAAGAGACATAAGAGCATCCTGTCAATTTTGTGACAAGAAAAAGCCCAGCAGTTAGGTATCATGTCTTACCCTGACTAATGGTTAAGCAGCTTGACACACAATGCTTTACCTTAATGAGGTTACAGAGCAAGCTCGCGTTGCTACAAGGGATTTCAGTCAATAGTTTAATTAACATGTTTCTGAGGCTGTCTCGAAGATGCATAGATTAGCTCAAGAGAAATGTGGGGTTGCAAATCTAGTCATAATCCCAAACTGTGAAATTCAGCTGGACAGTGATAGATAAAACAGAGTATGCCCATTAGTTATACAGGTACATAAGGTACATTGGAAAATTTTGATACATCTTAATTATTTCTTCTGTAGAACAAAAAGGCAGAGGACCAAGCTGGTCTGAGCTATATCAACATATATATTATTTTTAGATCCTCCAACAAAAGTTTTGAGAACTAATCAATAGACCAATTCATAATGGTTCATCCATTACAAAATCCCACCATTTGGGAACACTGACAAAGCATACAGTATTAATTGTATAAGTTTACTTGCTAAGCAGGGGCTTAGCCAGTCTCTCTCATTTCTGACTATCACACAAATGCAACTGTGGAAAAGGAGTTCTATAGCTTAAAACTTGTTCCAAGTCTCAGCCAGCTCTGTTGCTGCCTCACAAAGCTTTTCTGCTGCAAGTGTGGTGTCTCCATGCAATGGACATTTATTAACAGCAGGAAGTGAGCGCAACTTTATGGAGTAGGAGCACTTACAGCTCATGTTTCCAACATCAGCAAAAATATTTACTTGTCTTTAAGGAAATGGTTGTATAACATAGCACAGAATAGACAAGCAAGAGTAGAGGGGGAAAAAAAACGGTGAGCAAGTTGTAGAATGTCTCAGTATACAAGACCAGTCAACCGAAATTCACAGATTAGCATGTTTCTGAAACCTAACTTGCCTACTGGGAAGAAAAATCATTACTTGCTGTAGGCATGGCAGAGCATAAGAAGTGACTGAACAGCCTAGCATTTAGCACTGGTTAGCAGGCAGAAACCCAGCACACTGAAGATAGTTTTGGTTTTGTTATGAATAGCTCTACTTGTAGATAAAATAAGGTTAAGTTCTTTACCCCTGCTTGCTCAGTATTTCCGTGCCACCAAAAGCAAGTCTTGCAGCATCTCGCTCATCTCTCAAGGGAAGGTTTTCCCCATTGTATCTACTCAAGCATGGAGCAATTGAATGGACTGTACTACAGAAACAGATGAAACCCATAAAACAGATATTGCTCCTCTGAGTCAGCCTGGATCCACTCACCCTTTACCAGTCTTTTGCTCTGCACATTATCTTCTTCTGCTCCTCAGCTCTTCCTGCCCAGGTTAAGCTTTCCCTTAGCACAAGCTCTGGGGCTTAGCAGCCAAACCCTTCCCACCTAATTGAAACAAGCTGTCTCGGGGTGACAAGACACTGTTCACCTAAGGCTGCACCACAGCTTAGGAACCCCACTCCTGCAGGTCACTCAGCAGTGCAACCTGTGATGCCTCCTGGTCACTGAACATGTCCTGTTCCCTAAGCCAAAGCCTGCTTTTACAGGCACACTAGTCTTGCATGACAGGGATATGTCAAGCAGATAATGTGGCTGGAGTAAGCAAAAGTCACAGGCATCAAATAAATGAACTCCTGGCTTGTTGCTCTGCAACAGCCTTCCAAAACACAGTAATTGTTCAGTTGCAAATCAAGTCCGGTTTTAGCATTGGCATGAATGGCTGACACTGTCCAACTACAAAAGAGACATGGAACATTGCAGAATGCTAAAATGCCTTACTGCAATACATGCATGATTAATTACTGAACAATTTTAAGAGTATGCAAAATCACCTCTTTTTTCTTCAGTTCTCTTTATGGGATTATAATACTTCCCTCTCAAACTATTGCTCATACAGCTTAAAAAGAGATTCTTTTATCTAGAATCACAGAATAGAAGAGTGACAGCATTTCAGCTGGAAACAGTTCTGCTAATATTGAGACCTTGAACAAAGAAAGCCAAGAGTTTCCTGGCTGTATCAACAGTCCAGTGGATTGTGGAAGCCAATTATTCCCCAAGCTTCATGGAGAGACCAAGATGCTGAAGGATGGAGCACTCACACTGTCAGCAGATGCTGGAGGAGAGCAGCTTGTTCAGCCTGTGGAAGACATGGTGGTGGTTGTGGGGCACCTAAAAGCAGCCTGCCAGGGTCTGCAGGAGGGGGTGATGCTCATTATGGTGGACAGAAATTCCTATGAGAGGCATTCGGATTGGATATAAGGAAAAGATTCTTTCCCATAAAGACAGTCCAGCACTCAAGAAGGCTACACAACCTCTGCTCTTACAGGATTTCAAGACCCAATTGGATAAAAGTCTGAGTAACTTCATCTGTCCCCATATATGTCCCTGCTTTGAGCAGGAGCTTAGATTAGAAAACTCCAGAGATTGCTTCCCACCTGAATTTTGATCCTTCACCGTAGGTATAGTTCCCTTCAGCTACTCAATCATAGATCACATCAGCCTACTTACCTTCCTAATCTATAGCCATGTCCAGAAAAGGGATGAAACATTGGCTTTCTCGATGACAAATACACCTTATCTTTTTTATCTTCCACTTTCACTTCTACCTCTTCCTTATCAAAAACTTTCTGCAGCTCAAAAGGCAGTTCCCTTAAGAAAAAAAAAAAAAAAGTAAAAAAAAAAGTACTATACTCCTTTCAGTATACAAAATAGACCAATGATTAATATCTGTTCAACATTTGGCTTTTCATAATGCCTTTAAAAAACAACTTCACAAGTATTTACTAAGAGTTAGGTTAAGTGTATGACATACAAATAACTTCAAGTTCCTGAATTGCAAATTAACTAGAAAGTATATAATTAAAAAAATCTCTATCATCCAAGTTTTTGAATGATGTTCAAATTTACTCAGCAGTTACCACTCTAAACACATAATGTGTAGGAAGTTCAGTGTTGCCACACACTGCTGCAAAGGGTTCAATTATTTTATCCCCATAGTAAAATAAAAAGAAAATGGCTTTTAAAGAGGAAGAACTGAATTTAGACACAATGTATTTAGTAACAAACACAGATGTCAGCTTCTAAAAATTGTATCATCTCTAATAGCTCCACTCTTTAGTGCAGTAACATCACCTTGGTAATGCTTTAATTGCATGAAGAAGAACACAACAATGCCTTTGTCTCTGAGCTCTGATGCAGACAGTACAATTTCGGGTGGTGGGGCTCAGCTGGCACAGGGGCTGTACTAAATGCTTCTCTACCATCAATGATCATGCAGAAACCATCTCATAATTAGCATCTTCACAGGCAAACAGCAGAATAAAAGTGGCAAACTTTTGATTAATGCACACAAAAGGCTTTAAACAGTGCAGTTAATTGCTACTACAACTAACACAAGTGATAGTCATACAGGAGAAATAGTGTAAAATTAGTATTTTTGATGGCCTAGCAAAATATGGAAAAGAAAAATACGACTTAGTATTCATATGCTTGATAAGGAGGTATTAAATTAAATTATCCATAAAATTATAATCTCCTTTCCATTTTGGAAGGGGTAAGGAAACAGACTATAAATTAAAGGCTCAAAATAACACTGGTTAGTACGGTCAAACTCCTTTTTTTAAAGCAACAACTGCAAACAATAGCAGAAATCAGGATTGCACATTAACTTTTAATACAGGGAAAACTATTAGATGGCTATTAACACAGGAATTTATGGAAGACATATATACGCAACAGTAAGTCTGTACTTGGAAAAAAGTCAGAAATTTAAGACTGATCTGAGTTGCTTGATGCTACATAGAACATCTGTGCCCATTTAGGGCTTTTCATCAACAAAAAGAAAACAAAGACCATAAAACCAGAAATGCTCAACCCCTTGTGCATGGAGTTCATTAGTCAAAATACCATTTGATCTGTAGCTCTTATTGGGCACTGATTTATTCTTTATTTCATTCTGCACCTGCTGTGCTCCCTGCCAACGCTGGCTTTTATCTGTTCATCAGCAACTGTACAACTACAGCCACTGAGAGCCGTGTTAAACCTGTAGATGTTCCAGCAGCCATTAGCACTGCAGGAAGGAGACAGGCAGGGCCTGTGCTCCTACAGGGACACTGCAGCACAGCAAAGCCACCTAAAAAATTCAGAGCATAAGCTAAGTGCTACCCGAAGCACATTAACACAGGCTGCTTAAGAACACAAAACTCACTTACCCCTTTTTAATGGACTCCAAGAACTGCTGGTTTGCAACATCAGTGTAGCTCCGAAGTTCACCGTCATTTACTGTAAACCCATTTTTCCAAAGTTTAATGATTACATCAACCTACAGAGTAAGAACAATCCTCATTATAACACTGATGAGAAAGAAGCTTAGTATACCCACATACCCTGTGATCATAAATCATCCACTTCGTGGACTAAAAATACTGAGAGCAGGCTCACTGTAATCTGCCTTGGCCCCATGCCAACAGACACAGCAACTGCAAGGGGTAAGTGACATTTCTAAGTATCTTGTGTCAATCAGGGTTAGAAACAAACCTTCCTCCAATCATTTTGGCTTCCTAGGTCAAGAACACTCCTTCAATTCAGCATAGGGAAAAAAAAAAAAAAGAGTTGGACTATCCCAGCCAGCTGCAACTCTTCAAGAGCTAATTTGAGAGCACACACGCCTGGTGTTGGAACACCAACTGCCAGAATAGTCCAGCTGGGGATTTATTAGGGTAAAGCCTTGTTCCAATCATTCAGGAGGATTTTCTCAAAGTAAAGGCATTGAGATGATGCATGCAGAAGCCTTTCACTCAGAAAATGAAGCAAGTATCAGAAAATTAACTTTCAGACAGTCATACACTTATGCTACCCTGGAACTTCTAGGTGCATTCAAAACCTTGGTGGTCAGTAATTCCTTAACTTTGCCAGAAATCATCCACTACTCCAATTTTTAACTTTTGCAATGTTTACTGAAATCTCTCCAACTATAAGATGGATATTTGGGATTGTATTTTCATATTAATGCATCATGCCATTTAAGGAAGCATTTGGTTATTGAGGTCTGATCCCTGTAATAGCATTGTCTTGACAGATACTCAGCCACAGATGCAGAATTCACCTCAGCTGAAAATCAGTTTGAATGAGGCTTGATAGTACCTAACAAGTTTGGGGAGTTTTGGTTTTTTGGTTTTTTTTTCAATTTGACTTGTTAGGCGATTGTTACATAAATAAACAGCATGTGCAAACTGCTGAATACAATTCCTTGTCTTTCAGCTGGGTAATCTGTCAAAAGAAGTAGACAGGATTCAGCAAGATTAGAGTCCATCAAAAACTTGGGTCTCATGGCACCAGTGCATATGGAAAGAGTTTTAATTATGGGAAGGTTCCTCTACAGTGAGCCAGGATGCAAATTTTACATGGACTAATTATTCCACACCAGCTTCCCATTTAAGCATTGACACAACACATGCCATGGAACACTATTTCAGGACTGCAATTTAAAATATTGCTCCAGACATTAAATTTCTTCCAGGGTCAGTTAAGGATCCATGAACATAATTTCAAGCAATGCCCACTCCAAATTTCTTCTTGTCATCTTTGTTCTACACGGCCTTTTCTCCCTCCTCTTACCAGTCTTTGATGAGTAACAGAAAAACATGAAAAGGACAGAATCACTGAGATACAAACCCACACTGAACATCCCACTACAACCATAATTATATGAATAAGACCAAATGAAAAATATTTGGGCTATGCCTCTGCATAAAAGGCTGCAGCTCCTTAAATAACTTCTTATGTAACAGTACTTGTCATTCCTTGAACTCCTGCTCACCTCACTCTCCTTACTAATAAAGCAAAAGTGCATTAGCCAATGCCAGCATCAGTTCTAGGATGACTCTAAACCAACTATAAAGCAAGTAAGAGCCAGAAGTCCAGCAGCAAAGGCCTGGCTGACTGGGAGATGGAAAGCTGTTCCTACAGCTCTCTGAATTGTGTGCATTCTTTTACTCATATACTAGAAAAGACTGCTGAACTTCTAGTATCTGTTTTCCAGAATACTCCTGGAGTGCTGTTATAACAAAACATGAGTACTTTTTCTTCACTGCCTACCTGGTTCTTGACTGTAGTTGGGGGCACACACATAGCACCAACCTTCTGAGCCTCTTCAAATAGATTATCTACAAAGTAGTCACAGTTTTGTTCTGTACCGTTCAAAATTTGATCATCAGTCCCTGATTTACACACCCTGCAGAATAAAGACAGAAGCAAAAATGAATCCTCAGAGGACACATTAGAAGAAAAGTAGGCACCTCAGAAGCTCAGTATCAAGAAGTATAGAAGGCACACTCCCCTGCACCCAGCTTACTCAGTTTACTGAGTACAGAACATCAGGTCAACTTTGCATTGTGCCTTTTCTATAAACTTCTTACCAATCTCTAACTGCTACAATTTGCACTTCAAAAGCACAAGGTAAAGAGCATCATCAGAAAAGATGAAGTAATCTATGTAAAGCTTCTAAGCTTGGTATCAGAGCAAGGAATGTAAGTTAGATGATTCATACTTGTAACTACCATAGACCTAGTTGCACACTAATGAAGGTCCTTCCTTAAAGCAATTTTTCATACAAGCTTGGGTTCCTTTGCCATAAGTTTTTAAAAATACGAGAAAATTGCCCTAGGATTTACTCCTCTACCCCAGCTTGAACCTCCCCATTCCTAGCACCATTCCAGAACCACCATTACTGTTTTGGAAAGTGCATTAGGGAAACTCAAGTGACTCAACACCACTGGAGCACACTGAAGAAATACAATAGAAGCCTTCAACACTGTGGAGACTGCCAGGGTATTAAAAAAAGATGCACCAACCACATCTTTTTACAGAACATTGTATATGTGACAGCTGTTTCTGTTAGATTTTCACCAATCAAAATGCAGAAATATGCAATCTGAATGATTATCTCAGTATAGGTTCTTTGCATAAGAAGATTATGCAGCTTTTCGTAAACATTGTAGGAGTTACTCCTGCAGGAGATTCAGAAATGTCTATTTTAAGCAATTCATAAAATAAAAATCCCAGCTCTTGAAAAAATATCCAATTATACATAAAACTCTGCATTGAATTCAAGAGCAGCAACACTTACTGGAATGGTAATTAGATACATTTGCATAAAATGGAATTGTTTGCAGTGCACCTATGCAACACTAAGAATCCCTGGAGATTAACATCTTAAACAAAAGAAAACCTCAACAACTTTAAAGAAGAAATTTCAAAAGCATGCTGTCCTCATTTTAGTTTTCTAATAGAACAAAAGAAACCTGAAGCATTTAATGCAAGTATTCACTAGGTGAAACAGAACTGGAAAAGCAAACACCTCCATATCACATGCAGAGCTGCACAGTGAGTTAGCAATTTGAAAGGCTGCCTTGCTATTTTAAATAAAAATATTTACACAGCTTCTTGCATCTAGGAAACATTTCAGGTAAATGAAACATCTTTCAGCAAAACAACACGATTTTTTTGAAACTTTCAGTATACGTGGAGCAGATGAACACAGTAAAAATATTGCATTTTAGAACTGAACAAAAAGTTTGAAAAGTAATGACAGGATACACAAATAGCAGTGGGAAAGGAAGACAAAAAATAGGGAGAAGTGGCACCTACCATTCTTTCTTTACAGTTTTGATATTGTCCATGTCTTTCATTCTGGTGCTTCCCCTAATTACAAAAAGAAAATGGTTTAAAGCCAAAATAAAACAAAATGCTTATCACACTTCACCTCCTTTTGTAGCTAAAACACTCTTTATATTTTTTTCCTGTGTTGATAATACATTTAACCAGAAACCTCAACCTCCCCCCGACCAAGTCTCCAGATGGTTCTTTGTTTTCCTGCAGTTTCTAATTTAATGACACATGAACCACGCATCTGTTCCAGACGTTCAGGAGCAAGGTTACTTTTTTATAAATGTACAAAATACATTTTACAATAACAACAGTATCATGTGAAAACATATACCCATACTTGTGTAAATGCCACATTCCCTTCCTGAGTGGCATGGTTTAAACTTCCTTGGTTTTACACAGCATTATGAGATGGTTGCAGAAAAACTGCACTGCCACTGCAGGCTTTTGAGTGACCTTCACTCTAACTGTGCATTGCTTAAAGGGGCAAGTTTGTCAGGTTGCCCTTCCTACCTTACCTCAAGACATTGTTGCAGCAACTCAGAAACTGTGAATTATCATTTCTGGCCTATTGTCAGCTGGCATGAAAATCCTGGATTTGTAAGTACTAAATATGATACAGGATTAGTCTGCTGAGTCAAAAGAAATGAAGAATCCCACACTGATCTCGTTACAGTCACTTTTGAGTGCTCTAAAAAAGTCACAGAAAGTCACTAAAAGCCAGAAACTCCCAAAAACACCCTTAAAAATAAAATCACTCTAAAATTGGAAAAACCCACAGAAAAATAGAAATTTTAAGTTGCAACTGTGCTGAGTTATCCCTGACAACCACTGGTTACACAGATGATGGTTTGCTCCTGGCAAGTTCAGGACTAAGTTATGACATTGTGGCTTTTAGAGAGCATCAAACTAAGCAGTGACAGCCATCACACTCCTGAACAAAGCAGTATGCACAGCACCACTAAGATGAATTTTAAGTGATTTTGAGATCTAATTTAACAAGATGTAAAGTTTAGGGGAAAACAACATTCACTGCAGCACTAATAAAAAAAAAGTCAAAGTCAAAGCATATTTTGCACACCTTTGGCATGTCCCAAAGATGAGGCATAGTCTTTTTTTTTTCTCCACAAATGTTCTGCCAGAGCCCTACATCTATCAGGCAAGCCTGTGCTGGTACCTGATGATGTTATATGCATATCTGTTTGTTGCTCTTGGAACTCTGTACTACACTTAGGAAAAAAAGAACTCTCAGTATCAAATGAGCAGAATGAAACCAGAATTCTTAAAAAGTGTAATTTTTTCAAACTTCTCTCAAATTCAGTTTTAACACTCTGGCACATAGGGGTTTTTCTGTGTTTAGCCCAAAGTAATTCGTTGTGGTTTGTGTTAATGTGCTTATCTTCTAATCTTTCACTCCAGTAGGCTACTCCCCAAAGCATCAAGAGCCACCTCCTGCCATCTGCTTTTGTTGATCCTCTCTGACTTGTCATCAGAGCTGTTAAAAAGAAACAGACACAATGAAGCAGCTCTTCAAATTAGCTCTTTGGCTACATTAGGCTGGCCTCAAATGTGCATGAATAGTATTCAAAACTGGTCAGCTGTGAAAGCTGCTGTTTCTTCTGAAGTACAACAGCAATTACACTTCGAAGAAATGTTTGCGTTAATCTCTCTAGGTGAAGAATCATCCTACACAGCATATTGATGTTTATTACGGCCAAAAGTCATTAGGACATAGCAATCAGAATACACTGCAAGCTCTTTAGCTCAGCATGTCAACCCAGCCAGCACAAACCACCTCCTCTCACCAACTTCCGACAGACATCCCCAGTTGCTGTTTAAAATACTAAGAATGTTGGTGCGTAGTTTTTGCGTCAGTGGCAAAAAGTTCCTCAGAACTACCACCTCCAGAAACTAAATTTAAAATATGGGAAGAAGCTGCAAATGCCAGCAGCCCACCACATCTACATCTATTAACTGGGGTTAGGATACTCCTGGCCATTCCCACACAGCCTCAGGGGTTTTCCAGCCCCAGGAAGATGGGCCACTAACCCAGCAGTGGCATTTCACAGCCAGGGCTTCCAAACAGGCAGCCTTCAATAGGCATATTTGTTTTGGCATGTAATTTTATGGTCAATACTTTTGAGCTCACATTTCCAGTTATTTTAACACAAGAAAAACAAACCAGAAACTATCTGTGAGGCTTTCCTTGCTGTGAAGGGCAGAAATACCCACAGAAGCACATGCAGCCCCATCCCCTGAAAGCCTGCTAACCCCTTACTAACTTCTGCAGAACAAACTCTCCAGTTGAGAGCTGCTCGCAGCACAGTCTGTCCCTGCACAGCACAGAAATTACAGCTGAAAATTGCATTGTACCGTGTCACAGAGAGACGGGAGGCTACAGAGAAATGGCAAATGCAAATTAATACTGGGATGAGCATGAAACCTAATGGCCTGAACGTGACTGATGTGCTCAGGTAGAAACCACAGCATTCGTGCTTCCTCTCCAGCTGGCTAAAGGAGCTATGCACTTGGAAAGAAACCTGTCCCCAACCCTGATATCCAGGTGTTAGAAAGATAAATTACTTGTCTGTAAAACTGTCGTGTTAAGGTTTAGAACTTGACATGCTTCAACGATCTCAGACCTAAGGGGAGGTTAACAAAGCTTGGGAAGGAGGACGTACCACTGATGGTGGACATAAAGAAGGCACAATTTACAGGCCAAAAGGACATCGGGCAAAACTCCCACGACAAGGAAGAAACTAATAAAGCCACCTCAGCAACTGTGCTGAAATCACTTTCAAATGGGTAAAAGGTAATTCCAGCAGGGTAAAATCGTAACCAGCAAGTCACAGACCCCCGACTCAAGAAAACCACCCACCTAAAAGAAGCAAAAGACAAACCAACACAGCACACTTAGCATTAGAAGCAAGGAAATAATTTAACCAATACAAGACAGAATACTCATTAGTAAGATAACTATGCAAAGTTGTAGCCAGTAAACATTAATGGCTATGTTTGCTAACACATATAAGTAGTGAGAAGTTTAGACAGTCGTCGTGCTGGCTTTGTGGCTGTACCACCCAGCCCTTCTTTCTGCTCAGAACCGCAAATAAATCAAGTACTTTGGTTCTGTGTATGGATTAGCCTCATGCACAGCAGGTCAAAGAATCTATTTTGGGACAAGCCCGTGGCTGCGAGCCCTGAACTCACCCGCACCCCGAGAGCCAGGCCGGGCACACGCTCCGCGCCTCCCGGCGCTGCCAAGCCCGCCCGCCGAGCGCGGCCCCCTCCCCGGCGGCCGGCCAGGCGATATTTTTAGGCGATGAGGCAATACCGCGGTACCGAGGCGGAACGCCCAGGGCACCCCGGGAGGGGCCAGGCCGGGCCGGGCCGCCCGAGAGTCGCTCCTGCTACGGGACGCGGCCGATTCGGAGCGGGGCGAAGCCGTAGGGCGGAGGCAGCTGGGAGGCTCAGCTCGCCCGCTCCAGGGACAGCCGCGAGCAAAGTCCGAGCTCCGGCAGGAGCCGAGCGAGTGTCGGCTCTGCAGAACGCGCTGCCCCTGCCCGGCCTGTCCCCACAGCGAACTCACCCGTCCCGCAGCGCCCAGCCCGGCACCGGCCGCCCGCCGCGGAACTCCTCGGTGTCCCGCCGGGAGAGGCGCAGGCGCGGCGGAGCCGGGCGGGGCGTGCAGAGCTCCGCCCCGGTACCGCGGGGGGAGCCAGGGGTGTCTGTGAGGATCCGCACCGCGCTGCGGAGGGAAACGCGGTTTCTCCAGGGGCTGTCCTACACTATCCTACCCTATCCCACCCCGTCCTGTGTTCCGGAGAGAGGCGAGGGCTGAGGCGCTTGTGGCTCGGCGTGGTCCGCCTCTACAAGCCGGATTCCCCGCTCCGCTGCGGCGGTGCCCAGGCAGGACCTGGCGCAGTATAACAGAGATAAACATCCCTACCCGGCCCGAGACTGCCAAGGCAGCTCTGTCCCGACTGCGGAACAAAGGACACGCTCAGTGTGTCCGTCTGTCAAGCCGCGGCATCCACAGCAGCGGGGAGCGGTGCCTGTGTTTGGGCAGCCGCCTGGCTCCGGCGGGAGCAGCCGCACGCTGAGCCCTTTGGAGAGCGGGAAGGGCTCATTGTGCGGCGAGCGCTAATTACGGGCGAGTGTTGACATGTGTGAAAAGGAGCTCAGCCGAGGCCTCGCACCGAGGACAAAAGAGCGGCGCGGGGTCTGGGAAGCAGAGCTCCCGAGGGTGAATTAGACGGGAAAATGGAATGGGATCCTCCGGGAGGGAAGGAGAATTGAGCCGTGTTGGCTGCGCTGTGTTGGGCCTCGGAGAAGCCGCTCTCTGCGGGACGAGGAGGTCCTGTGGTGGTGCCAGGAGCTATCCAAGTATGCAAGGTAAACGCTTCAGAGAAGCTGCCAGCCTCTAGGAACACACACGGAGCAGAGGGAACGCATCCCTTGCACCTGCGGACTGTTTAATAAGGGTTGTGTTTTTTTCCCCCAATAATTAGCGATGCACTGTACAACATTCAGAATTAACCTAAACTGAACAGCCACAACTCTCTAATTCACACTAATTAATGGGAAATCCACTGCGAATTTCCAGTGCGATCAAAGGTAATTCTAAAAGCAAAGGTAATACTTCACTGAGTGTCGTCTTCACGTGGGACACATTTCTACAATCCCTTAATCACAACAATTAAAATCACATTGTTCAAAAATATTAAAATAAGATGCTTAGTCTCAAAGTTCAGTGATGGGTGAGTAACATAAGTAATATCTGACACTTGACAGCTATAATTTCTTTCTCTTTATAATGCACATCACAATGCACTGATCCTTTCGGAGGCAGTTTGGATTAATTGTTAAGTTTTAACAGGATGAGGTCTAATTAGAGCTCCTACTTCTGAATCTTCAGGGAAGATAGTAAGAAATTTGCCTTTTGTTTCAGTTAAAATACATGGGGTTTTATATTTCAAAACACGGATTTCTGAGATTCTATTCTCCCTGGTTTTGTTTAATGTTTAAAATACTTTGACATTTTCAAATAGAAGGTACTTGTTTATTACAAGTGTTACTGATTCTATTAAACAGGTTTTCTATATTTAGAACTTAAACCACAGATATCATGACACTGTAGAAAACACAAGGAATTTACAAAACTGTAAGCTAAAACATCAGAAAGTTATTTTGCAGTGCTGGACTGCTTTAAATGTTATTTCAATATTCTAAGTACACTATGTCTGTTTCATTAAACATACAAGTTCATTAATATGCTTAACCCTTTATTGGGGACCCTTTCAGCAACAATTTGACAGACCCAAAGGTAAGCATAGAAGGAGGTGGGGTTGGGCTTACCTGGTGTAATGGTGCAGTTGCAATCCTTTAGTGATTTAGAAGATTAAGTCTATTACTAGAAATCAGAGTACAGCTGGAAACATGCTGACCTACTGCAATAGGAATCAATGCCCTAGTGAATTCAATGGTTTCCTAAAAGCTGTTCTAAGTAGTGCTGTCCTCTCCTAGTAGTCTAACTGTTGACAAAGCATAGGAGTAACAAAAATTTAAGAAATATCTGCAACTCTTGTATAATGTAAAAATTATTTTCTTTAAAGCTAGAAATTTTCAAGTTAGAGTGTTATTACAATCAAGACATCACTAAAATCCTTTTAGACGCCATGCATTTCATACAGCTTATTCTCTGGCAGTACACGAGATGAACAGAAGCAAATGGTCCTTTTCTTACCGTGTGCTGAATAGAAGCAAACAGCCCAGACTGTGTCTGCTGAAAAACCTCTAACAGTGTATTCATGAGATGAATACAACCATCTCATGCCCCTTTGTCAGGAGAGATCAGATGCACTGGCGTGGAAGATAGTGACAACCCCCGAACTTGTTTTATAATATAGGAGTGAATCTCAGTGTTGTCAATGCTGGTCTTGTCAAGGTCACAGGAGAACCAGCACACACAGGGCATCTAAAAACAAGCAGAAATTTAATTTTGAAGGCATATTTTTAAACTTTATATTTAACAAGGTTAGCCTATGCCAGAGGACACTGTCAGCTACCTATAATTAAACATCAGCTGTATTGATTGACCTTAACTTGAGAGAGGAGCTGTTGCCTGAAGCCTTTCCTAAGTGTGTGCACACACAGCAGGAACATACTGTGAGGGAACTGGGACTGCAAAATAAATAGGAGAAGAGGATCTGGTTATTGTAAATGGCAATTCCACTAAGACAGCATGTTCCTTTGCATAGGATGAATGGTCCTTGAAGGAATGTTACACCTTCTAGACTGCCACTCAGGAGGGAGTGGCTTAAGGAACCGATGTTTCTAGGAAGTCAGCTGTGTACTGGAAAAGCAAGTTGTTGTTCCATGGGTGAATCAGCATTCATGACAAGGGTATTATCCTCATGTATTGAAAGGAGTATCTACACGTTGCTGGACTCTTGGACTGTAAATACACAAGAAAATTGAATATAGCTTCAATTTTAAAATTAGTGTGACACGCATAAGCCAATGAAAAATTCAGGGCACCCTGAGCAACTGTTTGTACCAGATAACACACATTTGGAAATAACGTACCGTGAATTCTCAGACACTTTTAAGTGAAACTACAACAATGACATGGTAGTGTATTTTATGAGCTCGTTCTTGGACAAAACCCAACCAAACAAAAAAACCCAAATCCACTCTTCGAAAGCTAAGATTGTGTGTGAGGACTAGGGAGATTTATGAACCAATAATGCTTTTGATGGACTTGCCATGTGATCCTAATCAAGCCATTAGGCATTTGTATGGTGCTGAAGCTTATCTACACGTGTGTTCATAAATGCCTACTTTTATTGTGAGCATTTTAGGACAGAGTCTGGTTTTTACTACAAAGCTATACATCACCCAGCATAGTAACAGGCTGGCGGTGCTACTTTCATATGATTAATGATTATAAGCACCAAAGTGAGATGATTTGCCACTTTTGTCCAAGATGGAAGTAATTTACAGCCTGAATGATAGTGAAAAAACAGACCCTGCAGATGCCTGGCTGCAATATCATCAGCCTATGAGTTTCACACAATTATTATTATTAGAAAAACTATCTACTGTGACCTTAGCTCAACAGGAAAAATGTTATGGAAGCTAATGGCCAGATGTGATGGGAGGATAATTTGAAATATTAGGAGGTAAGTTTTACCACTCCCTCTTAATATTATCTAAGAAGCCTACTCTCTGATCCTCTCTGATCAAGTTTCACTGATGTTATCTAGTGTGAAAAACAGTCTTCAGATAGGTGTGATGATAATGGACATTAATAGTTGTGATTTCAAATTAAATAGTTAATGTCCATTTTAAAATTACAATGGTAGTCTTCAAATAATGAGCCTTCTTTAATAACATAGCAAAATGCCTGCAATGTGGAGGGATTGTATCATGTTCTGTGTTTCAGGTCAAGGTAGTACCAATCCTGATTACTGGACATGGCTTTTTTGAAGTTTCCACACTTCTATCCCATGGGCCTATCTTCATAATAGACAATTCTCAAAGGAGTAACCACACAATCTTAATTTCCTAACATCCCCCTCAGGGAAAGGCTTAGGGTGCGTTTACAAAAGCAAGATCTCTTGTGAATCTTTTTTTATTTCAAGATTCAACTGAAACTAGGAGGAGTTGACAGCATGATTGAGAGGCGCACATATGAGCTTATAAATAGAGGCCTGAAAAGATGATTTGATTTCCATTCTTTGGAATGTTACTGCTATTCAGAGATATTGCAAAGTAATCTCTGGTAAATTGCCTATGATTGAAGCAAATGGTAACTCACTGAATAGAGCCCTCTGGTCCTCACTAGGAAGAAACTCTGCAAAAGTTCTGAATAAGGGATGAAGGACTTTTTCTTTTGCTGTAATTCCTGATTTCCTGGTAAAATAGGGACATGTGACAACAAAATCTTCTGTCTCCAAATATTTTTTGTGTCATTAAATATCATTCACATATCAATCAAGGTTTTCCATCCTGGGTAATATTTCAACATCTTTTTACGTCGTAATGTCCCAATATGACTTCATTCCCCAACTTGTTTTTAATGGAAAGGGACTCTTTTGCTCAAGTCATTTTTCATATTTTTCCAATTTCCCAGTGGTGTACCTGCCTTGGCAGATGGTGTGGCTTCTTCTTAATACATTTTTCAGATACCTTAATCTCGTCTCTGAACAACTGGAGATAAAATGACATTGAACACTGCTGTAAGCTTCAGCATTCATTATAAACTGGTTCTATTTGAAATATGGTCCTTCCCAATGGTATTTATTTGTAGAAGCATTTAGACATCTGTCTGTAAGACCAAAGTACAAATCTTGAAACTGAATGAGCTCTACATTTTTTTTAATGTAATACTTAGTGGAATGTGGCTTCAGTCCTCTTCCCCTTAATTATTTTATTGTCTCTCACTACTCAGAGTTCTTACTTTTTTTCCCCAAGCATTTCCTGCATGTAGAGTGCTGAAGAGAGTTTAAATTGGTTTTTAATGCTGTTCTTTCTTCATATGAAACTTGAACCAACAACAGATAGAAAAAATGGGAACAAGTAAATTCATGGATTAGTGAAATTACTTTAAATCCCTTTCTACAGTAATTCATCTTTCATTGTAAAACCACATTTAAATCTCTAAGTATGTGTGATAAAAAATATTAATCCTATGTTAACATGTTCTCTGCATTAAAAAAAAAAAATCCAATCAAAGCTACCAAGCAGACCTTGTAACTTATGATTGATTTATTTATAATGTCAGTACTAAAAATGGTGATGAGGCTGACATGGAAGCTATAAAGCCATAAGCTATTTGAGTCAAAATAACCAGCCACACCTTCTACGAGGAACAAGACAACTAAGAAACCTGTAAATAAAACCATCTGTGAAAAACAACACAGGGAGTAAACATTCAAAATGAAGCATGTCTTTCCGTGTTTCCTACCATGCTAACATAATGAGAATGAAGCACTACAAATGTTCAAAGCAGAGATCAGGGATTTTTAACTACATCAATCTCTCCACAGTAGTCCCTCCGGCATCATAAAGAGTGCTCTCTGGGTATGGCTCACAGGAATGAGATCAGAACAAAAAAAAAAAAAAAAGAATAAAGAAAAGGACACAACTGTGATATAAATAGCTAGCAAATATAGAATAAATAGCTTTTGAGTTGGGGTATTTCTGTTATTTCAAGCAGATCTGGACAGGCACCCAGGAAAATAAAAAAAAATCAATTTGCTTGCATATTGATTAAGTTTATTTTACTTTTTAAAAGTCATCAGTGTTCATGAGAGGAGGAGTGCTGGTTTGAATCAGGCATGTTGCAAGCAGATGTTATGCAAGCTTCCCCAAAGAGCCCTGCTAATGACTGCAGTTCTGAGTTATGACATTCACTGTAACTGCTGCAGCCTAGGCCCTTTTTTGGGCCACTCATCTCTTGGTTTTCCCAAAATGGGGATATTCTGTGACAAGTACAAAAACTTGAAGATCAACATTAGTTTCCAGACCAACAGAACTTGAAAACCATATCTGAGTTTCATGGCCTATCAGTACTACAGGACAGAAATGTTAAAGTACATTATTTGTCATTATATATATGATATGATACTGTTACTGAACATATCTCCTGGTGTTTGGTAAGGGACAGTCTCTTGCAGTTTCCTTCTATTCCTACTTTCGAAGGCTAAAAGGATGTGATTTCCAAATACTATTCACAAAACCCTTGTAGGTTTTTAATTAAAATATTCCTTTAGCCTATAGTGTATTGTTACTCCATCCCTTCATAACCTTCAAACAAATAAATGAAGAAACAAAAGGTATAAAACCTACCAAAACCAATCTCATGGAGCAGAATTCCTCTACTTTTGAAAGACACTGGAGATTTTGGAATAGGAGATTAAATACTGTGGCTGATACAGATTATAAACTCGAGATAGATAATGTCAGATGAGACATTACAGATCCTACCCTGAATTGCACTGTATTTTGGAGTATCTCATAAAACTAAAAATGTGCTGCTATTTGCATCACATTTTTTTTTGCTTGGATATTAAAAAGCTGATTTTCTTATTATATAGCCTGATGTCATTGTTGCATATCTTCTATTTTTAAGTACATGTTCTACCATACTTTTACAGACTGTAATCTTGAAAAGAAAGATGTGGGAGTATGCAGGTAAAACAGAATAATAGTTTAATTTTTAACTTAATAATTTAATTTTATAAGTTTAAACATTTAATTTAATAATAATTTTAAAATGTATGGTTGTTTACTAAAAGATTATCACACTTTCCACCTTTAAAAAATAAAAGTAATTTGATAAAGTTTGTTTGAGCCTAACAGTCAGAACCACGTGCTCAGGAATTTAATGATACCATTCTTTTTGGTTAAAGAAGCAAGCATAACTGAAATTACTTGCCCAGCAGTGCCAGACCAGTCAGTGTGAAAATTAAAAGGTTGAGACTTTGTCACCTACAGCTGTACGCTTGTGTTCCTCAGCTACTTTTCTTCCACAAAGCTTTTGGTTTCGGGGCTTATGTGCAGGCACTGCGGTAAATTCTGTATAGGGCAACAAGTGGTGAGAAAATTATTCTTACATCGGCGAGAAGGGATTGGGTTCGTGATTAGGCTGAAGGGTTATAGTTTGTGAGTAATCTGGAAAGCATTTGGGCATCTACTGTACGGTTGTATTCTTTGCCCCTCTGAAATGCGTCTGTGATAAGGAGGGAGTGGGGAAAAATGAGCTTTCCAAGGACCGGGCAAGGAGCGTGAAGCGCAGGTTGAGGCAAAACACAGGGGACCGCGCTGGTGACTGGTGCGGTGGGAGAAGCAAGGGCACGTTCCCCATAGCCTGGCTATCAAGGGGATTTCTTAATAATGAGGCTCACCAGACCGTGATAAGATTTTCCACAAGAAATTACGAAGATTTCATCCTCGGGAGATCTGCTCGCCCAAGCTGTCCGGTCAGCTCCTGGCAAGAGCCTCGCCTCGCTGAGCGAGCAAAGCTGAGGGCTCCAGCCCCCCAGGAGGGGCGGCTGAGCCTCTTTGCCGGGTGCCAGCGCTGCCCTTCACCCCCCCTCGGCCCTGGGCAGCCGCTCCCCGTGCCCTTGAACTCCCCAGCCCTCGGCTCAACCCTCAGGGGGCGGCGGCGGCGACTCCCCCGCCCCACGGGGTCACGCCGGGCCAGGCCCAGCCGGCGGTTCTCTAGGCCGCGGCGGAGCCGTGGGGCTGTGTGGGCGCTCGGTGCTCGCCGCGGAGCCGCAGCCGGGGCAGCTCCCCCGGGACCCGCGGCGGCCGCCGCCACCCCCGGGCCGAGCCGGGCCGGGCCGGGCCCATAGAGCGCGCGGCGCCGGGATAGAACGGCCGCGCCGGGGCCGCAGCGCCCCCCGGCGGCGGCTGGCGGGGGCGGCGCGGAGCGAGCAGAGAAAGGGAGCAGGGACAGTAATGGCGGCCAGTTAGAGCCGGGCTGAGCCCGAGAGGCGGCGGCGACAGCGGCGGGAGGAGCCGGTGCGGCTCCGGCTGCGTCTCTGCCCGGCGGAGCGGCTTCCCCGGAGGGCTTTTCTTCCTTCTTCCCTCCTCCCCCCTTTCCCCCTTTCCCCCTCTCCCTCCCCTTCCCCTCCCTGCCCGAGCCCCCGCCTGTCCGCCCTCCCTCCCTCCCTCCCTCCTCCCTCCGCGCCGGCGGCGGTGGCGGCGGCGCCCCCCGTGTCCCCCCTCGCCGGGGCCATGGTGAACACCAGGAAGAGCTCTCTGCGCCCCCTGGGCAAAGCGGCGGCCGCGGCGGCCGGGGCCGGCAGCCATTTCATCTCGTCCCGCACCCGCTCTTCTAAGAGGGGCACCAAGGCAGATGCGGCCGGGCTGGAGGAGACGGCGGCAGCGCGGGTGAGGACCGGGATGTCCGCGGGGGACCGGAGGGAAGGAGGCGGCGAGGCCGGGGAATCGCTGGGGACAGCACCGGTGGTGCCGGGGGCGGGGGGGGCCGCGGGCACGGGAGCCGGCGGGGGGCGGGTGCCGAGACGGCTGTCGGAGGGACGGTGGGGCCGGCGGGCAGCCCGCGGTGAGGAGGCACCGCGGAGCCGGCAAGGACTCGGGGGGAGAGCCGCAGTCCCTGTGGGGCCAGCGCCGGAGCGGCGGGGGCCGCTGACAGGGGCGGGGGCGGCGGTGACACGGGCGGCGGAGCGGCCGCGGTGCCGGTGCCCGGTGGGGCCGGCGGCGGGCGGGGGTCCGGCGGGGTCCGGCGGCGCGGGGCTCCCCCTGCGGCCGCGCCCGGCGCTGCCGCCGCCAGACAAAAGTTGGGAGCTGCGCCCGCAGCAACTTCGCGATAAACCTCGGCCCGGATTTGGTTTGTGTGTATGTGTATGTGTATGTGTGTTTTTTTTTTTTTTTCCCTTTTCCCTAAATGACCTCGATTCGGCTGGCAGCTGCGACAGGAGGAAGCCGGTGTTCGGGAAAGCCCCCCGCCCCGGTTTTTGTGGCACGGAGAGTGTGATTTTTTCAAGTTTAAGTTGAATGCTTTCCCAGCCGAACTCGTTGGGGTAGCTTAGGTTAGAGACGGGCTAACTGCAAATGAAATTCTACAGCCCGATTTGGAGGATCAACACTTGGTAAATTCCAACTGGAAGAAAGAATTCGGGTGTCTGCTTTCTTCCTTGTCTCTAAACAGCTCTGTTGGCAAAACCTGCAGTTTTTGTTTTTAATTATCGAAGAATCACAGAATCGGAGAGGTTGCAAAAGACCTCTGAGATCATCGAGTCCGACCTATGACCGATCACCACCTTGTCAACCAGACCATGGCACCGAGTGCCACATCCAGCCTTTCCTTAAACAGCTCCAAGGCCGGTGCCTCCCCGGCCTCCCTGGGCAGCCCGTTCCCAATGTTTAATGATCCTTTCTGTGAAGAAATTCCTCCCACAGGAGGAGTTGTAGGCAGGACTCTTTCTTTGGTTGATGAAACTTCATGCATTGTTTTGAAGGTTTAAACTAGTATTAACAGCTGTCTACTTTGCATGTATATTACAAAAGCAATGGAAATATGGAAGTGAAATTTGAGGGTCCGAGTGTTTGACAGTCTTGCACCAACTGACCACGTCCTTGCTGAGCAAAGGAGGAAGTTAATCAGTCGAGTAGAAAAACCGTAGCAGATCAGAAGGATGTCACCAGGAATTCTCACAAAACCTTTTACCCCATCTTACCCCATCCATTTGGTCTGAAATACTAAACCAAATACAAATTGCTCAAGACTATGCTTCTCTTTCAGTTCTTTCATACTTCACAGTTTTTTCCTTCCCCCATCTTACTTTTCCTTGTTCCCTATTTCTTCCTTGTTTAATTTCAGTGGACTCCAGGGGATGCAGCACCATAGCTGTAAAAAGCTGTTCTGCTTGTTCTAGTGTGCAGTTTCTGTTTATTCATATCGTGGGTCTTGTGGTTTGTGAAGCAAAGTTTGAAGTAACCCTTACTGGCTTACTTCTCAGGGAGTTTACTGCTGCTAAGAAAACTAGCTTTGGGCTTCTTTCCAAGTATTTTTAATTCATGAGCAGTGTTTTTTTACTACAAATCATTAAAACATTCAAATTATGTTATTGTCATGGTGTGAGGAAAGGAGACCGTGCAAAATAGTGTAAAATACTGTAAATACTTCTCAGGATACTGCCCACACTTCTAAAAGAGCGTTTCTTCTAAAGTTAAATGTAAATTTTGGTGTATGGGAATGAACTTGTTTCGTTTCACAACACATCTCATGTGTTTGAGGTGGATTTTTTCTTTCCTTTTAAGATGTAATTGCCAAATACGAGCAGAAGTTATCCAAGAAGGGTTTTTTTTATTTTCCCCCATCCAGTGTGTTTTATAGAGTATGTATCTATCACTATATTTTAAAGTTGTTTTTATATAACTCTTTTTATTCTTCAGATGTAAGTACTGTCAGCAATACAGTGTCTTTCTGAGCTTCTGACTCTTCTTGAAGTAGTGCCAGAGAAGGATCTCAGTGATTAGGACATGAATAAGTATAGCAGTAGGGAGACAAAGCCTTTGCTTTTGGAAGCGTCTGTCGGGAGACAGATAGTGAGGCTGCGTTCAGAAAGTGTGCTGGAATCGTCTTCATGCAGTTCTGTGTTGGGGTTTTTTTGAGTTTTTTTGATTGTTGGGTTTTTTTTGTTCTGTTTGTTTTTTGTTTTGTTTTTGTGGGTTTTTTTGCAGTTGGCTGAATATTCTGCCTTTTCTAAATCTTTTGGGTGTCACATCAGGAAACCAGCCTTGCTACCAGCAGTTAATCGGGTTAATGGGGAGCTCGAGTTTGGAGCTCTGGAAGAGATTGGATGCTTCTTGTTTGCAGTGTGTGACTTAATTTTCTTGCATGGAGCTTTTAACCAGGACTCCCTGAGAAATGCTCTTCAGTGGGAATGCTTGTAGCCACCTTTCAGAATATATTTTAAAAGATCGTCTGTCTGTTCCTTATTAACAACAAAAAACGTAATCGTAACCTAATGGCATCCTGTAAGATGCTGAGTAGGCCAAATGAGGGGATAGGACTTGCCTTCTACCTCTTTGGTATCTATTTCCTATTTTTCTCTTATTTTTTCCTCTTGGCTTTTTCTGATATACTTCCCCCCCCCCCGATTTGTTTGGGCTTTTTGTATGCATTTTTCAGGATAGACCTGACTCGCTCTCAAGAATTCAAGGTTCCAGTCTTCTATTTCAATATTATGCTGAGTTATGTGTGAATAGTGTCCTTTTTTGTTTGATCTGAATCTGGAGGCAACACACATTTTGTGGAAATGGACTGTAATATCTAAATGCCTTTATCTTGTTCAGAGTATTCCCTCAGTAGTACTCTCTCAGCTTGGAGAAAGCAATGACGTAAGGCTTTGAAAAGTAAACTGGTTTGAATTATTGATTGGCGACCATGCAGTCAGTGATGGAGATGAATACATGTGTGTCTGTCTGCTGACCAGAAGCCAGATTAAAATGAACAAAATCCCTCACTAAATGGATCAAGGAGCCAAGAAGTTTATTGTCTGAGATGATGTCATAGCAGAGTGCATAGAGAGGGTACAGAGGGGAAAAAACTGGGCTTTGTTTTCTTCCCGTTTCCAGGACTGATTTACACACTATTTAGTAGATTTTGAAGTTCTGCTTACATATATATGTGTTCTGTTGTTATACAAATTATGCATATGTGTATAAAAATACAGATTTTTTTCTTCTGAGCATTAAAATTTGGGAAGTGTTCTAGCTTTATATTAAAGCATTCTGACAAGAAAAGCTCATCAAAATCTTCTACATAAAATTTTAACACAAGGCTGATAGGTTCAGTGGACTTCATTCACACTATGAAAAAATTTAGGATCCTGTGACCATAAGTGGTTAAATTTACACTTTGTGCAAATTCTACTGATATCTGATGTTTTCAGATACTGAGTCGTGATTGCTGGTAGCACTTCTTTGGCAATTGAAATCATTTTTCCTAGTCATCTCACAGCACAAATCAAAAGTGTTGATCAAGAATTCATTGTGTGATGAACACTATTAAATTTTGTCAGCGCACTAGTTAGACATTTTAGAAATGTATACAAGGTTAGCTTAATTTAATTAGCCAAGAAAGCATTAGCAGTGCCTTAAGGGCTACTTGAGGGCACGGTGATAATTGTAACACATGATCCTCGCTAAAAGTAGCGCTGCCGACACTGTTCAACTTGCGCGGCGCAACCCAGAGCTCTCCATTGTACTTAATTGCTAATGGGAGCAATCAGGGGCTGCAGGAAAGACATCGGTGCTGGAGTGAGGAAAGCTGGAGAGCTACACAGCATTTCTATGTGATGCCAGTGTTTTTCAGCATCTCTCACTAGAGTTTCTCAATCTGTAGCAATAGAAGTGTTTTCTGGTTTCTGGGTGATAATGCAGTTTTTGTAGCATAAACTTGTTGCTGCATTTTACTCTTCGAAAATCCTTTAATGGTCAGCTGTTGAAAACATAAAAAAATAAAAAAAAGATAAAAACTTACTATGATTTCTTTTAAATTACAAGTTTTAAACATAACCAATAGAGCTTTCTAAAAATCAGGTTTTCCTTTATGAAAGACTCCGATTGGCATATTTTCTTTCTTGTCTGTGCAAAGTAGTGTTCTGGATGCTCTGGTGTTTAGAATAAAGCTGTAGAAAAAGTTAGGTTTTCCTCCTTATGCTGGATAAATGACACTTGCTGGCCACCTGTGTAAAGTTCTTCAAGGAAAAAAGCTCCTGTCCAGTATCTGTGTTTTAAAGAACTGCATAGCCTTCGTGTTTGAGTTTGCAGTAGCATCAGTAAAGGTATTGAGGCTAATGCTTTTACAGTTCTTTGAAATACATCCCGAAATATAAAGCCTTGTGAAGTTATTCCAAACAATTTAATTTAAAGGAAGATTCCCAGGAAAGCTCATCTTTTCAGTGTGTAATAAAATCTCGAGTTCTTTCTGGTTTAGTGGTCTGCTGCTCTTTTGGGATTTATCAGGGAAAAATCAGTGTTGTAATATGAGTCAGGCAGGCCATTCCTTGGCTGTATGGTGTTAATACAGCTGTGAGCAGTGGGAAATGGAGCAATTGTTGGAAGCAGTCTTTGTTCAGGGTTCTGTCAAAATACCATACAGCTGGCATTTGTGATCCTTTTGTGGTTCTGAAGAGCAGTCCTGATTTTGAATTCTTCTTATGTATCCTGCCAAATCAGTCTAGGCTGCTCTCAGGACACCTGAAGTGTCCATGGTCTGTTTTGGGAGGCAGTAGTGCATCCTGTTTGAAGCATCCTTGCTGTCACACTGTTCCAGGGCCTTCAAAGGAAGCAATCCAAGGGCTAATCCAGTGAATGGATAAGATCTCCAAAGAGTACTCAGGAAATGGTGTTGATGTTTCGTGTGCTGCATTGCTTCCTCTGAATATTGGGTTTGTCCCAAAGTAATATTAATAAAAGCTGCTTCTCCAACTACTGTCTCTGTCTGAACTTCAAACAGAAGGTTTGACCCATGGCTGTGAGACAGCCCATCACAATTTTGCAAGAGTCGCATACAGCTCGGGGTTATGCAAGATAATTAGCTCAGGTAATTATATTCTGATCACCTCCATCCCCCTGCAGTTTCAGTTGCATGTGGTATGGTTTTGCACATCCTGCCCTAAATTGTTGAATGTTTGCTATGCTGTGGCAAAGTTTTAATTCCAATCTAATGATGCTTTGAATGATTTCTCTGTAAAACTTGATAAAACCCATCTTGTACCAAAGCATGCAGCAAGTAGGCATCAGTGAGCTGATGCTTTCATTGCTATGAATTTTGTGTGTTGTTTTGTAGCTGTGACCCTTTGAAAGATTGCTGATTATTTATTAGGTGTTTTATCTCTAATGGATTACTTTTTCTGTGGGTAATATCACTCATGAACCCATTTATTGCAAAGGGAGCTGACAATATGTTTTTATCCTTTTTTTGTGTACACTTCATGCTTTGCTGGTTTTTCTAAACAATTTTTTAGACTGACTTCACTCTTGAAATATTGTCTTCATTACCTTTGATGGGATTTTCATGGTTTATTTTAACCATTAATTCTGCTTTAAATTGTTCAAGTGTTGGTTTGCATTTATACGTGATTGGATTCTTTTTCTGAATAAATTTAGGTTTCTTTTTGCTCAGTAGCTACTCAAACAGGCACCTTTTCAACCTTAGATTAATGTATAATCTTCTGTAAGCCTTTCCATTTTGCACTGAGTATGTGTATGCTGTAATAGCTTCAACTCCAGCTGAACTAGGTATGAAGGACGCAGCTTTAGTTCTCCTATTAGAAAGACAGAACTTAGAAGCTTCTCCAAATTCCATAGTTCTTGTGGCCTGTACTGAATTTTGTAGTTTTACCTTTTTCCTTCTACTAGTGTCTGTTGATGGCCTAACTAATGTAAAGCTTTAATAGAAAGTTTGTGTCCAGTTGCACTTCGAATGGAGGCTTTGGTTTGGTTGTTTTCATAATTTTGGAAGGGGGCATTTTGCTTTTCTCCAGCCTCCAGTCAGTTCCTTCATTTTAAATGGATAAATAGTTGAGCCAAGCTATTTAAATAACCTGAAATGAAGAAGCTGTTCATTTTCTACATGTGGAAGAGATTACTTGCAGTGAAATTTGTTGCTGTGCTTCAGCAATCCCTCATTCCAAATACTTAATAACTATCCTCTGTTATTTCTCTGATGTATCGTTCAGGCTTCAAATTTTGTTTTTATTATGATTTAAATTTCAGTACATCAATCTCAAGATTTCTATCGCAATTGTACACAATTTTAATTTATTTTTTTCTCTTTTGAAAATACTGTCTTCAAGTACATTGTAGTTAGGGGTGCAGAAGTGTTTTTTAATCTTATTTTTTATCCACACGGAAGGCCACCTTCCTAGTTTCCATTGCTACAGACACTTCCTTGCTTAGTTTACTGAGTCTATTTCCTGGTCATGTCCAAACCTTGGGGAACAGTTTGGTTCAGGGCTTCTCCACTCTGTTCTCCTCTTCACTATCCTCATTTAGATAATTCTGCTGCTTTATTTAGGTTTATAGTAGTATTGAAGGAGGCCATGTCCTATAGGCTTTGTTTAGGATGTGGCTGTTAAGCAGAAACAAGATGGATTTTTGAGGACTGAGTGTAGGAATAAACATTTGAATGTTTTCATTTTTTCCACATCAGAATTGTAATAATTCTTGATTCTCAATTCATTACATAAATATAATTTCTGCTTTAAAAGTCTTGTTAACAGAGTCTAGAAACTCACAGAAATGGTTGATGCAGTTCTGACTAAAACTGTGTTGCTTTTAGTATTCCTTCAGTGTTAAATAAGGAGGATCAGTGGTTTTAAAAACTTCCCTTAAGTGGATCTACTAGAAAAACTTCTAAGTGAGGTGTGGACCCCATACAGCAAGTAGACTTCTCAGTGGACTTGATCTTCTGCAGGTGTGTGATTTCACATGTGCTGCTAGCTGTGAGCTCTGGCTGTGAACTCTGCAGTTGTGAAAACAACAGGCTCGCCAATATTAATGCTTGCCAGGCCATTTGATCAGCTGGATCAGGATCACGTTACTGGTCCAGCTGAAACTAATCTTCTCCACATCCTCTGGCTTTCCCTCGCCTCTCTCCCCTCCATCCTTCTGATTTGATTATCAGCTGAAATTTGACAGTATCATCCTAATTTTGGTGAAGGCACAGAGAAGAGGGGAGTGCTTGTGGCAGAAATGCTGCTGATGATGGGAAGATAAAGCTCAGCTCACTATTTATGGCCTCTGTCACAGTTTGGCAGAGGCTGCTCTGTAGGTCACTCTCCCTTTCATTCATGAACCAAGCAACCTGTAGATTGCAAGGGTTTTTTGTGTCACACTGGAGCTGTTGACAGGCATTCAGTGTGGATACAAACAGGTGTCTTTTTCTGTAACAGACAGAGGGAATGGTTGCAGGTGTGAAAATCCCAAATTAACAGTGCTTATATTTTTAACTTGTAAACTATTAACTTTTCTCAAAAGCTTTCACATTTATTAAATAACCTGAATTCTAGCGTAGAAGAGTTTCAGGAAATAAGATGGAAATCAGTTGAAATAATAAAGCAGATCTTCCAGTGCAAGAATTTATTTATTTTTTTTTTAATCTGAACAAACGGGGAAGAATTTATTCTTCTGAAAAAAGTCTAGATGATGGTATTCTTTGTGTTCTTAATGGTTATTATTGACGTGAGCATTGTTCACTGAAAAAAACTACAGAAGCTGAATGTTAAAAGGATTCAGATCATCCTTCAATTGAGGCATTCTTTACTATCATTACCACTAATGAAATACATCGTTAATAGTTGTTTATTCCAAGATCATCAAGCACTTAAGCATGAACATTATTTTTCCTTAACACCTGTGGAGAGCCAATGTCTGATAAATGACTGTGTGCAAACAAGTGGAAATTAGAGAACTGCAACCAGGAGATGTGTTCTTTTAAGCTGACGTTCTTTTTTTTTAGCTGTCAGCAAGGTTAATGCATCAGGGCCTTCATGAAACTTGGAGTTCCCACTGTGGTAGTTAATGTGCTCTAATCCAAATACATGTATTTCTCAGCTTTTTGTCATTTGAAGGTTGAGGCAGAATGGTTTGGGTTGGAAGAGGTGTTGAAGATCATCTCTTCCCAATCCCCTGCCATGGGCAGGGACACTTTACACTAGACAAGGTTGCTGAGATCCTCATCCAATTTAGCCTTGAAGTAAAAGTGCTTTTACACTGGATTTTTAGGACACAAAGGTAGATATTCAGCCTGCAGCAGTATGTTGTGTACCATCACAAATACAGTCGTCTGTATTATGCTCGACCTCAAGTTCAGTCATGTTGCCTTCTTTCCCCAGACAAGTGTATCAAGTCTTACCTCTTCCCTCTAAGCAGCCAGCCAGTTCTCCTCTACATGAGGGGATGAAGGCATTTGCCAGGAAAATGTGGGTTGGGGTGGGGAAGAGAGGAGCTTGTGAGGATGCGTTGGTGCTGGAGAGAGTGGGTAGTGTGGTGTGTCATCCTGAAATTAGGGCATAGTGTGGATGTGTAAGGCAAGGTGTGGTACCTGGTTTGAGCACGATGATGAGAGCGTTTCAGCTACTGAACGTTTGTACCAAGCACAAGGAGAGTTTTACTCCTCCTCCTCCCCTCCCTCTTTTTGGTGAATAAGCTATAAAGCCAAGTGGTGAACTTAAAAAAAAAAAAAATAGAAATAGGATTTGAAGAGATTTATTAGATTCGGGTCAGATGACATGTTCACAGTCATAAGAAAATTTGTTGATCTAGTAAGTAGAATTTGGAACCAAAAAAACCTTAAAATATCTCAAAGAGATTGTGAAGCCTTCTGATTTTTCAAAAATTGCTTAGTATGCCTAGCCCAAAAATGCATTAGCTTAATGCTAGCAAAACCTAGCTCTTCCCTAACTCTCATCAGTAGATCTTAACGCACATCTTTAATGCAATTAAATTTTTAGGAGTTAATGTTTCAATCCATATTTTTTACTTTTGCAGAAACTGATACACAAAGGAACAAGTGGCTTTTCCAGAATCACTGGACAGGCAGCTAGACAATGTTTTTGGTGTATTTTATTGGTGTTTGAAATGTGTTGTATTTTCAGCGAAAGCAAGTTATTTGTTAACTGAATAGTTACATAATATGAGGGCAAGGATGAGACATGAGCTTAAGTAATTGGGGTACTGGGGACACAGTCACATTTTTTTCACGAATAACTGTTTTACTTTGGAAAGGCAATTTTATCTTTTTATACTGGAGGATATAAAAGTTCGTTAAATGCACTAAACAGTCCTAAGTATTTTAGATCTCTTAATGGACAGCCCATTTCAAGAACTTCACATGAACTGGTAGGAGAGAAGGCAGACTCGTTTTTTTCACAGGTATTTTTAAAATAAGAATCCCAATTAGTATTCTGGGACATCCAAGAAGATGTGTTGTTAATCAAAAGATGTATTTCAAATTAGAAAATAGAAAGTTAGAAATAGCCAGGATTTAGTTTCTCCAATGTCAGTAAAAATATGATTGAGACATGTCTGAAATTGTTGTCTTTTCAGAGAGTCAAGTGGAAAAAGTTACATTTCGATATCAGAAGCTAGGATTTAACTAAAGTTAGAAACAGAGGATTTTGAAAACCTGTGGCTGAAGCAGATTTTAAAAAATGTTTATTTCATTATTATTAAGAGAAAGTAACTGTCAGGGTCTTTCGTGCTTGTTTAGTGCATTAAAAAGAAAAGCTATTTGTGCAATTAACAAAATGCAGAGGAATAGGATTGATCAGCTGAAGATTGAATATCAGTGCATTAATTTAATGTCTTAAACATGGGAAGAGGCTGTAGAAAAAACAGTTGCTGCAGCTTTCAAGGGAGTGTGTTGGAAAGTTGCCTGAGTGAGGAGCTGTGTGAGCAGTGGTGCGAGTGTTGAGGGTGTGGCAGACACTCAGCAGGGTGTGCCCCACAAACTGGATGGCGAGGACAGCAAGTTTGACCATGGTGGATAACTTAGATATTCATGTCTGCATGCCTGTGTCTGACTACAAACGAACCTGTGGCAAACCAGACGGAGTCTTTTTCAGAAATTGCAAGGTGTGGTTGTGGTTTGAATGTTATATCATCTCTTGCTTGAGAACTCGGTGAACTTGTGTTCACATGCTTGGAGATGCCAGTGGTAGAGATGGTTTGTACTCATCCTCTGTGTCCAAGACCTACTGGATTAGGATTATTTTGAGGGGTTCAGACCAGCAGTCTAGTGAAGAGTTCTTTGGTTGTTCTGTTGGCCAGGAGATTCAGTTTAGAAGAAACAAAACCCCCCTATCCTTTCCCCTTCAAAGATGCTATAAGTAGTCTTTGTATTTTAACTTGGGAATTAATCAAATGTCATGCTTTAGCCAACTGGTTCCTGTGATACACCTGAAGGCACTGTCAGTGAGTACTCCCCTGCTATGTGTGTTCTTCAGTCCTGCTGAAAGATGTACTGGTGTAGTCATTGTGCTAAGAGGACAAATTGAGAAGGAAAAGGTCAGTTTTATTAATTGATTTCTAGTTTGTGTTTTCCAAAACTTAAGAACTACATGTTTTAAATAAATCTCTGTTAGTATCAAATTAGTGTTTTGAGATTTAGAGATGGATAGAGAAGAGACTACGGGTAATGATGTATACCAGTGTATTTGTAGCTTGCTCATAGATGGGTATTAAATAAACAGTGTTTCTGTCTTTCTCCTTTTCATAAAAAGCAGAGAAAGCATAGAGATAATATGCAGCTATATATATGTTTTCTTGCTTTATTATTCATTTTAGCTTTTGTTTCTAGATATATCAGGACCATTTGTTCAAGTGCCTTCAGTTAAGGTGTGTTACCAATTTGCTCCCCACTGCCTCTGCCTAAATTGAATCTTAGCTCAATAGCTGATTTGTGGTATTCATTCAGCTGTCACATTCCATTTTACTCTTGAATCCAAAGATAATGAAGACTGTATTTTGCTAGTTTAGACCATGGATGTTATCCTGTTAATGCCAGTTGTTTCCTTACTCATTATTAGCAAGAGTGCTTTCCGTAAGAGGTGGTTCTGGTTGTTCTGGATCACAGCTGGAGTTTGTTGAGTCTCTCTTTTCTGTTGGATCAATGCAGTTGCACTAAATTATATTTCTCTCTTTGAACCTTCTGACACTATGTAAAGTCATTTTTTGATTCTTCTATGCTTGCTTGCTCTTTGTTGCTTTGGTATGCTTGAAGGCAATTCTGACATGATTAAGATTTTATTAATTCATATTTTCTGCATTCTCTCAGCATGTCAGTGCGTTTGCTTCAGTGCCAGTGTTTCATTAGGAGCTTTGAGTTCAGTGCATCAGTTCCTACTTCTGCAATTGCATTATTAATTTCTTAATTTTTAAGTTTGATGCTTGTATCGTATCTTTCTAGTCCCAGAACATTTTCATGATATCTACTCTGAAGTAATAAGTTTCTGGGTTGAAGCTGAAGTGCTATTTTTAATCATTAAAGGTATAAATGGTTTGAGACCCAGTTCCTTGAGGGAGCAAGTTGAGTGCTGTAGAATCATTAGACCTGTTTTGCTATAAATGGGAGGAAGCAGTGGATAGACTGCTCTCTGTAAAGGCTTCCGAAACTGAAATTAATTTCCTTTCTTGTTCTACTGTATCCCAGTTTGGGTAATCTCTTGAGTGTTATGGAAACTCTATCTCTGTATTTTACTGTGGGTAGTGAAGGTTCTGGATGGTAATCTGATTTGATTCCCTAGAGCTTGAATTTTTAAGATTGTCTGTTAAGTGGAAAATGGAGCTTGGATTCTTGGTAATATATTTAAAATTTCAGTGATTTCAACTTTGAAGTAGTTTTGTCACTACTTCATGGTAAAACCATGCACTAACTGTGTTAGTGCATCTTGCACAGCATGTACTCTAACGTAGGTTAGTATTTGGACTTGAGTATCTTAAAATTTAACTTGGTTTGTACTTGCTGAGTTTGTGCATAGAGTTAATATGCAGACAAGTGAGGCTCAGCTGAAAATAATAGCCTAAACAAAGAATAACCTAATTAAATAAGCCCCTTAATTGCTAGTCTGGTTCCTTAGGCAGCTGCAAGGAACTGATCGCTCATGTGATCACATTGACTGCCTGCTCTTCCAGTGTCTGGAGCTATTTGCCAGTATGTGTTCATTTGACAGCATTAGAAATCTCAAAAATACTCAAATGTTAATGAATTTTGTGAATATTTGTAGCAGAGGGAGACCTGAAGTAGCAGAATTTGTTTCCATTGCCAGTATTTTGTTTTAACTGCCATCTGACAGCACAAGATCCTAGCTGAACTTGAGACTTGGGACCAGAGGCAAGGCACTGGAGGAAATGCAGAGAAAGGTGATGATAGAGGACTCAGAGGAGTTTGGCTTTTTGCATGGGAAGGGGTGGAGAGGGCATACAAGAACCTGTGCATTACTAATTTCACTGCTGGCAAATAGCTTTAATGTTACTCCTTGTAAAGCTTTGTTACATGCTACTTCATCTCTCCTCCTTTCATTTTCTCTTGTCTTGCTTAGCCGGTTTTAAACTGGTTCTGTGGCTTACCTTGAAACTCTGCTTCTGTCCTTCACAGGGGAGCTTGTGTAGTTTTGGGAGGTAGTTACTAAAATTGACCTAAGCAGGATTGTATTTCTCTAGGTCCAGAAGTAAACTGATGGCTGAATAAAGCAAAAAGTCTATGCACAAATACTTACAGTGTTCAGAAGTGAATATGCAGGCTATTAAAATTTTGTAAAAAGTTGATATTTTGTAGTTTCAGAACGTTATGGGCAACAGCCAGGTGCTGCCCATGTATTTTATAGTGCTAACAGGGTGTTTTGTATTTAGGAATGGTGGTAGTTATTATCTTTTGTAGTTGTCTGATCCCTCAGTGAAATCATTAAGATCAATGACAAGTTCATCTAACAAGGAAAGTGAGCTTTTGCATCTTTAGTGAGCTCGTCTGGTTTATGGGTGGATCAGAGAAACATTGGAAGGAGATCCCAGGAGGTTGGTGTGGTGCTGTGTAGTCAGGCAAGGGAGAGCATGGGCTCTCCTTGTGTCATAGGGGTGCTGGGCTTGTCTTGTCAAACTTTGCCCACACATTTGGATTTCACTTTCTAAATACTGTGCTGTTTTGTCTTCCTCTCTTAAAAAACAAGACTTTTCTTTTTTAAAATTTTCTTGAGTATGTGGTACGTAATGTTGAAGTATCTGGACTACAAATCAGATTGTTGTTAATAAGCCTGATGAACAAATGGGACTTCTGTGGTCATCTCCTTGTGTTTAAGTAAAATTATCTCTTTGTCATAGTTCAAGTTCTTACTGACAATTTCTGGACCTTAATATTTGAAAATTGGTTCTCTGCTGTTGCAGTAAGGGATATTTAGTTCTTAAATCATAGACTCATAGAACGGTTTGGGTTGGAAGGAATCTTTAACATCATTTAGGTTTTCAAACCTAGCCATGGGCAGGGACACCTTCCACTATCCCAGGTTGTTCAAAACCTCATCCAATCTGGCCTTGAACACTTCTAGGGATGGGGCAGCCATAGGTTCTTTGGGCAACCTGTGCCAGTGTCTCACCACCCTCACAGGGAAGAATTTATTCCTAATATCTAACCTAAACTTGCCATCTGTCAGTTTAAAACCATTCCCCCTTGACCTGTCAATATACACCCTTGTCAAAAAATCCCTTTCCAGCTCTCTTAGAGCCCCTTTAGTTACTGGTTCTAGAAGATCTCCCTGGAGCCTTCTCCAGGCTGAACAACCCCAATTCTCTCAGCCTGTCTTCACAGCAGAGCTGCTCCAGTCCTTGGATTATCTTCATGACCTTCTCTAGACTTGCTTGCTCCAGCAGGCCCATGTCCTTCATATGCTGTGGGACACAGGACTCCAGGAGGGATCTCAGGACTGGGGACATAGACAGGGAGAATCCTCTCCCTTGACCTGCTGCCCTTTTTGCTGCTGGTGCAGCCCAGGACACTTTTGGCTTTCTGGGCTGCAGAAGAACATTGTGGGGACCTTCTTGTCAAGCAACACCCTCAAGTCTTTCTTCCCTGGGCTGTTCTCCATCCATTTTCCACCCAACCTGTACTTGTGGTTGGGATTGCCCGGACCTGGGTGTAGGACCTTGCACTTGGACTTGTTGAGGTCATGAGGCAAACTTCATGAGGTTTGCCCAGGATCCCACTGGATCAAGACTGTTTTGATGGGCTAAAATTTGTAGTTAATAGAATCCTGGTTTTATGTTTTGTTGTAGTAGTTCACCTAAATAGAAGCAGATCCTCTGAAGTTTGCTGTCTGTCCATTTCTTGTGTACAACTTTGAAGGAATCCCTTGCTACTATCTTTGAGTTTCTGTCTCTGTTACCTTTGATAAGTGCAATGGAAAAAAGGCCCCTTTTGATACCCTTTAGGTACTTCTTAAAAGATATTAAGAGTAATGTGGTTAGTGTGCATAATGCTGTCAGTGAACATGTTGGACATCTCCTGACTGTGTGCTGGACAGCTTGATGAGTAGTAGAACAAGGTACTGGAAAACTCTTACACAAAGGAAGAGTGTTTGTTGAAATATTTTAAAGACAAAGACAACATCAGTGGAATAAATAATTGCTATGTTTTTAAGTATCTTAATTTTCCACAGTCCTTTTCTTCTCTTTTTATGGATTACTAGGCATTACTAGCTGTTTTGCAAGTAAGGTGAGAATAGCAGTGTCATGTATGATATATAAAAAAATACAATTGGTTGTAGAACCAATAATTGTTCAGAAATACAGGAGAACTATTATAGAAGTTTAATATTTGAAATGGAATATTTTCACAGCTTCTCGTAATGTTTTCAGAATAAATACCTTTAATATTTCACGCAGATTTGTCACTAAGAGCTTGACAGAGACTTTCCTTTTACTGAGATGAAGTTTACCCTTTTTCTGTAAGGATATCTGCAAATGAGCCAATTAAATGATGCTTCTTTCCTTTTCAGAAAGATGAAGGTAGTGATGCTAGTTTGAGTGATAGCCACATATCTCCTCCTGCCAAACGTACCTCAAAACATGCTGATCCTGTGGGCAAAGACAAATCAAAATCACGCAGTACTGGGCAGCGAGAGGAATGGAGCATCTCAACTGGACAGTCCAGGTAATTGGTGCCAAGAGAAGAAGGAACTCATACCGGTTTTTTCTGTGTTGTTATCCCACTTAATGCTATTTCTGCAGTCAGCTGCAGGTCAGGAGTGTACTTTTGAAGCATGTTATTTTCACACAATTTTCTTCAGTTTAGGATTCCAGGAAAGTGGATTGCATCAATTGTCTCATCTCTGTTTCCTTTCTATGCATATTTGTGCAAAAAATATAAAATAATTTTATTTGAGATGTAGTCCGAGTCTTAGATTCTTTACATTTAGAAATGTAATTGGTATTTTTATATACTCAAGCTATAAGAAGGCATGACATTTTAATTAGGGAATCAGTGTTACCATCTTTAGGGAATGGGTAACGGTCAAGTTTATTTCTATTGTCATTCAGCCTAGTAAGTAACTTTTACTGAATATAGCCTCAGTCCTGCAACAGTTTGATAACTTGAAGCAGAAGTAATTTATTTTATAACTGATTTAATAGTATTTTACAAAACGTTGTTGTGTTCATAAGGTTCTTCACATGATTACAAGTAACTGTAAGACTGTACACAGAGTGTTCCTCATCCATAGACTTTCAGTTAATACTGATTCTTTGGTAGATATGTATTTCATACTTATGTGCATATCAAAATTGTTCTTGCAATGATTTATATGTAAGAGTGATTGTAAATCACTACTGGTCTTTGGACTGCTAGGATGAAGTTTGCTTAAAAGCTTTGTAAATCTCAAAATAGACCTCTTCTTATATTTACTTTTCTCTTTTAAAACAGAATAAATTAAATATAGCATATTAATGTGCCATGGTCATTGGGAATGTATTGAAACTAGGGCACCTTTCTGTTTCTTTTGTTTGTAAGAGTAGACTTGTACTGGACCTCCTAGAAATGTCAATATACAGAAAGAAATATTTAATGCAGCTGGGAGAATTTAGATCATTGTGTCAAATGAAACCTGGCCAAGGTACTGAAAGTCATATTGTCATTTAGAATCCACTGCAACATGTCTTTGCATCTGAAGTTTTATGTTGTTTCTGCCAAAATCCAAAGCACAGTGCTTAACAGTGATCTTGAGTCAGTAAGACTTTTTCCCAAAAGTTCTGTTCTTCTAACTTCTGCTGGTTTATCTGAGGTGTTGCAATGATGGTTGCCTTTGGAGAGTTATACCAAGGTTCTGTTCTGAGGTTTAAAGAGAGAGTTAACAGGACAAGGGCATGAAGAAAGATTAGGGAGATTAATCAAAGAGATGCTTAGACAGTTGGGGAGATTCATATAATTGGTATTGAGCAGTTTTGTCCTTACTAAGGTGTTGGGCATGAAGCAAAATCTTCCAAGGCTGTGTCTCGCAAAGGTTTTGAAGTCAGGGTATCATGGAGCATTTAACAGCAAAAGTTCTATTTTCACTCTGTGCCTTCTGCTTGGCTAAGGAATGTTAATGTTGTCTGTCTAATTGTCTCCTAGGTTAACTTCTCAGCCTGGTGCTACACTACCAAATGGACGTAGCTTATGTAAGTGAATTATAGCGAAACTTTTTGTATTAGCTTTTACATTAAACAGTTTAATGTTAATGATTTTCAGTGGCATATGTTTTTGACAACTTTACTTATTCCTTTGACCATTTTGACCAGAAAAGTTACTGCTCAGTTTTCTCCTGTTGCCATCTTGGATACTCTGTGTGGATATGGGGAACAGTTTTAGATGAAAATCCATTTCTCTTCTCAATTCAGACCTCTTGGCCATGATGCCAATGTTTTCCTTAATTCCCAAATTACTGTTATGAACTAATTTTGGCCTTCCTCTCTCACTTGGTCTCTTTAATTTACTTAATCTCTTTGCTCATCTGAAATTTGGCCTTCTGTGGTTTTTAACATTACTTAACTCTATTGCTTTAGAGAGACCTGCCTTGTCTGCAGCTCCTGCTACCTTGAACAGTCTTCCTAAAATCTTGTACCTTACAAACTTGCCATTTCATTGCTTATCTCAGCTAAACACACTTTGTCTTTTGTGTCCCTTTTTCATCAGTTCCGTCTTGTTTAATTTTGTGTTGACTATGTAAATGTTATTTCATTAAGCATATTTGGTATTTTATTATTTATTGTGGTGCCTAAGGAACAATTAGCAGTGGGATCTCTTTATTTGGCACTGTACAGAGTAGCTGGTACAGATTTGCTTGTGAAGTCAATATGTTGTATCTGACCTTTTGATACTATATTTGAAAGATTAAGAATTGAAACTGTGGGCAAGTGTGCATATTAATA
This sequence comes from Sturnus vulgaris, assembly GCF_052056855.1. Lineage (NCBI taxonomy): Eukaryota > Metazoa > Chordata > Aves > Passeriformes > Sturnidae > Sturnus > Sturnus vulgaris. The sequence goes on along the minus strand of NC_142245.1, from coordinate 107,962,040 downwards.
TTGATGTTAACTTGAAAATATTGAATGCTTAATTGAATGCCAAATTTTCATCATAAAATAAGATTATCATCTAAGGAAACAAGCTTGAATATGCAGAAATAACTTTTAAAATAACTTTGATAGGAATTAAATACAATTCTTTAGTTCATATTGTGCTTAATAAGTTTTGGTTTATTGTCCTTGCTAAGTATTCTCTTATTAATTCTTGTTTGTGAAAATGTTGTTTCCTGCATTTTGAAGTAGTAATACAAATTTCTCTTAGCTCTCAAAAGCCATCCCCTTCGAGGGGAAAAAAAGGGAGATGGGGACCATGCTTGCATAAACGGAGATATAGAAGTCAGAAAAAGTTGTCGGTCCAGGAAAAACAGATTTGAAACTTTGAATCAGAGTTTATTGTTTGATCAGCTAGTAAACAGGTATGTGGGGATACTACAGTTGTATTCACAAAGCACCTTAATGATTTTTTAAAATTAGAAACCCCTGTGTTCCAGTGCCATGTCTGTGTTTAACTGTTGGGATGCATTGAGACAAGCTAGGCTGTGGTTTGAGTTACAGCTAGGTCTGTGCTGTTACTGCCATGGTATCCATGCTCTGAATGCAGGGCAGCTTCCCAGGCTTTCATTGAGGAGTAAGTTACTCTGTGTTTACACCTGGATAAAGCTTTATGTTGGCAGTTACTGCAGAGTGCCTGACGTGCTGTAAATCCACACCCTAGTTTGTTTCTTGGTAACCTGTTTATGTAGTGATACCTTAAATGTCATGTAAATTGGTGATTAGCAGCAGTGCTTGGAAGCATTCGAGATTTTGCTTGTATGATTTTGATCATAAAATATCAAAAGTTTGTAGCTTTCTTTTGTTTTTGTTTTTTACCATTTGTTAATAATTCACATAGGGTGGGTGTCACTTTTTGACATTTACTTTGCAGACAAAGTAGGTCAGACAGGGAGGCATGGTCTGGTCTGAGCATAGGAATGGGAGCCAGAAATGCTTTTTTTGAAATATTGTTTCTCTGTAGCCCTGGGCAGGTCACCTAATATGTCCAGATCTTCCCACCTGTAAAACAGGTTTTAGCAGTCACATATATGAGAGACTGCTTTCTCCAGTGCTGGAAAATGATTTAAGCATAAAAAATTAATTGTCAAGTATGATATTTATTTTTAAATGTATTCTGTTGAATATTTTATTAATTTAATTTTCTTTTTCGACTTACTCAGTAACTACTTGGTATCAGTTTGCAAACTTATATTGAGTTACATTTATTTTTCTAGTTGCAGTTGAATCTCCCTCTCCTCATCAACAGTAGGAAAAAGTCTACCATGAAGGTTGTAATTTGATAAGATCATGGTACTGAAGTCTGTATATGAGTTTATAGTGATAACAGTGTGTCCCATAATCATTGGAGGTTTTTAGGAGCAGGTTAGACACAAGTCTGTCAGGAATGATTTAGGCATTCTGTAGTATGCTCTCTCCTGGCCAAGCATGTAGACTTTTCCAGGTCCCTTCCAACCGTATTTTCTTTTGTAGCAAACTGCAGCATGATTTTACTTGAAATGGTTCTGTCACACATCACAGATATTTTGGAAGAATTGTTTAAATTGGAGAGGAGCTCTCATAATGAAAGGGTGACTTTACTGACTTATATCACCAGAACTTCCACTGTCTTCTTTCTAGGCAGTCTTTCACCCTTTAGATTTACTTCTAAACTGCTTGAAATAAAGGAAATGAAGGTTTCTATCTTCTTAAAAATATTATACAAATATAATAGAATTCCAGTTGAAAGCTACTCTGATCACCATGGAGAGCAGTAACATGGTCTTCAGGACAGGTGGCCAAATAATTGACTTGGCCTGGCTAATACTGTGTTGTTCTCTGCTTTAGCAGTGAAGCATCTTGGCCAGGGTTATCACTTACATACCACCGTTGTTTTGACAGCTGTTTACAAATACTCCAGATAATGAAAATGCTGAATAAATCGTAGATGAGAAATGGTAGTGAGGTCAAATACTGAATGATGAGATTCTGGATGTTGCTGATTTAACAAAAAGTAAATCCTTTATGTTCTAGTGTCTTTTTGAGGCCAGGGTAAGAAACTGTAAAGCTTACGGGGTGGAGGCATTAATTGCATTCTCATTATTATAATTATATATGTGAAAAGCTTTACTTTCTTACATTGGAAATGTAAGAAATGTTTAATCTTACCTGACACCTAATCTAATGTCTCAGCAGTTGCAAATTTATATGCTGCAATTTATACTGAGCCAAATTTTTAAAAGTTTGTTAAAATACTACTGTAATACTAATTTTTACCCCAAGCTTTAATAGCATCTTTCAGTTTTGCTATGGTTAGGTTTGTAGTTAATTGATAGAAAACTTAAGATGTTGAATGCTACGTCCAGAGTTCTGCATGTTACTGTTTTCAGACTGATTTTTTGTGTGTGTTAACTGTTGCATATATTTTAGTACTGCTGAAGCTGTCCTGCAGGAAATGGATAATATTAACATCAGGAGGAACAGGCGATCTGGGGAAGTAGAACGGCTGCGGATGTGGACAGATACAGAATTTGTAAGTGCAGAAGTTTCTGAGATCTTGGATAAAAGTCACAGCAAGGCAGAACGTGTTTGCTTTTGCTAACACCATACATTTGTCTGTAGCTCTGTCTGAAGGTTTATGATTTTCTTCAGTGGAGAATATTAAAAAAAATGATAAACTCAACTTTGATAAACTAAAATTCAGAACTAAATTAGTGGATACGCTTTACATTGTTTTCTTTATTGATAAATTCACTGTTGTGCTCTCATGATGTGCTGTGGTGGTTCTTTGGTTTGAAGCATACTCTGGTAGCCTGGAAACAGGACCAGGGACTGTCATCTTGATATTGATGTTGAAAACTTGATATTGATGTTACTCTGTATTAGATGGACTAGGTCCTGTCTGAGAGATTTACTTTAGCATCTATTAAATGAGACTGCTTTTGTAGTCTACCTATGGAGAGCTCTGCTGGCAAAACACTTAAGGGCTGGAGATTGTGTGAAGCATTACTTACTGCACTGAGACTGATACTGAGTGACATGGGACAGTACTGGTGAGAGTGCATATGAATTTTATTCCAGGAAAACATGGATATGTATTCTCGAGTGAAAAGAAGAAGGAAATCACTGAGGAGAAATAGCTATGGGATTCAGAACCACCATGAAGTGTCCACAGAAGGGGAAGAAGAAGGTATGGGTTGTAAAAAATTGTGGAGGCTTGTCTGAAATACTTATAAAACGAAGTTCTTCTTCCCATAAGATTGCAATATATTGCACTACAGAAAGCAGAACAAAGCCTGGATTTTAATTGTTTGTATAGTACATTTCCTTCCTTCTGTTTTTCATAACACTTGGTAAATCCTCTGGTTGAAGTCAGGATGTGATGAATGTATGATCTACAACTATGTGTGTTCTAACTGACTTGATATTTCTCATGTGCTAAGTGGCAATTACCAGAAAAAATTTGTAGTACTTAAGCCTGCATCCTTGCTTCAGGGGAAGGTATTAATTAAAGTTTGCTTTCTGTCCATTGACATTTTAGAAGATTTGTAGGTGCACAACTGTATTTGAAATTCTGCTTTCTTTAAAAATTTGAATTAAGCTGGTCAATGGGTTCAAAAATTACCGGGAAGGAAGGGATTGTGCCTAAGTTTGGCCTGATCAGTATCATGCTTGGCCTCCTTAAAAAGTCAGACTTAAACTTCAGGCATCCATACAGGCTTCAGCATACTGCATTTCAGTTTTTAACTGAAACTGCTGTGGAAGGTATGGTTTGTCCCAATGAATAAGAATGCAGTCCTCGTTCTGAGATCCACGGGTGGAAATTCTGATCCTGTTAACAGATGGGCCTAGGTTGTGCCTTTATACACAAAGTGTATAAAGTGATTTCTGGGTTCTTTGCTTTGTGTAAAAATGATACTGTGAATCATAAAGTTGTACTTACTTTCATGCTGTGTCAAATATTTGATTTATTGAGGCTCCTGTTGGAAAAGAGAGGAAAGGTATTATCCTTAATTTGAAGGATAATTATTGAAGGAAAAATACAGTGGATAGAAGCGATATTTGAAGTACTTTACAACTAAAGCTGGTTTGAATGCATTTATTTTTCTTTCTTTTGCCTTTCCATTATCTTGTGTAAAAAACTAGAAGGAAATTTGACAATGTGTTGTAGATTATCGTGGTCTTCAAATTTCCACTGATTTGCCAATTAGTGTTAATTAATAAACGGGCAGTAATTCTCAGTGACCATTAAAATGTTAATTTTTTAGGATAAAAGTAGCTCTGACATGAAGTGGAAGTTTTCTGAAAATATTTTTACCCTCCAACAGAGTCTCAGGAAGAAGATGGAGATATAGAAGTAGAGGAAGCTGAGGGGGAAGAAAATGATCGGCCATATAATCTCAGACAGAGAAAAACTGTTGAGAGATACCAGGCTCCTCCAATAGGTGAGGAACCAGACAGTGCTTGACCTGCAGGAATACCATGGATGTGGGGAGGGAATAGTTGGATGGCTACTTCTCACCCCTGACAGAGTAACAGGGATGCAGCACTGTGATTTCCATCCTGACCTGTTGTGGTTCACCATGTGGATGGGACTGCTGAGACACAGTCTGTCAGTTTGTCAGTGGTGGTGGCACTGCTGCCTCATTGAACTCTGCAGGTACTTGTATTGGGCTCAGGGTTGGGGGTGAATGAGGTTTAGGTCAAGAAATACTTGGCAGAAAGCAATCTAATAAATTAGGTGATTACACAGAAAAAATAGTTACTGTTATGCCTGCTTCTCGAGTGGTAAGCCTAATTCATAACTATGGATAAATGGCATAGCAGCAGTTATCACAAATGAGACGCCTGAAGTATTTCAGTTGGAGGGAATCTACAGTGATCATACAGTCCAGCTGCCTGGCTGCTTCAAGGCTGACAAAAGCATGTTATTTAGGTCATTGCCCAAATGCCTCTTATGATAGGCTTGGGGCATCAACCGCTTCTTCAGGAAGCCTGTTGCAGTGCTGGACCATCTTCTCAGTAAAGAAATGTTTCTTACTATCAAGTTTGGGTTTTCCTTACTGCAGTTTTGAACCATTTCCACAAGTCAGAGGATCACAGAATATGATTTCTCTGATAGAGAACTGCTGTGGTTTATTTGTTCAGAGAAATTTCAGGACATCCCGTATTATCAGCTATGAAGAGGTTTCTTTGTGGAGTTTCATGTCCTGCAAATAAACTCAAAATGCTAGTGCCCTGGATGAGTTAGATTCTGCCATGGCAGACACAGCTCTGTTAATTTGAGAATGGTGAGGATGGAATTCCCCTGCCTGCATCACGCCAAGTACAGTGATAGTGACAAAGCTCCCTGCCCAATTCTTTCCTTCATTTAAGCTGTTGGAGAAACCATTGATAACCTAATTGATGAAAATTGATAATCTAGCACTTCCTTGATGCATTTAGATTAGTTTATTTTTCTTTTGTAATTGATGTTACAGTGCCAGCTCATCAAAAAAAGAGAGAAAATACACTATTTGATATTCACAGATCTCCTGCAAGAAGAAGCCATATCAGGTAAATGTCAGGTTTTTTTATGTGTAATTGTTTGCTTTCCTATAGTACATTCTAGTAACTTCTGATTTTTAAACCATTCTTGAGGGAGTTGCACAGTTCATTCACACATGTGAATGGGTCTTGAATTGTATCCTAAGTTCAGACCCTGATCAACATCCGGGCAGGAGTGTCAGCACTATCTGAATCCACTGGAAGCTTTGTGCTAAACAGAATGGAAACAGATGTGCTACAGGTACTGGAAAGAATTCTGCAAGGCACACTGTAGCTTTCTCTGTAAGGCCATATATTTTATATATAAATCCAGTGCATCAGTTTATCAAATATCCTCTTTCTGTTCTACAAAACTGAGCAAAGCAGGTTAATGTTTTTTGTTTTCTTTCAGTTCAAATTTCATCCAAAAATTATCAACAATTTAATAAAATGTTTAGCAAGCATAATTTTTGACTCTTATGTCTTGTGTCAAAGAAGTCTGTAGTGTACCAAGTTGTCTTGGAAACTGTCAGTAGGCTTTATGTAACAAAACAGATGAGATTACAGCTTAAAACATTTTTTAAAAAACAAACTTACTCAAAGCTTCAAAAAGACAAATCTGTCCATGAACAGAATCCAAGAAAACGAATACTAGTCATAGCTGAAACTCTTGTCTTATTGCTCAATTTAATGGCATAATGAAAATATATAAAATAAAGTAATAGCTGAATCTTAGGATTCTAAAATTTTTTTTTCCTTGAAGAGCATATGACATTTTTTGAGTAATCTCTGGATTTGTACTTGGACTTGATATTCATATGTGAGGAGTGTGAAAGTTAGCCCTTTAGTTTTAGCCTGCTCATTACTTGGCTCTCGTTTTATCCCTTCTTGTCAGGACACTGTCATAAGAAGTCTTCCCAATTGCTTGATATTCTCTTTGATATATTTTGAAATGGATCTCACTTTTGATCATTGAATAGTAAAACTGATAGACAATGTTATCCATTGGCAAAAACCAGTTAATTCAGTGTATTATCATGTTCCTACAAATAATGCAGCTGACTGTATTCCCTTAAAATCCAAGACTTTTTATTAGTAACCAGCTTCTTCATGTGAAAATTGCTGCATTTTTCAAACTGATATCAAACTCAACACCTTTTTTTTACAGAAGATTTGATGTATATTCTCTAACATTTCTGAAATACTCAGTTTTGTGAAATACTGTCATACTAAAATAAGAAATGGTTCATTCAGACTTTGGATAGTAATTTTACTTGGATTCAGATCAGAAGTATGGGTGTTTTGAGAGCCTGTTCTGCTATTCAGAATTAATAACCTTGTAAAAAGAGATTATATACTTTGAGAAATACGGAATTTTTTCAAAGAATATTTAAAGGAAAGCATCAAACTGAGTAAGGAGACTTTGGTACGTCTGTTATGTTAGAGGTGGCTAAAGCGGTTGGAAATTTTCTTAAGTACAGTTGCAGCTTATTGACTGAATATACAAATCACTTGCTGAGGTAGCATGGACTTGACCACACATGTTATGGGTCTCTGCTGTTTTAGTAATGTTCATGTTGAAATCAGATAATCAGTGTGGCAGTAAGAGCTGTTGTTCCCCTTGCAGATTATTTGGTACTTGATGAAACTAGAATTGGCATGCATCTCAAACCTGAACAGTACTGTACTTGCCATTTCAGTTTCATTTTTATAGAAGGACCAAAACATGCCATTCTGTTGCAAAAAAGACTGAGTTTTCTGTTTTGCCTCTTTAATAGGAGAAAGAAGCATGCCATTCACAGCAGTGATACAACCTCTTCAGATGAAGAACGTTTTGAAAGAAGAAAATCTAAAAGCATAGCCAGAGCAAGAAATAGGTATCAAAACATACTTGGTCTTTAGAATGGTTTGATTTTATTATTTATCAGAAAACAAACAGAACTGGTCTGTAACGTTTTATGAGTTCTGCAGACTTTTGATTCAGCCTGAAATTACCTGCAGATGCAGTTTAGGAGGAGTGCTGGTTATATATTAATACAGGTTTTGGAGTCTTATGAGTAGATAATTAATAATAGCGATAAAAGGATGGAAATGCAAGAGTAGCTGTTTGATTCAGTTGGGTTATAAAAAACAGCTCCTGTTGGTGTAACTTGGTCCTAGTTAATTGTTATATTGCCAGCTCTTCCTTCTTCTTCTTGTGTAAATGTTTGTGCATTCTACACACCCATTTTTTTGACCTTACATATATTTAGCAGTAATCTAAAAGTGGAAGATCTATAAGTAAATTTATTCACTGATAACTAGGTAGGAAAATTCTGCAGGAAAAAAATTTTCCTCGTCTTTTTTTCCACCTCTTCCTGTCTGCCACATCATTCCCTTTCCGTTGCAAGGAATTCAAGCAACATACAAGGACCAGAAGTGCAGTTCTGAGTGTAACCTGTGTCTTACCAGTACCTTTCTTCCTCCCTTTAACTGTGTAGTTGGCCTGATGAAATATCTGTCATATCTGATGTAGGGGCTTAAAGAAGGAAATACCGTTTCTTCTGTGTTTAATCAAAATAATCTGTCCAGCCTAGTTCTTCAGATAGTTTTATGCATCTAGATACATATTTCAAACTTTGTTAAGGAACTTCCCAATTTATAACCATAATAACCACAAAAAAGATCAGTTTTGTTTACCAATCTTGGAAGGTTATCTCTTTATGTCGTAAAAGGCATTTAATCTCTTGTTTCTTCACCTCCAAGCACTGAAAGCAGAACAGTATTTATTTGGTGTTTGTTTGTTGTTCAACAGGTGCCTGCCTTTAAACTTCAGAGCAGAAGATTTAGCTAGTGGAATCCTTCGAGAACGTGTGAAAGTTGGGGCGAGTTTGGCTGATGTTGACCCTATGATTGTTGATAAATCGGTAGGTTTTGTTAGAGCTTTTTATCTTCCTTGTTGAAGTAAATTCATAAAAAGCTCACTGATATTTTCTTTTAATTTTATTTTATTGCTACCAAAGCTTTTGTCTATTTAATCCTATGCACTACAGAGCTCTGCTCTGGGACTTAGGCTGGATCTCTGTAGATGCTCAGGCAGCCCTGGTGCAGTTAACTTGCAAACCAGATAAGCTTCATGTGGGCAGCCAAGAATTGACTTTTTCAACTTTCAAAATTCAGGGAAATCCTGTTGATCAATGGAATGTTTTTTCTAATGTGTTTTCAAACGTTTTATAAGTAAAGGTGCTACTGTGGAAAGCTGTTACAATGTAAACTTAATATGTTTTTTTTTTCCCTAAGGTGTGTTTTGATAGTATAGGGGGATTGAGCCATCATATCCTTGCACTTAAGGAAATGGTAGTGTTTCCTCTTCTCTATCCAGAAATATTTGAAAAATTCAAAATTCAGCCACCAAGGTAGGTGTATTTACTCTTACTGTTGCATTTTTTTATTAAGGTCTGAGGAATTGAAAACACATGGGAAGTTGATTCTTTCCGTGAAGTATTTTACAGTTCAAGTAGATTTACTTGTTTGCTACCCCACTTGTCTATCAGAATATGCAGTAAGCAGGATGAAGAGTTAAAAAAAAACTAGTATATTTTTCTTGTGGTAGGAAGGTAAACTTTGTGATTTGGTTAAAGAAAGAATTCTCATGTGTTTTATTTAGTATTACCTTGCCTTTTTTCCCATTATGTTATTAAGTATTTTACTAGATCAAGCAAAATGCTGATGTTTCTCTCAATAATATTATACTGCGATTTTAATATTTATTAATAAGGCATCTTGGTATGTGATTTAAATGGGTATGTGGTGTCTAAGTCAATCGGAAAACTGGGGTATTTTTGTCACTTAATTACTTCATTCCAAAGAAGTAACAAACATTGATTAAGGTATTACCTAAAATCTAATACTTGAAGAAGTGGTATTTAACTAATATAAAATAATCCTTTGAAAAATCAATATGCCTTTGATTAACGTTCTTTACAAATCAAAATTTTACTGATTTGAAAACATAAAACAAACTTACATTTTATGAAGTCATGTTAATACTGCAACGTGTTAATAATACAATACTACTACAAAATAATAATATAAGATCTTAAGTCATTCTTCTCCAGGCTCCCTGTCTTCATTATAAAATTTGACTTGGAGTTTTTCAGGAGACGTAAAATAAGTTTGTGACTGTGTTGATCCATTTATCTTCAGGGGCTGTTTATTCTATGGTCCTCCTGGAACAGGTAAAACCTTGGTAGCTAGAGCTCTAGCTAATGAATGCAGTCAAGGAGACAAAAAGGTGGCTTTCTTTATGAGGAAAGGAGCAGACTGTCTCAGTAAGTGGGTTGGTGAATCTGAACGTCAGCTTCGACTCCTTTTTGATCAGGTTAGAAGAAAATACATTTTTTTTTCATATGATTACTCTGTATGTTGTGTTTTGTGGTTTAGGTAGCCAAAGTTTTGCAATTGAAACTAAATAACTGTACATTTTCGTAAATTAAGTAGGATTTTACCAAATGGCATATTTAGATGAAAAGAATAGAGGAATGCAGACAGTAGTTTTTCTTCTTCTGGAAACTCAGAGAAAGAAGTCTCTTGACTTGTCCATTAATGACAAAACAAAGTAGATTGGGTAAAACTTGAGGAAAAGAAATCAGTCAGTGAGTTTGAGTTTGACTGACATGTTCAAGGTAAATGCTACAGAGAGGAGTGCATGGTTGCCTTGGTTGTGCATCTATTTTAGTGTTCTTTTTTGGCTTAGAAGAGATTGGACAGAACAGAGTCACATAAAGCAGTAAAATGCAGTAGCTCAAAGAAAAGTAGTTGTCAGATAGAAATGTGTAAACAAACTACGAGCAGATAAGATCATGTTTTCTGTAACGGAGTGTAAGGTGTGTATTTGTCTCTAACCTGTCCAGCACACACTAAAACTGGTACACTGGTGCCATCTTGCTTACTCGAAGTAGACTGCACTCTGCTTTGCTTTGAAACACTGCTGGAGTTGGAAATTCAGTTTTCGTTTCAGACTTTACACTTTATAAAGATGTCTCAATATGTATGTTAGTTTAGCATGTTAATGCTTTCTAGTGAAGCCAATTTTCAATGTTGATGGATGAATTAGGAATTAACAGTTAATTCAGTTTTTGTTTTGTTTATTGCATACCAGGCATACTTGATGAGACCGTCTATAATCTTTTTTGATGAAATAGATGGTTTGGCTCCAGTCCGTTCTAGCAGACAAGATCAGATTCACAGGTAATATTTCTTCTTTGCTGCCATTATCTTGGTAAGCTCTAATATGTAATTTTTTCTCATTTCACAGGAAAGGTCTTTACTTTTTTCTGAAGCCCACTTACACTAGAAAGGACAGATTGTTTTTTTGGTGTTGAAAGTCATCTTTTCGGTCCTTCAGGCAAACTGTAATTTGCTGGGAATTGAATTGCAGTGACAATTACCCTTCAGCCACATTATCAACTGCAAGATTTCCACAGCCATTCCTTGATTTGCTGTTTTTGTACTGTAAACAGATTGTCTATTACCAACCCAACAGAGTAACCAATTGAAAAATGTTATTCTAACATGATAAATTGTAATGTTCTATCAATGAACTGAACTCACCTGTGGTTTTGATTCTTAATGGTGTGATGTACAAACATATCTTGTGTTGCTATCGTGCCATTTTTTAGAACTTTTTTAACAACAGTTGGCTTTCGGCTGAAATTTTTCGTGGCTGCTTTTGATCTCAGTTTTGCTGTGCTCTTTATGACTACACACTTGTACCTGTCATTCTGTAGGTGGTAGTATTTATGGGTCCATCTCCCTCCACTCTTCTGAGAGAAATTTGATTAGCAGACCAGGGGGCCAGGGGAACATACGAGATTTGAAACTGTCATGCACCTGTTTGTAGCTTAGCTTTTTTCTTTTGAATGTCTTAACTTGCATTTGAAAATGCAAAAGTTCTTGCAGTGTTCCTTACACTTTCTTATTTTGAAAACTCTTTTGCAGCTCTATAGTGTCTACTCTTCTTGCCCTCATGGATGGACTGGATAATAGAGGTGAAATAGTTGTAATTGGTGCTACAAACAGACTGGATTCTATAGATCCTGCACTCAGGAGACCTGGTCGCTTTGACAGGGAATTTCTTTTCAACTTGCCTGACAAGAAGGTAAAACCTGGAAAGGAGATTTATTAATAAACATCTTTAGTATATTAAACATTTGAATGCCTTACAACCAAGCTTATGAAATAAAAATATTCATTATTGCTTTTAAGAATGTTTAATTTTAGGATGACATTTTTTGTACAAACAGATTGTATACATAAAGTTATATTGAGATTCAGATCTTCAGGATATAGCTAAAACTGAACAGAGGTAAATTATTCACAATAAACTGCTTATTTCACAATTATGGATTTGTCTAACAAATCCTAACTATTTGGGGGCTTGAAACTTATGGTAAGAGAAAATAACTTTAAATCTTCTAGACTTCTAAGCATGTAAAAATGTAGATACACAGCTAGGCATTATAATGTTGGCAACAGGAACATTTCAGTTCCTTTTTCTAAGCTTAAATAAATTCAGCCATAATACTTCATGAATTTATACTTAAAATTAAATGTACTTTGTATATGGATAGATGTATTTAGATTCTATAGAACTTTTAGCTGGAATTGTTTTGGGATTCATGTGTATGTGCTGTACTACTCAGCAGTACATCAATTGGTGAGGTCTTTGACAGTAGAACCTGTTACTCATAGGTGCAGTAATTAAAAATGAAGTTATAAAACTGATAATTTCTAATAGAACATGAGTTTTGATCAGTTCATGTATAATAATGTTGATCAAACAAATTAAAATGTGTAACTGGTGAAAAAAGTACTGCTTATATACGAAATTAAAAAGAAGGGAAAAGCTTTGTTCCTGAGAGACTTTGCAGTGCTAAGCTCTATTTTATGTGTCTCAGTTGCATGCCAAAAGCAGGTAAAGTAACTATAGATTCACATGAGAGAGAATATTTATTTCTATGACATGGGTTTGACTTGCTAGTTTTTTAATCTCATTTTCTTTTCTTTTTTTTTTAATCAGGCACGAAAGCACATTTTGCAAATTCATACCAGGGATTGGAACCCCAAATTGTCAGATCCTTTCTTAGGAGAACTGGCTGAGAAATGCGTTGGTAAGTGTTATGTTGTTAGTACTTTTACTGTAGAGGCTTTCTCTTCTGTGTAAAACTTTGAAGGTATGTTAAATATATCAAGATTTCCTTATCTCTACCTTTCTAAAGTTCTCTACTTTGAAAAACACTTTTTTTGTAGTAACAAGAATTGTTTCTGTCTTACTAAAACACAAAATGAGTAGCTAGTAGTCATTTGAAGATGCAGTCTTGTTTCTTTTGTGATATCACTGTCCTTCTATAGGATGCATACCCTTAAAGAGAAGCAACATAAAGCGGGAATCTTTAGGTAGACTTCCCATTAAATTGGTGAATTACAAAAGAGATAGGCAGACTTGGGGTTTTTTCTGTCTACTTACTGAGGAAGAAAACAGTACTTGTGTGTGTGATTTTTGATTTTTGTTTGTTTTTTACTGACTGGCATGCTCTCCTCTGACATAAATCCAACAAACTAACCAGCCTTTCTAAAGATGAATTTTTTTTCCAGATTGGTAGCACAGAACCACCTCAAAGTATAGACATAGGTAGGGGAGAAAAAAAGCACTGCAACATGACTACATAAATACACCTTTGGAGCTCGCAAAGACCTGCTGTGCTGAATGGAGGTTGGTTGTTCAAGATAAGCCTGCTGTTTAAATCTATTCAGAAATAAGCCCAAATACTTTAATAGTGAATTTAACAGAGGAAATGACCCTAAAGCACATACCACAACATCTTCTCAACAACTTGTCATGCAAAGATACATCCTCTGTCAGTCATCTGCTTGGACGAGCACTGAAGTTCTCAGAAAAAGAACAGTCTCAAATATCTGTGCTTTGGAATCCATCATAAGGGAATCTGAGAACTTTAAGTTGAGCATCATTTCATTCAGTCAGCTACAGCACATCCGAATTATCCTCTTCATCCACAGGGACATCTCTCATGGAAGCAGCACCCCTCCGCTTTTGATGCACAAAGACCTCAACATCTTCTGGTGAGGAGAAAACATAACTATCCAGCCAACTCCAGTTTAAGCTTTGCCGGGTATAAGACAGCACATGACAAACCCGTTTCATGTAAATTCTGCTTGAACTGTGCAAACACGTGGTGCTGCTTAGTGGGAGAGAGGGAAAGAGGTGGGAAAAAAACCACAGATGTTTCTTTAAAAATTCACCGTATTTTTCATTGAAAACACATTTTAAAATTTCAGACAATAGGGAAAGCCATTTGTACATTTGACTGGAAGACATTCTTTGTGCTCCATAAAGCCTGTCAGTTCTGTGGAAGTCAGCTAACAAAAAGAAACACCCTTTTCTGTTTTCCTTGGCTTTCCTGCTCTCCAACTACTGTACACTTGATTGTCTCCAGTTTGTATCTTGGAATTTAAGTGTTTCCATACATCCAAGATGAAAATCTTTGAAGTATTACAAAGTCTTTTCAAAACAGCTGAAGTAAGACTGGTGTATCTCCTTTACCTTGAGAGTGCCTCATCATTTCTCTAAGTGAAATCTGCAGCAATAATGATTTAAACAGACTTTTCCAGATTCTTTGTGGCCATTACCAATGGGACTTATTGGTGCACGTATATGTCTGTGATACAGGTTATACCAGTCTGCTGTTTCCTCTTGTGTGCAGGTTTCTTTAAAAACAAACAACCTTCCCCCCAAAAAATCAACACCCCCTCTTCTCCAAGTAAAAGCTGCCTAGACTTGGCAGGCTTTTGGCACAGCATGGTTGATACCTCTCTCCAGTTCAGCAGACTTGGCAACACTTGGCTCCAAGCTTTTGGATCCTAATGAAGAAAACTGCTGAAATACTCCCAAAGCAAATGACTTTGGGGAAGCAGGTGTATGTGCGACTCAGAACTTCTTACGATCCAGGGCTGTAATTAGAAGGAAATTGCAAGGGAAAAGCCCCAGGACTTGAAAAAATAGGTTATTTCCTGAGGGTTGATTTTTGTCCCAGGTGTTATGGATTACAACCTTTTAGTGGATTTCTGTATATGTGAGAATTAAAGACTCCCCTGAGTGGCCTCATGACTGCGATGTGTGTGAGATGAAGTGAAGCAGCTTGGGGAGAGCACAGCATTGCTCAGAAGACCACACACATTTATGTCTTGTTAGTACTTTCAGTAAACACACAAAATTACTGTGTTTTTTCTCTTTACTGGAGATGGGTCACAGATACCCTTAACTTCATAAATCCTTTCTTATCTCTTGTGCTTTTCCCTTGTTTGGAATGGTAACTTTCTGTAGGTAGAGAGACTTACCTATGAACTCAGTCTTGCAGGAAGCAGAACATACTAGCAACTGAAAATGTGTGAATTCCTCCATCTGGAATTTTGCAGATGAATCTTTTTACAATGTAGTAAGGGTTATTTAAATAACATTATTAAATAGAATTACAAAGAAACAAACTGTTATACTGAAGATGCTTGTTAAAAATATTCTGTGCTTATTATTGCAGGAGTGTTTTTTAGTAAAATGATTCCATGTTAGGCTTTTCGTTCCCATCCTCATGTAATGATGGTGGGGGAGATTTTGGCATTAGCATTCGTGTTTTTCACAATTCTTTAAAATGAGCCTGGTAGTTACTTTTCATTTCTGTCATCATGCTGAGTTGTTTGCTAGCTCTCTTTCCCCGCAGTCATTTTGGGAGTTTTGTAGGGAATGGCACAACATAAAGTTGAAGAAGTGGTCAAAATTGTTCACCTAAATGCTTCACCCCATCCAGTAGCAATTTGTTGGGGGATTTTAGGCAGAAGAAATTTTAAAGAGGACACAATTTCTGCACAGTAGAGGTGGCTGGAAGATTTTGGTGATCAAAGTGCATTGTTTGGAAACCTACATAGGAATCCACTTGTTTGCTGTCCTGTTGTTTGAAGTTGTACTTCAGAAATCTTCAGCAGAGTTTGGTGGTGCTGGGTAGAAGAAAATGGGCTACTTGACAGGAATCCTCATTTTGTTCTAAGTTAGGGTGTGTGCCAGTACCTTTTGCCTGACAAATTTAACATCTTCCCTGAGATGCTTCAAAAATGGAAGCAAATGCACTGAACCCTGAGTTTATATTACAGTGTCAGTTCGGGTAAAAACTGCATCAGGTTATTTACTGTTGGCATGATACATTTTATTTTGTTTTGACAGTGCTTCACTTATGTTTTTCTTCTGCTTAATCAGTGTGCATTTGCTTCTTAGCAATAAAAAAACTCTTTAATGTTTCACAAGGTACAGGATTTTTGCAGTTTTCTTGTCACTGAAATGGATGTACAGTATGCACAAGAGAGTCCCTCAAAAAGAGACACCAATTATTAGTCTTCAGATGTAATTGCTCCTGAGAAATAAGAGGTAGAAATGGAGACTAATTGTGTATCTGATCACCTGAGAATTTAATTTTAAAAATAAGCTACAGGCTATTATTTCCTAATTTTGCAATTCTTTGGAGATGTACAAGCGGTGATTAAAATGACTGTTAGAAAGTGATGTTACAGCATTTGTTCATAGAAAAGTTGGGAAGGATCTCGCTCCTGAGCTGCTGAATCTTTCCACAGATTCTGAACTAAGTTCTAAGGTGACAGGCATTCAGGATGCTGTGTATCTTCAGCAGATCTTTGATTTAAGGTTTAGCTTAGTACTCCCCTCACTTATTTTTGTTTAATCTGGTGTGGTTTTTGGATGAGAAGTGGACCAATTTAAATGGGAACGTGAATGCAAAACTTAGAACCCTAGTTTGGTTTCTCTGATGCACCTGTAGCTACTGTCTAATGGTTTCACCTGGTTGGAGTGTGCCTGCATAGTTTTGATTTTCTTTCAACTTTAAAAGAAAGTTAAAAAAAACGTAAACAACATAACTGTAGTGCTGAAAACAATTACTTATCTATTCACTAATATAATCTATATATCTGAACATATTTCAAATATAATTTGTATTTATTTCAAGGTAACTTGGGAATGTGAATTGCTGCAGACCTTTTAGGTAACAGTCATGGTGTGTACTCACCAAATTTACACAACTGTAGCTACTCACATTTTTATAAAATTGCAAAGCTTCATTTAAAAATTGCAGGAATCATCCGATATTTATGGTGATTGTCCATCTGGATTTATTTTATTTTGGCTTTTTTTTTTTATTATTATTTTTAAGTCTATATAAGAAAGGTGCAGTTTGAAGTCTCATCCAATTTAAGTCATCTTTACAGTTGAAAAGTGGGTATCTTTTATTATTATCCCCCAAATTAATGTATCTGAAAGACAGGGATGGAAAAGTGTCTACAGTCTTCCATATTAATTGCTTCCTTTATTTATTTTTAAACACTGTGTTTAAATCAGCTTTATTTCTTATTGCTGTATGGATCTTGTAAAAATCCAGATGCCAGGAGGACTGAAAGAACATCAGAGGCTAAAGAGAGAGAAGCTGGCCTCAGTTTTGTGACTTGGTACTGCCAAAAGACTGATCACAGAATGTTTTGGCTTGGAAGGGACCTTGAAGTTCTTGTCTTTCCAAGCCCTTGCCATAGGCAGGGACACCTTCCACTATCCCAGGTTGCTCAGAGCTGCATCCAGCTTGGCCTTGGGCACTGCCAAGGATGGGGCACCCACAGCCTCTCTGGACAGCCAGTTCAAGTGCCTTACAGTAAAGAATTTCTTCCTGATATCCAATTTAAACCTGCCCTCCTTGGTCTTAATACAAAAATAGAGTAGAAAAATTCAAGTAATATAAGACTTAGTGAGGGAGGAGGAAGTCTGGTAAAAAAAGTCGAATGAGAATAGTTTTAACTAAAGAATTGATTAATTACCTTCTATAAACACTTCATTGCAAACCCTTGAACTTTTATATGGCAGTACCTCAGTGCAACACATTTTCCTATAGTGACTCAAATTGTCTAAATGACTTTTCTCACTGGAATATTGTTTTACAGTTTTTGAAAGAGGGAACTGTGGTGCCTCAAAATACAGAGACATATTAATGTCTCTTGCTGAGAGAGATGGAAAACTTGAAATCTAATTTCTAGCTCTGGGGAAAACCCCCAAACCATTAGTACTGCAAAAGACTCAGAGGTATTAAATCTCTCTGTATTTCATAATTACCAGATCTATGTTTTTCACTAATGATGATTAAGCAATTATAGGTAGCCACCTGTAGATACTTATGAAGATAGGCTAAATTAAAATTTTAATGCATTTTAATTTCTACCTTTGGTTATATTAGTAAAGTTATGAAACTCTTAAAAGTCTAAAACATTTTTCTTCATAGTAGAAGTTAACATTTTTCCAAGAATTCAGAGTATGTTTTTTTTAACAAGAGATTCCATCTCTTCCATATTCTACTCATGAAACATTTTTCTTTATACTGCTCATTTTCTCAGACTGTAAAAGTTTAAAGTTGATGTTCAATGTAACAAAATTACTTTGCTATTAAAGAATATATTCATGTGGAGGTATTAAAGCAAAAAAAGGAGGAGAGGGACTAGCCTGTTAAAATTGCACACATATGTTAGACAATATTAAGAGAAAAGAAAGAGCAATAACAGACCTATTACCCGGGGCTGAAAATACACTATATATCAAATGATACAGTGAAAATGTAGGTAATTTTAACCTCTGTATGGAATTAATTTCTTAGTATATCTTACAAAGATGTCTAATTTCTTGATGTACACTGTCATCAGATTATGACCTGATACCTTTCGGAGGATGCTTTGTGGACCTTGACAATTAAGCATTCTTGATTTTTTTATTTTGTTTTTGTAGCTGGGTGCACGTTTGAGCCACAGCAGTGCTGTTTCATGGACGGTGTTTGTGTTTCTGTGTGCACTAGGGTACTGTGGAGCTGACATCAAAGCACTTTGCACTGAGGCTGCCTTGATTGCCCTGAGACGCCGCTACCCCCAGATCTACATGAGCAGCCAGAAGCTGCAGCTGGACGTGTCGTCGGTCGTTCTGAGCGCGCAGGATTTCTACCACGCCATGCAGAACATCGTGCCTGCCTCCCAGCGCGCCGTCACCTCCTCGGGACACGCGCTGTCCCCCGTCATCCGGCCGCTCCTGGAGCGGACCTTCACTAAGCTCCTCGAGGTCCTACACAAAGTGTTCCCTCACGCTGAGTTCAGCCAGGGGGACAAAAGCGAAGGTGTGTGGTTTGGGTTTTTTTTTTTTTGCAAACGTTGCTTCAGTTTGCAAGTATTTCAGCTTCTCCACCTAGCCTTAGGTCTGGTGTGTATTTCCTTCAGTGTTGTTAGGATGTAAATACTATTTGCTTGGATGTTGCGTAATTCTTTTTGCTGATTCGAAGTTGTTGCACAGGCTAATGATCTGACCTGTAAAGAGCAAGGTCCTGTAGGTATGAGGGCCATCCATAAAAAGAACTCACAAATAATTTAAAATTTAAATAGAAAAAATGATGGGGCATAATTAAAGGTCAGAACAAAAAAAAAAAAAACAAACCATGAGATAATGTTGCTGAGTGTTAACAGGACCTGAAATTGGTGCTCCTATCCTCAACAATGGTTAGTTGTCCCAAGTCCTTTGCTTGCTGGTGGTGCAGAGGCTTTGCGGGGCTCGTGGCTCAGGGGGTGTTTAGCTGAGGTACCTGAGCCTATGTAATGGTCATGTGCTGATTTTTAAGAAAGTCCTGAGGCTTTTGTCTCCTTGAACTGGCCTGGTCCACTCCTGATCCTCCAAGCTGGTTCTGTCAGCTTAGCGAGTGGAGAACTATTTACTGTTTTGTAAGTTAGCTTTTTTTTGCCAAATTACTGAGTAAAATCAACTCACTAAGGGGTCAGTGAATGCCAGAAGCCTGCTGCAATGGGAGCAGTGTGGGTGCACGAAGGAAGCAGGGAATAAGAAGGACTGACTGTTTTAACTGGGAATGACTCAGTGGGTTCTGGGGTTTTTCTGCCCAACTCTTCTCTGAGACGCTTTGAATAGTTACCCATGTCATTTCTTGAAAGTTATCTGTTGAACAAGATACCTTGGGTTTGAGATCTGTTTATTCTGATGTAGTCTACTGTTCTTATCTGGGATCATTCTCACTCCCCAACTCTGTAAACAGTACTTGGGGTTGTGTGTGATTAACTTGAAAACAGCCTAGTCATAAAGCAAATCTGTGACAGCCATGAGTTTCCTCTTATTCCTGTTCCAGAGCACACTTTCAGCCTGCATCCCAGGCAGCTTAAGCTGATCCTTGTGCTGGCTGCTGCAGTCCTCCAGCCCAGCTGTGCGTTTTTGCTCCATCCTTTCTGCCTGCTTGAGTACTTCAGGTCCTTTGTTAAACCATTTTAACCAGAAAACTCATCCAAAAATGATGTATTAGTGTTTTCTGCTGACTGTGGGGTAGCTGGAGGTTTTTAACAAGTGTTGGAGTTGGCCCTGAGAGATGGGTCCTGGGAGTGGTGGGTAGGGGGGAAATGAGGTGGCTTGCAGCTGCAGTTAGATCCTATTGGGCTCCCTCAACTGAAAGTTATTTATTATGCTTAAGTCTCTGTGTACTGCTAACCTGTTAGTAGCACCCAATTTAGAGATTGTCATTCCTGCTGAAGAATTGGTTTAAATTCAGAAAATTTTCTTTGGTTAAATTTTTGTACATTTCTATTCATTGTTGCTCATTAGTGCTAGCAAATTGAGTTTGGAAGCTTAAGTTGATTTAAATAGTAGTTTTACTAGATAATTTGCTGCTATGGGTACTTTTAAATGTTTGTAGATAATTGATTTTGAAGATGCATGAACTGAGTTTTCTTTTAGCATTTCCTTTAGGTTTTTTTTTTTTTTTTTTACCTCCTTATATCCAAGAAAACATTGAATTACAATGTTTAATCTTCATTAAAACCAGAAAAATCTACTTTCAGGTACAATGATTTTACATAATGTAGATTATACAGTAGGGCTTCAGATTTTCTTGAATTCAAAGTTAAGTATATAAAACATGCTTACAGGTATACTTACAATCTGCACATCAGATTTTCTGCATTTCACTAAAAATTCCTCTTTCTTGTAATTCAGTGAGTCAGATGCTTGAGCAGAGAATGTCACAGAGACTTGATGCTTGAGATTAAAAGATGGGCTGCCTTTTAAAATAACTGTGTACTTTAGGGAGAGAAAGCTGTGTCCAGTGCATGAGCGTAGGACTTACCTGTGCCTAGATTTGGTATACTGGAAATTCTATCTGTTTTAGGGACTGTCTGTTTTAGTGAGCCCAGACATAGAAAACCTATGTCTAGTTGATTTGGAGGTCTCCATCCTTAGCTTTAGCTAAATATTCAGCAGCTTCTGTGCCGTGTTTTCTTGCTCTTGTTTAGCTTTTGGCCACTTCTTGGGGTCTGCAGGCCTTTATCATCTTTGCCCCTGAGGAATGATTGTCAGGTGTGTGACTGCATCACTTGACAAGAGATGTGGCATGTCCTCATCCCATGGCAGCAGAATATCATTCTTGCCCAGCCTACTCTGAATCCAGTTTCTTACATCACACAGCCAGCTAAGGGAGCCTTTGTTGTCTCTTAACAATTTCTCCTGGAAGCCTGAGACAGTTTTTCCTGTGGGTTAAATGGCACCTCCATCCGACACTTGAAGGTGATTCCTTTGTCCCGTGGTGATTGTCTGATCAGTGTGGCAGGACCTGTGCCATTGCCTCATAAATCCAACAAATCATGCAGTGGATTGGGTATTTGAGAATAACACTTGGATCTCTGTGTTTCACACTTTGATTTCGCAGTAATCCCTTTTCTTAAGTGGCTGTGGCCAAGCTGAGCTGCTGTTGGGATGTCTGATGGTTGTCCTGAGCAGCAATGTGCTGCAGTGACTCTGGGCTGCTCTCAGGAATGCTGCCTATCCATTGCAGAGCATTTTCTTGCTCAGCAGAGCTCCTGCTGCACAGCTGAGTGGCTGTGGCCATTGCCATCCCATCATTGCAGACTTCCTTTCCTATGGAAATGAGAAGCAGTGGCCCTGCATAGGGCAAAAGCAGCTCAGCTCCTTTCCTGGGGCAAATAAAGATCTTGCAGCAGTTCTTTCCTACTTTCAAATCACACCAGGTAGCTTTTAATCCCATTGCAGCTCTGGGAGCTAATTTACCTGATTTTCAGCTGTTACCTGGTTGTTCTGTTTTAGTGCCATATTAGTTTTTTTGCACTTTTTTGTCCCCGCTGTGTGTCTTGTGAATATAATCAATCTTTGAGCTTTTTGTTTTTCAAGGTCTGTATAGGAAGTTCTGTAGTTCATTGTGCCACTGTATTAGCAAAGGAATTAAAATAGGTCAAGATATAGTATATGAATATGGAATGCATTGGACTGATTTTGATAAAAAGTAATTTGATATTCTGCAGCAGATTATCAGAAGGTGGAAAACGGTTCTTCATAAGCATGTATTGTCTAGGTAGGCATGCTGAGAATAATTTTGGAAGAAGTGTACCTGTGAGAATTTGGACACTTGGAACAAGTAAATAACTACAAAATTCTATGTAGTCTGAGGAATTACAAATTTTATAGCTTCAAACTTGAAAAAACCCTCTAGCTGTGAAATAAACCCGAAGAAAGCATTTCATAACAAGTTAAACTTTTTTGTTTGAGAAGTTGTTTAGCTTGATTGTTTAAAAAAAATTGTAATTATGATTAGACTTCTACAGTATTTAATTTGTTTTAGTTTTTGAAGTAATAAGTACTTATTATTCTGAAGGCTGATACTTAGACAATTTTAACTAATTTCTTCTACATTTGAAGATTTATTATAATTGACACAAAGCAAATTGTACTATCTTATCTTGTTTGTTGTTCTTGTGCTTAGAAGTGATAAAGTTCTAATTAATACATCTCTTGGAACAGATGTACCAAGTCTAATATTAGATGATAGTGAAGATGAGAATGCTTCATCAATTTTTGAGACGAGCTGTCACTCAGGATCACCAAAGAAACAGTCATCAGCTGCTATACATAAACCCTACCTTCATTTTACAATGTGAGTGTTTCTCTAAATGCTTATAATTAGATAGAACCCAGGAGATTTTTACATCAGGGGAGCTAAAAAAGTTGTTCTTTTCCTTTGGGGTGGCAGTGGTGTTCTGTAATGGAAACATGTAAGTGCACAGACAAGTTTTAGATGTGGGGGTGTTCTTGGGAAAGGTCATATCCTACACACTGGAATCAAAAATGTTTTTCAATAAGTAGATTACGAATAAAGATGCTAACAGCAATTTTCAGTTTTAACAAATTTGAAAGAGTAAGAACTGGGAAGAGATGTATGTAAGAATATTTTGGAGGCATTGTGTGCTTTTTCTTGGTCCAAAGTACAGGTGAGCTTTGGTGTATGCAGCTGTCTGGAAGCGTCATGTATAATGATTGTATTCAGCATTTCTAATGTGCTTTTTTCACTGTTTTTCATTGAAAGTTTCAGGAAACAGGAATTTAGAAAATATGTGTGAAATTCGGATGAGTGTTTCTTGTATAAATTGGACTGGTTGCAGTAATTAACAATAATTAACATTTCTTGGTTTTGTGTTAAAAATAGTTTTAGACTACTATATGTGGTAGTTTCTGCAGGGAGTTTGCTGAATAAAGGAAATGAAGTTAGAAAAACTGTTCATTAGTGGTACTATTTAGTAGAGCCATCTTGTGGAAAACTGCTAAAATGTTTGTGCTAAATAATAATGCCAGAACACAATTTATGGCTATCTAAGCTTAAAAATAAGGATTAAAGTTCAGAGAGTTGGAGGGACATAGTTAAGTATTCTAATGCCAAATTTAAGCTTTTGTTGTGAGGTTGGGAAGGGGGAAGCCAAACCCAAAACAACAGTATACTTGTATGGATTTGTGTCTTTTAAATAAAAGAATCTCAAGACTCTGTGTATTTTTGCAAAGTATGTAAGCCTCTTTCAATCTGTTTTCTGAGCATTTTTGATTGTTATCTGTGTGTGTAACCACCACTACCAGAACTGAAAGCCAAAGGTCAGCAGTGTTCATTGCTGTCCCAAAATGTTTAACATGAAGTAATACCAGCAAGTCTTGTTTCACTGCCTGAGTTCACTGATGGGGAGATAGAAAAGCCTTAATGAGAGAAAATGCAAATTAATTAAAAACTTCCTTGTTTTATAATCAGTTTTCTATAAATAGAAAATACTTTTAATGGAAGACCTTAATGTGTTTTTCTTCGTGTGTCATTTGTCCATAAAATTGGGCAAAAACACCTGAGAAAGAAACAAATGCAAAATCCCAAAACCCCTTCTTTGGATTGCTTAGAGGTACTTCTCAACAACAAAAGAACCCCAAAAAATAAGTTTACTTTTGTAGTTTTTCTTTGAAGTCTTCCTTCTGTCCAGAAGTCTACCGATAAGAAGTATACAAATAGGCTAAAATACATTATGCATAGTGATGTTATTCAACCCTACTTCAGGTCAATTTTCTTAAATAAGTAAACTATTGCAATGTTCATTGGTTCTTGAAAATCTTGGGCAGCACTTAAGGGAGGAAAGGATTGACCTGGGATTCCTGAGCCTACTGAAGAGATACATTAGTAGTTAAGACCAAACTAGAATGATTAAATTGCTGTCTTTAGTGGATGTTCAATAAGTCTTTTTATATGATCAAGGAATTAGTTTTAAATAAACTGGTTATAATGAAAATTGTCATGAATTCAATATATGCATAGCTTCACACAGATGAGTTTGAATTAAACATTTGTGAAACCAAAGATAAGAGGAATCTTGAGTCATTGGCACCTGAAGTAGTATTGAGGGATAGTGGAGTTAGTTGATCTTTGTAGGCTGTTGTAGGAAGCTATTACCCATTACTGGATTCTAAAATATCTCCCATATATTCATGCATTGGTTACATTGGTGTGTTGACTGTTGTAATTGTTCTGTTGCAGGTCAGCTTATCACCAGCCAACCTCTTACAGACCGAGATTGCTGCTCTCTGGGGAAAGAGGTTCAGGTCAGACTTCGCACCTTGCTCCAGCACTATTGCACACCCTGGAAAAATTCTCCGTACACAGGCTCGACCTGCCAGCTCTTTATTCAGTCAGTGCCAAAACGCCTGAAGAGTCATGTGCACAGGTGATATTTCAGATTCCCTTGTAATGAGTCAATTATGCAATTCTGGTTGCATCAATATAAAGGCCCCCAGCTGGAATGTAACTGAAAGTCCAGGTTTTCGTCGGCTCCTTCTATTTTCCTGTTTAAAATAGAGGTCTCTAGAGGGTGATGGAAATCTCTCCAGTGACTAGTGAATGTAATTACATTTTTAACCTGCCTCTTCATCACATACCTAGTTCTAAGTAAGTTTAATCTGCGTATTCAGTGCCTGATGTTCATTTTATTCACTTGTGTATGGATAGGTGTGCTGTGGTTCTAGGTCTATTTGCTTAGTTTTAAGTGTTTTACATTTCCAAATAGCTTTTGGTGAATATTGAGTGAATTGCAAAACAGTTTAATTTTCATCTTGATTGTTCAATCATGGCAAGTTTTTAAAATATACGTATTTTTAAAACAAAGTAGTTGCTTTGCAGTCTTCCTGGCACATTGACATAAAATAATTGAATGCTGTAGCTAAGAGTCACAAACATTTGTTTAGAAAGTTTTTCGATAATTCTGTTCTGCTGGAACATTTGTCTATAAAATATCACAAGCATGAATCATTTTTTAATGTGCAAGAACTCTGTTACTCACAACTGATGGTAACAATTAGTTCTTTAGTTGAAATATGACTGTTTCTTTTAATTAGATCTTTCGTGAAGCTCGAAGAACAGTACCAAGTATAGTTTACATGCCTCATATTGGTGATTGGTGGGAAGCTGTCAGTGAAACTGTGAGAGCTACTTTCCTAACTTTGCTGCAAGATATACCATCTTTCTCACCTATATTTCTACTGTCTACCTCTGAATCCATGTTTAGTGATTTGCCTGAAGAGGTAAGTTTATTGTGGAAAGAGACATTATTAGGGAGTTCTGTGCTCTTCTGAATGTTTTAATCATGTAAATTGATTTTGTTTTGTAGTGGCTTTCTAACTTAAAATATGTCAAACAGAAAATGTAATAATTATTGAATGATAGTAGTTTTCCTTAATGAGGGATGTATGTCTGTACTACTGATTTTCATAATCTCCCTGCTACTCTGTTGAGAAGACAAAATTGTTCATTTCGTCAATTGTTCTTTTTGACAAATGACTCCATTATAATTAAATGCAGATTTAGTCTAAAGGCCCGACCTTGAGCTTTACATTTTCTGAGGTTCTGAACAGGGAGAGGATTCCTGGTTTTTCTCCTTAACATTTTCTGTGATTTTTGTTTTCTGCTGTCCTTTTACTCTCCTTTTACTGCAGGATTGGCCATTGTTAGCATCATAGGATGCTGCAAGTTTCATTACTATAGAAAATTCAGTGAGAATTACAAGTGTTTATTTTACCTTTGCCGAGAACACAGCTTTAGGTAGAGTTTGCTATCTCCTATCCTGTAGCTGATTTTGAAAAGTTTGTGACTAGTATTACAACATGGTTATTGCTCATGTCTTTTTCTTATGGCTTTTCTTATGGCTTTTATTTTATTTTTTTTTTAGCTGAAATGTATTTTCAGAATCCAGTATGAAGAGGTTTTTTATATTCAAAGACCAAGTGAAGAAGACAGATTGCGATTTTTCAAAGGCTTAATTCTTGATGAGGCAGCAATGCCCCCACCAAGAAGGAAACAGGCTGGTAAACTAAGTTACAGTAAAAGCAATAATAATGTGTTCCTAATGTTTTATTTTGTGTTACTTTACTTTTTTAAAAGGTGTGGGTAATTAACAGTCAATTTAATTACCATGTGACAGCATTAATCAGTGCTCAGAATGAATTTGGTAGTTGCAGTTAACAGTTGTTGAAGATGGAGAGCTGTGGGGTCAAGGATGCAGTGATAGTTAGATCCATGATACACATTAAATACATATAATGAAATTTAGAGTGGCATAATCCACTGTAGAGAGTGCAGCCACTGTTCTGTTCATGTTTCCATTGTCTGATTTCTTGTTCTTTTCCCTAGCTCTTCGTGCCCTGGAAGTTCTTCCTCTTGCCCTGCCGTGTCCTGCCCGGGAGCTGTCGGAAGTGGAGAAGCAGCGCATGGAGGACCAGGAGGAGAACACCCTGCGGGAGCTGCGCCTGTTTCTCAGGGATGTCACCAAGAGGCTGGCCACAGACAAACGCTTTAACATCTTCAGCAAACCGGTGGATATTGAAGAGGTCTTGTTTCAGTAATGTGCAAACAATGAAGTTGAAAATATTAGAAAAAGAACGCAAATTTAAAAAGGAAATGGTTAAATTAATTAGAAAAATTAATGATCTGTCCAGACTAAGATACTGATTTTTAGCTGGTGGTACAGTCACAGCCTCATCGACCATGATGCAAGAATTTGGAACCTGGTCTATTGCTGGTGACCCTTGGATAAAACCTTGTGCCTTCCTGTCCATTTTATAAATGAAACAAGCATTTTAAAATGCCAACACTCCTATCCTTCTGACATACTTGAAACCATGGCTATAATTCTTTAATAGAAGCTTTTACAGCACTGTAATCATAAACATGGTAATATTGGGAAAGTGATCTGGTTTTTGTAATGCATTCAGCATTAATAGTATTGTTGCATAATTTTAGCAGTAATGCTTGTGGATGCCATTAATCACAGATGGTAGCACATTAAAAGGCATTAACTGGTCGATTATGGACTATACACACCTAACTGATGAGACAGTTCGATTTGCAAATCTATTTTCAGGTGCTGCTGTATGAATAGATTGTGTTTAGTCTGACTCTTAGATCAGGTGCTGGCCCCCTGCAAGCTTTGCAGGCTTACTAACTGGAAAAAAAAAGATCCCTAATTGCTTCTGAAGAGAGAAGCATCTCTTTTGGAAGATGTTAAAAGATGAATATGGGACATCAGAAGACCAGCATTGTAAAAAGGAGATTTGGATATAAATTCCTTGCAGAAGGAGCACACATCTTTTATGGGCTGATGTGGTTCTCTCTTAATTTGAGCTTTCCATAGTGTTCTGTAGCCGACTGTGTTTGAAAGCCTGGTGAGCTGTTTAATGTGGCAACCTACAGTGTGAGCATGGTCTGAGCAGTAACTTGGTTTGATTTTTCTTGTGAAACTGGGAGGCCCATTATTGTAGAAACTCTTCATACTTGTAGTGAAGGTAGTTCCTTTCTGTCAAGAATTTGTGGTCTAAACTTACACGAATGAGGGCACGTAGAGAAAGAACAAGTAACTGTCCATGTTTTGTAGATGAAGAAAATAAAAATGTGAATTTGTTATTTGAAGACTTGCCAGAACCCTGCCAATATATCACAGCACCAGAAATCAAATGTAATCCTTTTCATCCCACCTGCTGCATTTAAGCACAGGACTGGCTTTTCTTTTTCTACAACAGCTTGTCTGCTTGACTTCCTTCTAAAATGTATTAGGTTTGTTTCACTCCTACTTGCAGTGCAGAGAATGCTGCTGTGTGATAAGTCAGGGATTTTCTTGACTAAATCAGCAGCAATATTTACAGCTTCCAGTGAAGATTTTCTGATGCTGTGCTAACAAGAAAAGGAAGCCTGTGGCTTAGCTTTCCAATCCCTGAACCAGATATTATCATGTTTCCATAAGGGGAGACAAAAAAATAATTTTTGCCATTTTATTCAATGTCGGTATTTAAGGAATTAGGTGACACATTGCTGTCCACTGAAATAATGCATTAATGTTAATTAATGTTGTAATATATGTCTACAGGCACTATATTAAAAGAAATTCTTATAGAGCCATTATGGCTTGATCTGAATATGTATTTAACTCTTAAGTGCTTTGGTAGTGACCATCTTATGTGGACGATTTCAAAAGAAAAATATGCAGTACTGTTTTAGAGACTGCCAGTGCTTTTAATTAAGTCTAATCTAAATCACACTGAAACATTCATATATATATATTTGTGAAGTAAATAACAAATTCAGAGATTTTTTGAGTGAACTTTGTTTTTGAGTGAACAGCAGCTGTGCTGATGCATTTGACTTTTAGGGCTGAGACCCTTATGGTATCATGAATTATGTTAAACACTTTTTAGTGTGTGCCACTGGTTGCTGAATCACCAGTTATGATCTAAGCTCATAGTTTACTGTGACACAAGGCTTTTTTTTTTTTAATTGTCCTTCTGTACAGCCAATCTAACACCTGCAGTCAATAAAACCTGAATTTTCTTTGTTTAACAAGTGGTTGAAGAAACTATTTAATAGAAGGTGTTTAAAAGCTGATAATTTGGCTGTTAAGTTTAATGAGAACTTTACCTACAAAGTGAAGAAAATAGAGCTTCCCTACTTTTTCCTAGGGCTTCAAGTTAGACTGATGGTTTTTGCATTTTTAGTCCACGACAGTGTTATAGCACTATAAAAATCTATGACTAAATCAGTCGGAAACGAAAAATGCATTTACATTAAAGTGTATTGCTTCAAAAAAACTGTTTAATTAATTTTGAAAGATAAATTGGTGAGGAAGGAAAAGGAGATTTGGAAGTCCTGTGTTTTTAGCCTGATATAACTTCAGTTTTTAACATAAATTTGCTTAGAAATCAAGATGTTTAACTACTGTCTTAGAGCTAAGCATGTGGAATGATTCTGAGTAAAAAGATGTGATTGTCAGTGTTCAATAAGAATGCATGTGGTCCTGTGTCATTTCTGTGTGCTGTTTTTTTATAGGTTTCAGATTACCTTGAGGTTATCAAAGAGCCAATGGACCTATCAACAGTAATAACCAAAATTGATAAACACAACTACTTAACAGCCAAGGATTTTCTAACAGACATTGACCTGATCTGCAGCAATGCATTGGAGTACAATCCAGACAAAGATCCTGGAGGTGAGAACCTACTTCTTTTTGGCTTACCTAGACCTGACAGCCTGGTACTTAATCCCATATTCTGTTCCTATTCAGGCATTTAGATAAAATGCATTCTTTATGATAATTAGGATCAGCAAGTCCTAAGGGTCTGTGCTTTTAGTGTTCTAAGGCATGGAGTGCACTGGGGGACAATAGAAGAGCAGGAAAACTGCTGCATTCAGAGCTGTTTTCTAATGAATTATCTTTTGTAATTCCCTTTCAAATTTCATAGCTCCTTTTCGGTATCTAGACTTTATATATGCAACAAAACCCCACGGTAATTTGGAGAGCTCTATAGAGAATCCTCAAACAATCTGGCAGTGGTCTGCTGTATTTCCATGTTAGCTTAGAACATGAAATTCATACACAGAAGTTAAAATCTGCGTATTTGGGAATAGAAATAAAACAGGCAAGTAAGTCAGTTGCAGCTGATTAGGAGAGATTAGACAGTATTGTCTTGACAAAGTGGGGTGGGATGCTTTCAATTAAAAAAGAATTTGTAGACTGAAATGCATGTAAAAGCTGTTCACGCTCCAAACTAAGGAAAGAACATCTTGTGTGCTCTTTGCTAGGGCTGTCTTACAGTGCACATTGCCAAAAGAAAACCTTTCAGCTGGCAGCTTCAAGAGTCTTCAACAAAGCATCAACACAAAGCACCCTTTTAATGTGGAGTTCTATTTAATATATGTGGTACATGGAGATCAGGGTCCATCTACAAATGTAGTCCAATGTGTTAAAAAGTTTTTCAGGAGATCTTGTGAAATTACTTTAGCAGGTTAAAGCCTGATTTTTCTTTATTTTTCTTCTCAAATTTTTGGTTTTCTGAGGCATTTTGTGAGTGTTTCGTGTGGACTAGATACAGTATAGTCTGGGCAGACTTGTTTTACATTGCCTTTTGAACCCGGTTCATATTTGAAGTTTAACTTGATTTCTTCAGTTTATGATGCACTATTTTCTTTCAACTAAAAAAGTCCATTTATTTTGTGTTCTTGATAACACACTTTTGAGGACTTCTAATGTGCAATTGATGTAAACTAATTAAAGGTCTTGATGGGCACTGGCATTCAGAGTGTATCTGAAGAGCACCTGTTTAGGGATATTTTGATTTTCCTTGCTGTCAGAACTGAGCTGGGAGAAATTGATCTGGCTCTTTCTAGGCTCAGTTTTGGATAGGAGGTAATGAAAAATTGTTCTGTCCTCTGCTGTTAATCACAAAGCGTGTATTGTTCTTCTGGCATGCAGGATTTCTTGGGCTGTTGTGTGAACACACCTGAAGCAGCACATTATGGCTGTTCAGAGGAAGCATTCCATACATTCAGATGCATTCATTAAATGAATATTAACCTATAAATGTTCATATTCTTTAACCCTGGACATATAAGCTTGCCTCTGCTTCATGCTTGAATTTGCAGAAGACTCACACTGTACCTGCTTTTGTTCTGTTGTTAAGTTGGAAAAGCAGAGGGAGGACCAGGCTGATTTTACCTGCAGTCTGGCTATCAAGAACTGGCTGCTTGGGGATTTTTTTTCCTGGTACTTTGATACAAAATTTCAGACAAGTTCTGTAGTAAGACATGTTGGGGTTTTCTTGCTCCATTGCTTGACTGGGAAGTATTCTTGAAGGCATGGGAACATAATCGTTGTATGGTGGACATGAATGTTTGCCTTATTGAAACAATGTCTGAGGAAAAGTCTTGTCCAGCACAGGATTAGAGGAAGGTAGTGGTTCAGTTAAGCCCCAATTAGATTCCTTTTTATTTCTCTCCCTTCCCTTCCTCCTTTGCAAGGGCTTGTTAAACTCTATTATGTGACCAAAACTTTGAAGTCTAGTATCTCAAAATTACATCTAGAACGAATGCAGTATAAGGGGTTTTGTGAACAGAAAACATAATACTTCATAAATATGTGGGCAAAACCTTCCAGCTTTCAGTAGATTCAATGGATAGTAGTCTTCCCCAGAAAATGTGGGGCTCTTTTGAGCTGGATACTGGATAGTCTCTAACTCAGCAGTTTTTCCAGCTTCAAAACCTGCTTTTTCTAGAACTAAAAATATTGTGAAATAAATATTTAGTTATATTCTTAATTTTTGTCTTTAAAGATTATTAAAACATTAAATCTGCTGGTTGTAGAATATGTTCTAGCCATTAATGTTGATGGTTACTGTTGAAGTACCTGCAACAGCTGGAAAAAGTAATTCAGTATGGTTGGATTGACAAATTAAATATGTTTGTACTAAAGTCAAACAATGAGTGTTGTAGGTTTCATTGAAAAGCTATGTTCTAGGTGTCAATTTTCTCCATATACGGGCTTAGTTATTATGTTACGATTACTTTTCAACTTTCAGTGGTGGAATAATTTGTTTTGTGTGTTTCAAAGGTAGGGGAATTGGTCTGTTTTTTCTTGAGTTGCATTTAGGCTTCCAGCATGGGCAATTTGTTCCCCAAACAGGCCTGAAAATGTAGCACACTCGAGGTTTGTTTCTTGCCAGTTTTTTTAACGAATTAAAATGAGAAACAGCTATTCAGTGTGAGGAATAAAATAATGTGTTTTAGCACAATTTTGATCAGTTGTTAAATAATAATTAAGCAATAATTTCAGGTTGAAGAAAAAAACAACAACTGGGAAGGAACATGAGTGAGCTAGGTCTACCTTAAAGATGCAGATGATGTCCAGTGTGATTCTGCAGGCAGTATAACTGTAAATATTCCTAGACCCCAGTGGGTAAATTAATTCCTGGACAAGTCTCCTGTTACTTTGGGACACTTTACACTCCACTCCATTATACTGTGTAGATCTGTGGAAACCAGCTACACCTTATGGCAAGTTGATTTAGGTGTGGTCATTTACTGTTTGCATTTGTTTATAGATGCCACCATGGATTAAAGTAACAATTTATACTTCTGAAAATGCCCATGTCTCTTCAATAGCTGGTTGTGATTTTTGAGTGTGCTGTGGTATTGATTCATTTGCATTTTCATACTTCTGTAATTTTTCCCAGTTAGTTCTGTTGTATCAGTGTTGTAATACATAATACAAGCTAACTTAGAAATGCTAAGGAATTTTTGTAATTGTGATAAAAAAACGTTGCTGTCCTGTTTTCTAGATAAAATAATTAGACATAGAGCATGTACTTTGAAGGACACTGCTCATGCTATCATTGCTGCTGAACTGGATCCAGAATTTAATAAGATGTGTGAAGAAATCAAGGAAGCAAGAAGAAAAAGAGGTATGTTTAACTTCAGTTATCATAACACAACACATATAGAGGCCTTCTATAAACAGATAGGAATGGGCTCATGTTCACAAGCCCTGGACCTTGTGGGGGGCTTCAAACACCCCAGTATATATTGAAGGGACAACAGAGAGGGCAGAAGAGATTCAGGAGGTTTCTAGAATGGGTAGAGGACAACTTCCTTCTACAAGTCATAGAGGAGCCACCAAGAAGAGATGCTGTGCTGGACTTTGTTCTCACCAACAAAGAGGGACTGGTGGGGAATGTGAACCTCAAGAGCAGCTGGGCTGCACTGAGCATGAAGTGGAAGGGTTTGAGATCCCATGGGCAGCAAGAAGGATGCACTGCAGAGTTCAGTACCTCGGTCTTCAGGAGAGCAGGCTTCAAGGGATCTACTTGGTAGAGTCCCATGGGATAAAGCCCTGGAGGGGAGAGGGGCCCAGGACAGCTGGGTAATACTCAACGATTGCCTCCTTCAAACTCAGGAGTGATGTCTCCCAACAAAGAGGAAGTTATTTAAACACATCAGGAGACCTGTGTGGATAAACAAGTTGATTGTGGGTAAAGTTAAACACAAAAGGGAGGCCTGCAGAGAGTGCAAACAGAGAAAGGTAGCCTGGGAAAACTACAGAGAAACAGAGCAGCCAGGGATCAGATTAGGAAAGCTAAAGCTCTGAGAATTCAACCTGGCCAGGGACAAGGGCAACAAGAAAAGCTTTTGTACGTATGGGATAGAATTTGCAGATCTCCATACAAACATTTAAATTTAATATGAAATGAAGAATGCATGTCAGTCAGACAGTGCAGGTTAAAGGATGACTGAGCTTGAAACCCCTCTACTTTTTCCTACTATCTGATCTGATAAGACACTGTCATCCTTTCCAGAAGAAGGATGCATTGCCTACTATTATAGACAATACTATAGAACCTGGTGAGCAGTAAATGTTAGGGTTACTGTACTAAATTCTGATGTGGATGTGTGGAACCAGAGCCGTGTTCTAAAAGTGACTGTAATATGGTATAATAAGAATTATGGTAAGGGAGAACAGCCTTTAAACCACTGGATTTTTAGTTGACCCTGGCATGTGTACAAGTACAGTTTTGGAGATGATGTATTAATTTTTTTTTATTTTTTATTAAGAAACAACCCTTTCAAGTGTGTATACAGCTTCTAAAGTGACAGGGAAAATTATCAAAAGTCCAAACATATTCCCAGTGTGGCAACAGTGTTCTGTTTACATAAAAAAGAGTCTACCTTCATGGAAAAGTTTTAAAGTTTTGAAAGTTGAAAAAGGTTGAAAATCACTGAACTATAACATTAGAACAAAATTTCATGCTGATTTAGGGATTACTGATTTCAATAATTCCAGCTTTACCTTGGCAAGTTGTTTCCTGCTTTGGTATAAAGCTCCATTATTTGATTTCTATGTTGAATTAGCTGGTCTTACCTTTCAGCTGCTGATTCTTGAAATACTTCTGTTGGTAGATGGAAGACCTTTTATTAATAAATTTCTTTGAACTATGCAAGTATCTATAGGCTTTCTCTTCTTCAGGTTAAAACAGATACAATTCTTTGTATTTTCCTATTCAGTCATGCATGTTTTTGTCTAATTTTGTGCAAGCTTCCAATGTATGTCTTGAATTGTGGATAAATGAACCAATTGTAATTCGCCATGGCTGTAAAACAGAGCTAATATAATGCCTTCATTTCTCCTCTGTACTTTTCTATTAGAACTACAAGAATATTCACAATTCTGGCTGCAGTGTCATGCTGTGAGCTGTGCTCAGTTAATTATTCAAGTCCCCATGACTGTTAAAGGTTATTGCTTCCGAGGTTAAAGTAAATGTTTGTAAGGGCTCTTTGTTACAGAGAATGACTCTATGGCTTGTGGTCCTTTCTTGCAAGTTTGCAAGAACTGGAATGCTGCCCTCCTTTTTTTGGTGGTGGCCCAGTAATAGATATTTCTGGGGACAAAGCCTGCAGACTGTGTTGAAAGAGGGGCAGTGTCTTAAGTCATAATTGAGGCATAGTATCATGCAATAAACTTGTTAAATCAGAAAAAGCAGGTACCTTTGGTATGAGATGCTGGTAAGAGGACCTTCAGGTACAGGTACATGATGAGCAGCACCACTTTGTGGGACAAAACAACTCACAGAGAGGAATGGGCAGGATTCAAAGTGGGTATGGATGGGTAATGGCATGGAAACTGTTAGAGTGTCACAGGTACCTGCAGGTGACACTTGAAGATGCTTGTGCTTCTGGACCACACTTGGTGGTTTCAATGACAACTGAGCTCTGCAGTTGGTCCAGCTATAGACTGTGCAAAGCTGAGATCACTGACTGGGTTAGCAAGGAATGCTAACCAAAGCAAGTCCAAAAGACTCAGAATGCATGGAAGAAGCTGTGTTAGATTAACTGTTCATGAACAGAGGAAAATATGTCGAGCTCTTGAGGTCTGAGGAAGCCTCATGCTGGAAGGCAAGCACAAGGGATCAGGAGTTGGGTCAAAGATTGTGGTGGTGCAGAACATCTGGATGGTAACACTTCAGGAGTGTAGTCTTGTCACTTGTCGTTGTAATGGATGGAAGGGATGTGAGTGCTGATCAGTTCTGCCATTATTCTCATTTTACTCTAAAGGACATCCTCAGCAAGACAACAGATCAGGACAATCACAGTGCATCTGCTTGTCTAGACTATGCCATGTACCCTGTTTCAGAGCAGTTTCAGCAAGGGATGAAAAAAGCTAAAAAGCTCCATATCAATTTTCTTTACAATTTTGTTAGCAGGTTATTTAGCATCGTACATAGTTGTAAAATGGAAGGTATTTTCTGCATGGCTTTTTTCCCACAACTTTCCTGGTGATTTTTGGGGTGTGGTTGTGGTAGGGTTTTTTTTCATTGTTTGTGGGTTTTGTTTGTTTTTTTCCACACATCTTCCATTTTTAGTTAGTACTCTAACTGGTGACCAATCTCAAAAGTACTGCACATAAACTACAATAAAATTAGTATGTAGAAGTCAAACTAGAATTTCTTGTTCCTCTGTTACTGAAATGAGGTGCTGTTGTGGAAAGATATTAAACCTAAGGACAGCAAGTTTTAAGTTGGTAAATTAAGAACTATATATCCTAGACTATTGAAATTTGCAACTACTTATGGAGACTAGCAAATAAAAAGGTAGAAGTGATAGTTGTTTTGAGTAATGAAATTTGTTTGATATGTAGTTTAAAATTTTTATAATAGTACATAGAAACCTATGCTGTAATTATTAATTGTGAGATTAGAGATTCTGTGTCAATCTTAATTTCTGCATCCATCAGGTTTGGAGCTTCTTGTCAGCTCTTGATCATTTGGTTCTGGTTTCTGTTGGAGAAATGGTAACATTTTGAAGACCATTTTAGTGGATGGATAGGAAATTCTCGTTCACAAATACAAAACTTCAGACATTCATTAATGTCTTTAAATTGTGCTTAACCAATATGAAAGTTTGCTTTTTTAGAATTTAATTGAAAAACCTATGAAGCAGTAGAAGCTATGAGATGAAGTTATATTATAGGAAGCAAACCACACTTTTTGTTAAAAGCAGAATTTCATTTTCTTAATTTAAGAGCTCATATTGACTCTGAAATTCATCGATTTTACATAACATAGATCACAGTGACAATACAAGGTTCTTATTCAGATACTCTTTTTGATATGGCATACAATGCCATTATGAATTGCCACTTATTTTAAAACCGTCTGTTTAAAATAAAGGAAAGATTGAAATGGTCAGTAAGAATTTACTTGTAGAGGAAGTATGAATAGAAAGGTCAATCTTTGGGGACCCAAAGATTGTGAGAGACAGTCACATTTTTCTAATCCATCACAGCTGACAGTTTAAGGCCATGCAACCAGTAAGCTGTTTTGTCAGTAGAAACCTAATATTCTTGATTCAAATCTTTATTTTGAATGTCCAGCTAAATATTAATGGATGTATTCTATTGCAGTATAGTGTTCCAAATTTCTTCTTTGATTCAGTAGATTCCTGCAGCTTGATTTATTTAAATAGGTATGGTTGTCTTTTGCTTGCAGGCTTATCAGTGCCAGCAGAGCAGGTAAATCCTCATGGTTCCACTGTACGGAAAACAGAAGCCAGAGTTGAAGAAGCATTTCGGAACAAACAAAAGCCCACCATGGCCGTGTGGCCCAACTCCACAAATAAATGTGCTTGTAAGTACCTTGGGTGATAATTGTGCAGAATTAGAGGTCGTTTCAATGGCAGACATTTGAAATGTGTCTCTACTGCTGTGTACTGATTATTTCCAGAAGTAATTTTAGGCATGAAACACATGGAACTAAGAAATATTCCTTTTAGGAGTACATAAATTCTCTGCCCAAGAAGTTGTAAAGAAGCAGGATTTCTGGTTTTGTGATAAAGAATAATTATTTTTCTAATAATTTTCTAAGTGTGAATATTTTGCAGTTTTCATTGTAAAAGACTGTTTCCAGTATAAGACAACTCACATCCAATAAGAAGAATGCTTTCCAGTGATTTGATGAGTTTTCAGGTTTGTTTACTCTGTGTATTAGCAGGTAAATACCTCTACACTGCTTAATACTCTCTCCTACACTACATTGAATTCCTGCCTTCAATATATTCAGCGTCATGCTGAAAGCTAGAAAAGAGATTGCAAATTAAACTGTATTTTCCTTTATGGCAATGGTTTCTACCAGTCAGTAACCATTACTGGAGGATGTTAAGATACACTTCTTGGAGCCTACTGAATTAATCCAGTTAAGTGATCAAAATCTCTAGGATTGTGAGGTGTCATTGGGTAATCAGAGGCACTGCTAATTATTTTCAAGAGGCAAGTTGATTAGAGCAGGTAAATACGTAGCAGATACTTTCATTGTAAAGAAAACAAAGACTACAAGAGAAAGTGAGTATGGGGGATGTACTGATAGTTGCATCTGGCTTTCCTGCTGAAGATATGGAGTCCATTATTAATCTATTATTAGTAGCATTATCAATTATTGCTGATTGACGGCAAACTGATTGAAGCAGATAAATTTTCATTTTGGTCTTTTTGCTGTCCTTCATGGTGATGAAAAATGATGAGAAATTGTTTTATAGGCATGGTGATAACTGCCCAGAGATGAACATTGTTTATATATGAATGATAGTGTTGATGTCAAATAGCTTAATTAATTAGAGGTGTATGATTTTATTTCCCGAAGCTGTAATTTCTATTAAAGGAATTAAAGTCAATCGTACAGAATTATGGTTAGAATAAATTGTTATATAATAAATTGATGATGTGGATCCAAGCTGTTCTTTAGTCGTTTGGCAGCTCATGCAAAACAGAGAGTGTAGGGAAGGGATTCCCAATTAATTTTTTAAAAATTTCCTGTGAAGTCCTGGATGGAGATTTTCCCTCTGGCTGCTCTGCAGAGTACTTTGCTGGCTGTGCATGTTGAGCAGCAGACGTTGGGGTTTAGAGACCTCCAAGCTGGACATCCCTTGGGAAGGGGGAGAGCAGCCCTTGCTGCTGACTCGCATCCAAAGCAGCTCCAGTACCTCTCTTGCTTCCCCTCTGTTGTGGAGGCAGCAGCAGTTGTTTGAAAACTCGAGCCATCAGCTGCAGGAAATTGCCAGTGTCCCTGTGTAAACAACAAAGTTACTGTTAAGGCACTGATCCTGTTGGTATTTTCTTGATCTAGCTTGGAAGGCAAGAAAATTTGAGGCTTAGTGGTGTTTGGGTCTAAGATGAAATGAAAATCTGCCTTTTAAGGCTGAATCTGGGAAAGGTAACTAGTCCAGGAGGGATGTGATGCATCTAGTAATCAAGAGAGAGAACCAGGAATTGATGAGCAATCAGAAATCTGCAGAAAGGATTCAAGTAGTACATGAGCACTCTTGAAGATTGATGTGGTCAGTTCAGCAGAGACTAGAAATGAGGAAGAGAAACGGTCTTGGAAGGGTACTTGGAGGATAAGCTAGAGAAGGGTGAGAGCAGACCTGAGCAGATTGTGGGGAGCTCAAATAGCAGAAAATCAAACTGTGGATTGTGATTGTTTAAATGGAAGAAGTAAGTTTGGAGAAGGGATTTCTGAAGAGGAATTATTTTAGAGAGAGAGTGGAATTTTTTTATGGTCATGAAATAATATGTTTTAAAGACTATAATGTATTGTACAATCAGAATAACAAGAAAAATTATTAAAGTATTTTAATTAAACAGGATGAAACCATAGTTTTCAATAATTCTGAAAATAATTGCATGTTTTCTGCTGTTTGAGCTTGAATTAATGTTTTCCCTTAGAGGAATCTAAGGAAAGAATCATCAATCATAACATTATTTTCCTGATAGGTTATTACTCTTATTTAGGAGCTTTGCTTTACAGTATTTTAGAAAAGAGCTACAAAAAGATTAATTCATGTGACAAACCTGAGAACTCTAAAAGAAATTATTTTTAAGAATCTTCTCTAAAAACAGAGAGGACTGCATGCAGTGCAGCAGCCTTGCCAAATTTAGGGTCCTGCTCAGGGCTATTACAGTAGACAGTTGGATTATTATGTGTTGGTTTGTTTCTGAGGTTATGTGTTTTGTATAAAACTTTATTTAGTTTTTTAGTTACCTATTATTTTGTGATTAACTTATTTTTTCTGATGTATTTTAGATACTTTGTTAATTTGATTAGACCAGAAGGGCTGTTAGAAATGTGGTGCATAAGTAATTTTTCTGTTTGAAGGCATGGTGATACACATTCCTGAGTTACATTTCATCTGCAACTCCCATTTCCCATTTTGAAGGTACAGCTGTGTGGATTGTGACCCTCAGTATAGATGAGTTTTAAAAGTATTGAATTACTAGAAGTTGCTGAAAATCTATTTGGGGAAGTTCTGCCACAATTTAAAATATTTCTATTATCGACTGTGTATTTTGAGAAAAGTGTAAGTATTCTGGTGGGAACTTGGAGTGGGACAGATGTCAGAAGTCTGATATAAATAGTTTTATGATTATAGAATCGCAAAATTACAGTGGTTGGAGGGAATCTCTGGAGATGTTCAAGTCTAGCTCCCCTCAGAGCTGGTTGCTCAAGGCTTTGTCAAATTGTGTTTTGAATACCTCCAAAAATGGGGGCTCTGCGTCATGCCTGGGAAACCTCTTGTAGTGCTTGGATACAAACAGTAAATTCTTTTTCTTAATTTTGATTTTCGTGTATATCAGTCTGTGCCCATTGCCTCTTGCCACTGGACACTGCTGAGAAGAGTCTTATTTTGTCTTTGTATGGAGCTGTGGGGAAAAGGGAGCTCCCAGCAGTGTGCAGTTTGGTGTGTTTGCTAAATTAAGTGGTTTAGATACAAGTTAGCTCAGAAAGCATTAGCATCTCTTTAATCATTTGCATCCTGTACAATAAAACTGTATCCATCTGCTCCATTTTGCCAGTAGATGGGGCATGGTACATACTATTTTACTGTCTTGCACTTGCTTCCTTTAGTGTTACATATAAATAAACTGTATGGGGAAGATTTGGCTTTGCATTCTTATCTTTTTTTTGCAGCATTTAATGATAATATATTGTAGTGATAGACTGCAGATTTTATTTTTTCTTCATAGAGAAGATGTTTTTTATGCCGTATGATAAATAGCATAGCTGTGAAAATGGCATTTGGAGCAAATAAAGAAAATTTAAATCCTTTGTGTTATGCAAACTATTAAAAATATAAGTTTTATATGAAAGCCATTTTATGAAATATGAAGTAAACACACTGCTAACTTTTCCAAGTAATTTAAGTGATTAGTGGTCTCTCTAGAACGAACTGTAGGGGATACCAAGCTAGGATCTAAAAAACTATGGCAGAAAACGTTGTTTTCTTTGCCTTTTTGTGTTGGGTTTTTTTGGTTGGTTGGTTTTTGGTTTGTTCTTTTTCACCCCCAGATGGTGATCTTTGCTGTCCTATGGAACACTTTGTTTCTGCTTTATCATGGAAAGGCTTTTGTTTTGTCTGGAGTACTTTTTAAAACAGATTTTTAGAAAGAAAAGGTCTTTCATTCACAGTTTTTTTTCTCAGAAGCTGTTTTATGCTCAGTCTTTGTCTGATTTTCTTCTGTTTAGTGTCCATTCTTTGACCTTTCTGTTACAGTGGTCTCAGTGATTGCTGTACTTCAGCCTTCTGGGACTGCAGCATGCCTTATCAAAGGATATGGCAGAGCAGATGCCATATGGTTTTGATAATTTGAACTATTTTCTCGTGTTGGTCTGGTTCTGGGTTTGTATTCAAAAACTGGATATTGGCAAACTAACAGTCATTCAGAGGCTAACACAAAAATCCTTGTAGCTCCTGTTTTTGTCACTTATCCTGTATTTGCTACTGTTTAGTTTTTCTCCTCCTGCTTTCCAGATTTAAGTTGCATTAATTCTCACTTGAGAGAGAGGCAAGTACTGTTACTTGATAAGCACCATTAAAAAAGGTTTTCTGGAATGTGAAGATATCTTTACTCAGAGCTGGGACAACTGTCTCTTTTTGTCTCTGTCATTTTGTTGTGGGTAGTGTAGGAGTTGGCATTCTGGGTGGGAGTGGTTTGATCTTTTGTGCATGATGCTGCCTTCAACCAGATGCTTTAAAAGAAGGTTGCAAATATTTGAGAAATAGGTTTTTTTTCATGCCTGATTTTGAAGGAAATACCAGCATAGCTGATGATTCCAGGTTGGTTAACAACTCTCTTAAACCCCATAGGCTTTTAAATTCTTCTAATTTAAAATGCAATTTGGTGAATTTGTGGGAGTTCTAATAAATCTTGACTACCTGTTCTTTTTTGGGATCCCATCAAACTTTTGAACTCGGTGATATCTAGTGACAAAGAAATTTTCTCTCATCACTATTAAATACTTGCCTGTTGAATTAATCAAGTGTCTTTTTTCTCTGACAGAGGGTTGAGTGGATTCTATAATTTACCTGATCAGTGACTTTTTTATATTCTCCTCTTCTTTATAACTCAGTAATGCAAGATGGTTCAGCCTCTTAAGGTTTCCTTGAAAGCATTATCATCACCTTTCTTTATAAACATGGTAAAAAGATCTTCTGAAGTAGTTTGGCTTTCCCCCCCCCCATATGGTATGCACAAGTGATACAACAAAAACAGTTTCTAAACCAGGTAGATCCCTTCCTTCATCCCTTTTGAAAACAGTGGTAATGTTTGCTTTAAATTGCTTAAAGACTTAGTGTTTCTGTCTGGAGAAGTAGTGGATTTTCTTGGGATTATTACCCATTTATTAACTTTAGATTTTGCCTCCTTGACAGAGAAATCATGATTCTCTATTGTGTTTTTTCATGGCTCTCTTGCAGCAGGAAGGTGTCATTCAGTAGTCCTTGAGAGCCAACTGAAGGTTCTAAGGATGTGTATAGCTGCAATAGTTGCTGTTGTACAGAGCTCATCAGCAGAGGGGAAATAAGCAGGTCTATAGAGATGGAAAGTCTAAGAATTATCTCCACACATGATATTAATCTGATTGTCTCTTCTCTTTTGACTTCCTTTGCCTCTTTAATTTTCCAGTGTGGCTGTCTTGCCATGTATTTTACTAACATAGTTACTCTGGTTTCATGTCAATTATATTTTTATCTTGGTTTCCCAAGAAAATCATACCTATGCTCTCTGTCCATCTCTGTTCCCCTAATAACTTCTGAATCATTTAGCAGAGTTCAGACAGATTTGACAGGAGTTGAGAGCTGAAAGATTAGATTCCTGCAGGTTTTGTGAAAATTGGTAGC
This sequence comes from Sturnus vulgaris, assembly GCF_052056855.1. Lineage (NCBI taxonomy): Eukaryota > Metazoa > Chordata > Aves > Passeriformes > Sturnidae > Sturnus > Sturnus vulgaris. The sequence continues at coordinate 107,919,516 of NC_142245.1, read as the reverse complement.
TGGACAAATGCACGTGTCTAGTGCATGAAAGGGAGATAGATTGAAAATGGTAGTTGAGCAGATAAAACAGGGTATTGACCAGGCATGGCATGCACACCTCAGAGGGAGTGTGTCCCATGTCCTCTTCAGATGGGGTGGGAACAGGAGACATTGGGATAGTTCCATAAGAAATATTGGCAAGAGCTTGAGTGGAGAGCATTGTTGGGGATGGTAAGGGAAAGCAGTTGACTGGGGAAGAAAATACTGGGAATGCTGCAGCCAGGATTGGTTTTGTACCTATCTCAACTGCTCCTTGTGAAACTTCACTCCTCCTTGTTGTGTAGAAATGCCCAGGTTCTTCAAGTATTTGTTTACAAAGCATAAGCTGTTATATAGCGTGATAAAGATCATAAATATGTGAAGTTGTTACATGCAGTTCTTTTCATGTGCTTGTCAGTTCTGTGCTTTGAGTGCCCTCTGTCTAGGTGAAGAAAATGGCATCTTTTAGGGATTAGTTCCACAGTCACTTTAAGCTGGAACTGCAGGTCACTGCTAAAGAGGATGTCTTGCTTTGTCACTGGTGGCGTATTCCCACCGTGTTCCCTGTGCCAGCACTGTCATTCATGAGTTGGAAAACTAACCCAGGAAAAAAACCCAACAACCTAATGTTTCAGATGGATTTAGTTCCCTTATCTGTTTTACTGCAGGAGCAGTAGTGCCGGCACAAAATGAGGCAGTGGAAATGCTATAGCTGGCTTTGGAGGGAGAAATGGCTTTGTTAGTGGAAGCTGGCACCTCACTTTGCTTTTTAAGCCATTGTGGAACTGTGATCTGTTCTTTCTTGCTGCTTATCTCTGACTGCAGTTTGGGACTCTGTGAGTAGAAACTCCGGAGACTTTCAAGTGGACTATTTAGTGCCTCTTGGTAAGGAATGTGGAGCTACTGGAAGCAGCTAAATTACTGTGGCCGGGTGCATAGATATCCTGGATGCTGTATAAGAGAGTGTAAGTTGCTGGTTATAAGTGATTTCTCAAGGCTTTGAGTTACTTTACACATCAGAGAGGTGTTGAGGGTTTTGATCATGGAAGGAAAACTTAAAACACATGAATTGCTTTAAGTGGTTCTTGATACTGCAGACTAAAAATCTAGATCCGTGGTGATCTTGCTTGCCGTGAGAATCTTCTTTGGGTTTTAATCCCCAGGAATTCTTCATGAAATACAGTAACAACAGAGAATTTACTGTTTGATGGATGTCAGTTTTATCATTTACTGACAGAGGATTCAGATTCTCTGATGGGTTTTAAGCAGTGTGGAAGCATGGAAGGGTCTTTTCTGCAGCATAAAGTGAACTTGTTAGCCTTGAATACTGTGCTGCACTCAGGGTACTGAAGTAGTCAAACTACAGAAATTTCAAGAGAAAGATCTCTGCTGCATCTTATTAGGGTTCTTCCACATTAAGGGAAGCAGACTTCCTTGTTAATAATTGGCAGTGTTTGAACCATCTAAATATGTCTGCTTTCTTTTCTGCTGTTAATTTTATTTCTGTGTAGTGTACAGTTTTGTCACTGTACTGCTGGGTTTGGGGGACAGCAACAGTGCATACCTCAGCTCTGAAGCTTCTATACCATTCACCCATTTTTTGAGGAGTCTTTTCCTGAGACCATAATAAACAGAAAGGTCATGGTTACCTCTAGGTCTTGCAGAAATGCTTTGGGAAAGTGGGAAGAATTTGGTTCGTACTGTTTAGGATGTTTCTAGGTTGTTTTTTTTACTATCACTATTCTTTAATAGCCAAGAACAGTGCTCTGCTCTGGACAGGGTTGGTACTTAGGTCACCAGATGATGTTGTCATTATTTAGTGTATCTGACTGGAGAATCTCCAAGCAGCACCTGTCAGTGGGCAAGAATTCAGAATTTCTGAAAGTCTTCTACAGGTTTCATTAACTTAACTTCATCTCGAGAACTAGTTCTTCTGAAGTAAAGACAGTACAAAATTTATTTTTAGTCTTGTCTAGAGGAAATGCTGTCTGCCTTTTTTATGGGTTTTTCAGATGACTCTGAAAATACAAATATAAATTTGTATTCAGTGATTAATTGCATTGTATTACATAGCACTCTGAAAAATGCTGTCTGCATAGATTGTGCATCTTAGGAAAAAAAAGAGCAGGGGAAGTTTAGTTTTGATACCAACTTCATGTGAACCTGAGTGAAATGTAAGGCATGACTTGTGGTCAGACAGATATTTATTGTTATTAAAAATGCTTATTAGTGATCTGCAAAAAAGCAAACCAGACAGAAGCTAGAACTGAAATTAAGATCTCTTTGACAAATCTGTAGAGGTTATGTGAAGATTATAGAGTGAATAGTTGGCCAATTTAGAAGGCAAGTGAATGTATTCATGTGTGAATAATTGCTATTATAATAGTTTGAGTTAGAGAAACTCAGTTCTATAAGGCAGGATTCTTCTGACAATAGTATTTCCACTGCCTCTGGCACAAATACTGCCAAAAGACTGGGTAATCAATGGGGAGATTTTTGATGAGTAGTTTTAAAAGGAGTAATTGAAAAGGTGTTAAGGCATTGAGTTGCAATTGTATGTACTGTGTTCATTTTTTAAACAAAGTTCACACAAAATTTTTCTTCTGTAAATAACTGTCCCCGTTCTGTTGCCTACAGGAAGCTGATAGTGTGTCATGACTCATACTGACTAGAAAATAAAAAGTTTGGCATTCTGCTCTTGCTAGTTTACAATCTTCTAAAATACATTAAGGTAGTGAAGATGGGATTCCAGGTTAAGTTTATTTTTTAGCAGCAATCTGTTAACCCATTAGTTCTCCCCACTGGCCCTTTGCATCAGTTTTACCCTGTGGTAGCTCCTTCATCCTTTTAAAGTTATAATCAACTGTCCTGTAGGATTCAGTTTCCTCCCTTTTTATTTCCAGTAAATATAAAGGGGGCCAATATAGGTGATAAAATCTGCTGTCAGTGTCTACAATTTCTCACATGGTTCTCTGATCCATTAAACACTTCTCCCACTTGTACCACTCCCTTAACTGGGGGAATTAAGCAGGGCAGAAAGACTGGTGGGTTTTGTTTTTAAATGTTGTATTCCTTGCCCAACTTTTCACTCATTTAGAGGCTTGACTCTGTGTAAAAGAAAAATCTATGTAACAATGTTTTGGTTGCTAAGGATCTGGAACCAGAATTTCCTCTCTCATCCCAAAAGACACTGCTGCCTCAGTTTTTGTTGTTGCTTTGTTCTAATTAAAAACAGCAGTAAAAAACAACACACATAACATTTGTTCAAAAATACTGCATGCGACACTGAGTTAGCTGGGCTTGCTGACTCTCACTTGGGAAAGACTTGAAATTTAATGAGATAGATAATATAAGGATTAATTCCATTTTGCTTTAAAGTGATTTCTCTCACACCTAAGAATTTTAGGAATTTACTTGTGTGTTTGGACAAATTATAGTTTCTCATCCCAGGTGGAACTCACAGTGTGGACAGAAGGGATGCGCCAGTAAATATTTGAAGTACAATTGACTGATAAAAAAAGATGTCAAATATACTTGAAATATATGTGATATATCTATCTGAATTTCAGCAAAGTCTGCCAAAACAGCCAAAAATCAGTGTATCTTTAAAAATTTCAATTTATTTATACATTTAGGATGTACTAGATTTCCTTTGAGATTTCTACTCTCCTTCTGTGTTCTATTTACCAATCTTTGGAGTTGCACTGAGTCTCAATCCATTGCCTAATAAGAGAATTATTTTTATTTTTGTCTGTAAATTTACATTTCCTTGCTTAGTTTCAGATTTGCTGCTTCAGTGGCTAGTGAAAATCTCCTGCACAATCTAGGGAAAAAAATACATGAACTCCTAAAAGGTTATGTGAGTAGGTTGTAGTTTGTCATCAATAAGAGTGACACTGACTGTAGAAGTCACTATCAAATCTTGAATATGGCTGAAGAAAGGGGATTTTTTTCCCCCCTCAAATCTTGCAGTTCCTCATAAAGATTATTTGTAACAATAAATACACATTCCGAGTGAGACTGTTTTTATTGCAGCGTGATTGTATCTTTAGATAGCTTTAAAGCTAAAAGGTTAAGATTTACTCCTAATGTAGTTGTTAAACTACCTGCTTACATGCAGCACTCATGGGGAGAAGTTCTGAAGTACAGCTGTGCTTCTGAGTGGCTGTGAATTAATTCTCAACACTTGTACCTGCATAGTGCTTGTATCTTCAAAGCAAGATCTTTGTAACTCAGTGTGTGGTTGGCACACACAGGTGTAGGATTTAATACCCCATAAATCAAAGCAACTTAGAAATAGAAAGAACATTATGGAGGTGCTCAGCATAAGAGCTCACCTTGAAATGGAAGGAAATTTGTCAGTCTCTGATTACTATTGGCTGTGATTTTCACTTATAGTAGTTGGCCACAACTTAAGCAATTTTGCAAAAATAGAAGTGTTTTCATCATTGCTTGGATTTTAAGTAATTAAGTAGAAGCTTACTTTTTCCCAGTGTCTTCCTTGGTCTTCTGAGCTGTGTCTAGTTAGTGCTTTTGGAAAGGATATTGGCAATAGCATTAGGTTTGAATGGTTTTCCTTCTGCATTTGCTCATCAAATTACAAATGTGCCCCACAGCCTTTAGATTGGTACCTTAGTTGTATCTCACTGCAGAGAGGTTAATAAGATAAAATGGACTTTCTGAAAAATAGTTTCTTATGTAATTTTTCAAAGGCACAGAAAGTACAACTAAGAAATAAGAAAAAGTAAAATTTCATGGAGAAATAATGAAAAAAAAATGGAGAAATAATGAAATAATGGAAAAAGGATCACATGTTGCTTCAAGTTGAGTAGCATAATATGGCCCTCACAGCTGACTCTGGTTGGAAAAATAGGTTGGGTTAGAGGCTTTCTCATGTCCCTTCCAACCTGAATTATTCTCTGACTCCATGGATTGTACTTTCATTTGTTTTATTGTATAATCATTTCAAATCACTGAGGAGCTAAAAAGGGAAAATGAGAATAACTCTCTTTAGAGTCTGCATTATCCAAATGAGTTACCCAACCTACTACAACATTGCTTAGCTGTTTTAGTAGGAATTTCTTGTTTCCATAGTTTAGGAATTGAGTGGATGATTGAGTGTTCACTCATTATATTTCTAAAATTCCTCGTTACTTCTAATTTGCTTGCATTCAAATAAACAGACACCTTATTTTTCCTTGAAGAGTGAAGATACTTGATTGCCTCACACAGCACCATATTCTTCTGTCCTGGTCTCTTTACTGAGGGGTACCTGTGCATCTGAAAGTGTTTGTTTGTGTCTTTGTTTTCAGTTCGAATAAGGAGAAAATCGAGACGGCGCTCACAGTGGGGCAAAGGCATTATTAAGAAGAGGAAAGTCAATAATTTAAAGAAAGATGAAGATGATGCAAAGTTTGCTGATGATGAAAATCATGGTGAGGACAGTAAACTGCTAGAAAATGGAGAGCTAGAGATCAGCACTGACTGCATTGAGGAGAATGGAGAGGAAACAGGAGACTTGTCTATGACAAATGATGAATCCTCTTGTGATATTATGGACATAGATGCAGAGCAGAGACTTAACAATGGGACATCAGGAAAAGAAAACAATTTTGCATCCACAGAAGAAGAGAGCTCAAATGAATCCCTATTAATAACTGACAGTGTTACCCTGGGTGCTGAAAAGGAATTAAGGAAGGACTCTACATTGAAAGGGGACTGTGTGAATGGAGAGACATCTGTACACAGCTCTGAAGGTGTACCTGTTCCAGCCTGTCATAATGGTAAAGTAGAATCACTTGATGCTGTTTCACCCTGTGACAACAGTGACTGGTCTAGTAACAAGCAAAAATCTTTATCTGAAGATCAGCCAAAGGAGAAAATGGAAGCTTCCAGTGAAAGTCAAGGAACTGATCTGGTGAAAGCTGAGTTGCCACATTGCAGCAATAATGAGAAAACACTACAGAGCACAGACATTGAAACTAAAGATGCTGAAGCAGATAAAGAAGGTACAGCTTGTTTTCCGTGTTTCTGTCTTTATCTCAGTGTTCAAGTTAATGTGTGTATTTTTCACTAATATATTATGTTACAATTATTATAATATAGTAATATTTTATTAATTGCTGACTATTTATTTGAAACTCTTAGTATATTTGCAGCATTTAATTCCACATAGAAAAATTAAAAGTACAATCTTGACTTGCTGTATTTTTATCTTAGGCAAGAAAGTGTATCTCCACACTAACACTACTCTGTTCATATTTGTCAGCTTTGTGGGAAATATCGAGGTAACATTAAAATAATAATTAAGTATTTAAAAATATTATAAACAGCGATAATTATAGTACATATTTTGGTCTGTATATTCTGTCTGATTTATATTTTGATCTACGTGATAGATATTGTTTTGTTATAGTTTTGTTAGAGAATATGATAATAGTATTGTTGACATTGGGTAAAAAAGGCATAGAAATAAAGAATGTATTCCTTTAAAAACTTGCTCATAGCAAAGTTGAAGCAGTTTAACTCATAGCAAAAGCCAGATTGTTGTTTATCTGTTGGAGAAGGTATCTGGCTTTGGAGTCACAGTGAACATAATAACAGTGCAGGAAAAAGATAAGAGAAGGAGGAGGAAAATCCTGGTGGTGTGTAAAAGAAGGGGCCATGTCCTTTGAAGACAAGAGAGATAGTTTCCTCAGGGAACAGAAATAGAAGCTTTATGCATGATTGCCTTTTTAATGAGCTTTCAGAATTATCTAAAAGAATGAAATCTTTACTTCAAAAGTTAGTGCTGAAATTTACAAAGTAAATGAGCTTTAATGAGAGATCTGAATTATGAAAGATTACTGTGTACATGTTGGCTGTGTTTGTACATACATATTTTATCTAAGGGTAAGGAGAATAATACAAGAAAGGTCCTAGGAATATCACAAGAAGAGCATGATGTGTTAAGTGCCTTTACATTTCTGAATTTGGTAGGTGAATTTTGTATGCTTTAGGATGGTTATTATAGCAGGGGTCCTCAGAAGAAAAGACATTAGTGAATGAATGTAGGGAGAGTATAAGGAGATAGGAAATATTTTGTTCTTTGCCACAGGATTGGTCAATAGCTTGAATACAAAGGTGGAAGAAAACAAAAACGTGTAACAAAAGCATGAGGTTTGAAGTAGAGCAAATGTTGAAATACTGTGGTGATGAAGATATGGGATGCTTTAGAGAGAAAAATGAAATTTGTTTCACTTGAGCAGAATTTCAGCATTTTCTTAGTGTATGAACTTGTCTTTGAAGCTGTTTAATTTGTTGTTGGATATGATGAGAAAACTCTTAGTGGAATTCAGTTTTCATTCAAAGTTGGCACTTCGGACTTGGGTTTTAAAGATTGCCAGTTTTGTGTGTGTCTTCTGAACTGTGGGTTTGTGCACCTGTTAGCATTCAGAATTCGGCAAAGCTGATGAATAATGTGCACTGCTACAATCTTGCTTGATTCAAAACAACCCAACTAAACAACTAAACTAAACAAGCAAAATCAAACTGAAGTAAAGAAATACTGGCTGCATTTTGTGGGACTGAAAGTGCTGATAATTGTTTTTCAAATTACAGGTTTGTTCAAAAGCAAGAAAACGCGAAAAGTTGCTGTGGAGCAGTCAAAGCCCACAAGTTTGGAGCAGGTTCCAGAGGAACCTTCAGATCCCTTACCCTCTGTGGTTGTTGACCATGACAGACTAAAGGTAACAGAACTGAAAAAATAAATTGAACTATTAAGAGACTCCGTGAAAAAAATCTTCCTTTCTGTGTTCTGAAGCAACATTTCCTTTAGTTTTTGATTGCAAATAAGTATTATGATGGTAATGACCTTTGGAAATGATTTGTCGATCAGTGTTTTGTGGATGAAAAGTTAATAAAACTACTGAATCCTTACTGTTGCATCATTACTACCCTTCTAATCCAGTAATGACACAGCAGTCCACTCTTTTAATTGCCATTTTTGCAGGTACTCATATGTGTTAATTGGCCGTGCCAGGTACCAAGAAACTGCTGGGTGCCTGGTAATTGGGAGTTAACATCATCTTTTCCTGTGTAGGTATACTTGGTGGAGAAAACTTAGTGGATTGGAAAGCAAAAGGCAATTTGTGTTGATGTTTTGGCATTATAGACTGCTAGTTAATTTTCTTTCAGTGTTTTTTTAAGCAAAGTTCCAACAAAATTTGCTCTCTTCTGTTGTAAAAAGTAGCTCGACCTACTGTGACCTATGAAATTTAGATCTCATTTTCTATGGAGTAAAGATGATAATCTCTTCGAAAACCACAGAATTATTATGACAGGAGGAAAAAAAATCTTAAATGTCGCTCTTTTCTACTATGTGAAATACTTTCACCTTTGTTATGAGAAATTCTACATGTGTTGTGTCCTCCTTCTAGCCCCTTCTTTTTTTTTTGTTTCCTTTATCAACATGTGTGGAAAGTCCAAATGTTTACATGTGGTGGTACTTTTTTTCCCTGTCAATATAAGTTCTTAAAAATCTCTGCTTTAGCCATCAAAGCAGTTTTTAGGGTTTACTTTGTTACAATGACTGACCAAGATGAAATAGGATGAAGTAGCATTCCAAAAGAACAAACATTGCCCAAGCTTTACTGAGTAAAAGTCTTTAAACAAGAAGAAAAGTGTGGGTGTAAGCAGAGAAGTGAAAAGAGACATCAAGTCCTTTTTGTATAAACATTGAAGCAGTGACCTTGCTGATATCCAGGTGTGGTTCGTTTCGTTTGTATGTATCCCTTCGAAGGAGGGCTTCAGAAAGACACTGCATTTCTGATATATCCTTAAAAAAAATTAAAAATTATTCTAGAAACCCTCTTAACTTCACCTTTTGTTGTTCCAACAGAAACTGCTTGATGTGGTGGTTAAGAAAAGTGACAACCTGACTGTTGACCAACTTGAGAGATTGTATTCACTCCTCAGTCAATGCATCTACAGGCATCGTAGAGACTATGACAAATCACAACTTATAGAGGTGATGTTGTACAGCTGCTTTTATTCTTTACCTGAATATTGTCAGATAGGCTTTTCAGAAACTGTTAATCTGTCAATTTATTGTTCTACTAGCAGGCAAAACCTTTAATAGACTTTGAAGAAGGTATCTATAAAAAGAAAAAAGCTTAGTGTAGTAACTTAAAAACTGGTGGTTGTTTCTAAGAATGCTTTCTGCAGAAGAGGATTAAGAATTTAACCTGAAAGAAGGGAGGAAAAAGAGGAGAGAATACAGCAGCATGAAAAGCACATGCTAGCAGGGTAGGATGGAGTGGAAGCAGTTTCCATGTCTGTGGCCAGACTAACAGTGGATGTGAAGTGGTGATTTCATAGGCACCCTGACCCAGTGTTGCTGCAGTTGCCCTTAATTGTATTGGTGTAACTAGGCCAAAAACTCCCCTCTGCTCCATGCAGTTTGCAGATTCTGACTTTCATACAAGGCCTTAGAAGTGGGAACACTCTATCTTGATCTGTAAGTAGTCTTGGGAAGGTCAGTGCAGCAGGGTGGAAGCCAGGTCTGCCTTGCCACAATCGTTTGTCACTGAAGTGTTTGCTCTGCAAGGCCTCCTGTGCATCAACAGCAAATTGATTATTTCACCATTGGCACAGGCTGATGCCAGCTCTGGGTGTGCATTTCCTCCATCACCACTGTTCTAACTACAGAAGGGTTTGGATCAGCTTGCTGATTCAACTGATAACTAGCCCTGCTGAGAAAAGGACAACAATTGCTACTTTCCAGTTGGATCACTGAGCACTAAACATTTTTCTCCATGAATAATTTATAGCAAAACCTGGAAAAGCCATAGTGGGAGGTTTTGTAGAGTTCCTGCAGAATACTTTTCAAACAGTTTTCATGCTATTCCCTGCCATCTTCACCTAAAAATGTGTTGAAAGTCTGTGCAAGATGTTAGGTAGATTAAAAAGACATTTGTCCAGCAGAAGCGTGTAAAGACCAATCTTTACTTTGATTATCCAAGCTGTGCAGACATGTGATTACAGCTGGGTCACCAACAGCATGAGTGTGCAGCAAGACTTGACTCATGCAGTGTGGCACTGCAGTGCTTTCCTAATATATATTGAGCACATTAATTATATAAGTGACCCTAATAAGCCTTGATTTTTCTCATGGACTGTCATAGTAGAGTGCTTTTCTGCATTAATACTTCTTTAATGAGTTCCCTCTTTTATTGTATTTTGCTAGCAGATAGCAGCTAATAAACAGAAATGTCTGTTTTCATATATTTATTTGTTCAGATTAAAAACAGTATCACAATAAGTACTATTACATAAAGTAACTCTATTTCTATCTCACTATATTTATGAATAGTTAATGGTCTGTGTCTCTTGCAGGAGATGGAAAGAACAGTTCATGTGTTTGAAACATTCCTGTGAACTCGTCAAGATGGGTGGGTTTATCCTCTCAAACTGCTCATGGGAGAGCAGTCCTCTGAGCCATTCAGTTTCCATTTGCACCAAGTATGTGCAGAGCCTTGGTCTTAAGTGCTCTCTCTTTCTGTTTCTGTTGAATTTGGTGCTATTGTCTCAGGTACCTGAAACCAACCAGCCTACAAGAACCAAACGGAACTTCATATAGTTGTATCTGATATAAATAAAGAATACAATGCCACAGCTTGGAGATTTTTGGTGCTACAGAAACTGTTCTCATTCCTGCTCTTGTTCACTCTACATGCATTATCTTTGGGGAAACTTCAGGCAAAGCGAAGACCAACATACACAAGAGGACTGGAAAGAGCAGATCTAAGTTGAATATTTTTAAACAGGCAACCTTTTTAATTTTTTTTTCCCAATTTTTCTCTTCTCTGGGGTTATGGACAAAAAAAAAAATCTGTCCTAAAGAAGGCAGTGATGCATTGTGGTAGGAATCTTGAGTAACTGGATGTACAGTAATTTGAAGATGAGGCTCTCTAGAACTGCCTTTAATGTGCCTTTTAGTCAATTGAGAAAGATAAGGCTAAGCAATTTGTTTGGATTATAGCAAATGGCAATGTTAGAAAGCTGTCTGCAGAATGAAGATCTCCAAAAGGATGAATTGTATTCTCTTCATTGGATGGCAACCAGTATTATGGTTATCTGTAATGCCTGTCTTACTCTACAGAACTAAACTAAGACACACTGAAAAAGCCACATACTTTACCAAAATGGTGAAATTCCTTTTTTCATTGGTATATATTTTGTTTTAGAAACAAGTTACACAGTGAAACTCTTCTGTGTTGCTAAAATTGAAGCATTTTCCCACCATATCCTTGTTTTCCAGTGTGAGTTCTCTAAGGAAAACAAGGTTAATACTGGCAGGTTTTGTTGGGAAGGTCTGTGTTTGTAATGTAGCTTGGACTGTGCAGTGCAGGCAAGAACACTATAGTTGGTCAAAGTCCTGGAGCCCAACCTCAGTTGAAAGTAAAACTTCTCTTAGGTTTCACGAGTCATCCGTGCAAAGCATTGTTACTGTGGGGAGGATTGGAAGAGAGCCTTTTGAATCCACATTTTCCAAGAGTTCTCTGGGTCTGAATTGTGTAGTTCAACACCTTTCCTTTCTGGCAACTGGAGAGAACAGTCTAGGCAGTTTTTGTTTTATCACAAGCTCGGTATTAGAACATTACCTGGGCTGGTTTATTTCACACCCATGTGGAAAGTGTTCTAGAGCAGTTGGCTGGTGTTCCCATCGTGAACCATTCTTTGTGACTGTCCCTATGTAGCTGCAGAAGTGTCTGTCCAGAAATATGCAACGCAGTGTGATTGGTTTTTAAACAGAGAAAACAGACTACTGCAGAGATACTGAGCTACCTCAGCTTTTTGTATTTTAGTTACCAACAGTGTTTATGGAGGACTGTAATCACACTGCTCCCGTGTACAAACCCAGGCTTAGGGACTTGTCTCCCCCTCTATGGCTCATCCCAGGGTAGTGCTGCAGAGAGAGAAAACGTGGGCCTTGGACTACTACAGTAATCCAGTGTGCTTTCTCCATGATGGTCAAACATCAGTCTATCTTAGAGCTTTTTCTCCCCTGGATGCCACTGTTTTTCTTCATAGGTAATGGCAGAAAAAGGTTTTAAGCATTCATGTACATCTAGTTACACTTAAATGCAACCCATGCAGAAACACTGTATTTTTTAGGTGGGAAAGTGCGATTAAAAACAACAAAAACAAGCAGAAAACACATTTTAAATGAGATTCTTTGATCTCAGATTTGATTATGGGATTTTTTTCCATGTTTCATTTAGTATTTATTAGCATCATACCTGTTTGAGATATTTATGTGTCTGGTACATTAACAGCATTTTGTATTTTGATGGAAATTGTTACAAACTTTAAGATTTGATTAAATGATATGTAGCAGATTTTTTGTAGCAAGTTTCTGATAAAAGGGTTTTTTGCAAGTCTCAGGTTCTTGCTGCAGAATTTTTTAAAAATATTTATTCCAGTTTCACTTACTCAAAGAAGTTTTTGTTCAAGTAACAGCAGCACTTGTGGAAGATAAAACTGCATTCATTTTTAAGAAGATAATAAATTTATATAAAATAAAACAGTTGGGAATTTTAGTCACCAGTGAGTGTAAAAAGCAAGTTTAAGCTAATGCCTAGCATTAATAAAAGGTTCTAAAAGGTCAGGTTTCTAAAGGAAAATTTTTACTGTCCGTTGTTGATTGGGAAAAATCATTAAGAGGCAACTTTACTAATTGAGGAGCTGCCATGTTGTTTTAGAGAAACGTAGCTAATATCAGATGTTCTAGTGGACAGCTTACCTAAAATGATATACTCGCCTTCTTAGCCCAAATAACCACACTTCAGTTTTTGTTTTCCTTTACAGATGTCTGGTGGTTATAGAGTTAAAACAGCTGTTAATCTATCCATGTGGTCTAAACTTGTTTACTCTTTGTATGTTTTTAATTTTTTGCCACATAGCACTGGCAAGAGTTTGTACAAATTGACCTCTCTTCCTTGTTTCTTGTTGTGAAAATTGCAAATAAACTCCTGTGTGAGTCCTTGTGCTGGACTCTATGGAATGTGGCCAGCCAGGAGGAGGAGGTTTTTTGGGGGCCTGGGGTGGGGGGGCTGTTTTGGAGTGATAGAGTTGCTCTTGGGTGATGGCTCTGGAGTTAATTGTATTTGCAAGCTTGAATCTCACCTGTGATTATTTTGTTTTGTTTTGTTTTGTGTCCTCTGTGTTGTTACTTGATTTCCTCATATGCCAATGTATTTATAGGAGTACTGGGTTTTGTAATATCTTGTCTTCCTTTTTTTTTTTTTTTTTTTTTATTAAGTTGGTGAGTCAGCGCTGGTTTTACCTTCAGTCTCCTGAATGGCAGGTCCTGCAGCTGATAGTCTTTTATTTTATTTTTGTTTTATTTTGTAATCACAACATAAGCTTGAATTTGGGCTTGTACTTGCATCTTTTGTATCTTGTACATTGGGTTATTTAGACATTGGGGTGTCCTGTTTGGTTTCATTAACGTGTGTCTACTTTGTGGATTAAGTAGACTTCCTTCATCAGCTATGATATATTTTGGATTCTATAGTTTTATTCAGAATTGTGTTTAAATTGATGTTTTGCATTTTGACTTCATTTTACGTTAGTTTGAAGTAAGTTATTTAATTTTTTGAACTTCTGGAAATTTTGAACATTTTACTGTAATTTGTAATATAACTGCTGTGAAATACTTGAATAAAGATGACAAGAAAACACAGCTTTAGCTCCTTCAAAAATGTATTTAAAAGAATTGCTGCCTCCTGGCTGAAAACAGTCTTTTCCTTACTAGACCTTCTTGGTTTTGTAGCTCAGATGTGACACTTTGAGATCTTGCTGTTTAGTTACTTTGAGCAGTTTAGTCCAACTTCTGCTTTCAGGGTTTGTCCATTCGAGAAATGGCTTCTAATTAGAGGTTGTTTTTTTTTTTTTAAGGAAAGATTATTTCCCTTTTATTTATTACATTTAGCAAAGTTGTTCTTACAACTTTGGATTTGCTTTTTGTTTTGCTTTTTTTATAGATGAACTCATGAGGTGTAGAACATAGAACACCCCTGGACTTTTCCCTCTTTTCCTTTCTGTTTACCTTAAACTGCAGGGCTCCTGGGCAAAAGAGTAGTTGAGGAAGAGGGCAGTAAGTAGTAACTTAACTTCATGTCTTGACTCCAATTCCACTTTTCTATGCAGCTTTGAAAGCACAATTAGATATGAAGTTGAATACCTGTTGTATAATAATGAAGTTGATTGCTGGGAGCCTGGGCTCAGCATGGGCAGGTGTGTTTTGACCTGAATGGCTTTGCAGTGCCAGTACCACACTTGGGTTTGCAGTCTGAATAAAGGAAGTAGAGTGTGAGGTCTTGTGTCTCTCATTGTCTTTCAGGAGTGGGAATGGCCATGTTAACAGAGAATAGATTCAGGTCTGATTTCTGACAGTGGCTATAAAAATAACCAGTCAAAGAGAGAAAATATTTGGGGACTGACAAAAGGATTCTTGAAAAGATACTTAGTGAATTTCGAGTGGTACTTCAAAAAGCATGATTTAGTAGGAAATAGTTAGGGTGGGTGTTCCTAAAGCCTTAGTAGATGCTTGTGCAACATTCATATTTGTGAAGTGTTCACTGCTTAATGCTGCTTCCTTCTGCTGCTGGTTTATGCCTTGAATGTAGCTTTGAAATCCAATTTCCCATATTTCCTTAAATTTGCAGTGCTGCACATTCTCTGTTTCCTCCTTAAGCTCTTCAGTTAATTTATTTAAATAAATTAAAAATTAAATCCTTTTCTTCTGTATCTTGGGTAGGATTTGGACTTGTAATATATGGGGTTTTAAGCCAGCACTGCATGTGAATAAATTCTGCAAACTAAATCAGTAAACTTATGAACTGATTAATGAAGCCAAACACTTCATTTTTTTCCCTCCTCCTTTTGTGCTTCACTTGTGGTCATGTAACTATTATGTAAAAATGAGGGATTATAAACTTTAACACTAATTAATTCAGCCTCATTCCATTTCTAGGTGAGTAATTTTTTTCCAGTGTGATCATTTGCATAGGAAGTATATTTTGGTTGAACCCACTGCCAGTAGATAGTTGTGACTACTATGAAATTCCATTTATTTTAGAATTGAATTTGAGTTACACTATACTGAGCCTTACTTTTATATCAGGAAAATCCTTTCCCTTTAAAAGTATATTAAGCAGCTAAGATTTGAAATGGATTCATCACTTTTAGTGGAATGTTAGTGTGAATCTGGCCATTTGCACTGAGATTGGCTGGTCTGGAATGCTGATGTGGAGTAATGCTGCTTTCAAGACTGAGGTGCAAAAGGTGATGTGGTGTTCAAAGGCTCCTCACATGCAGTTACAGGGGTGGGGCAGGCTGGGGGCAGAGATTGTTCAGGCTCCACATTTGGGGTGTCAGTGATGCAGCCCCAGGATGTGTTGGCCAAGAGACAAAGTGGGGTGGGTTCTGTTGTGCTGGACTCCTCTGGTTTGCTGGGTTTGTTCTGTCCTCCAGCAGTCTGGATTTTGGCAGAGTATGTGTGAGAAATGTACAGATCCCTTGGACTGGATGGCTGCTGAGAGTGCTCACACCATTTTGTTATCCTGGTTTTGTTGTGGAAATGAGAAAATCCTTTTGCATTTGTGTAAAATCCGATTTGTGCCATAACCCAGAGATGCTCAACTGTGTCTACATGAAAGTAGGAGTTTGTAAAAGATGACCTGCCCACTTTAGGACTCACACTGGGAGGAAGGAAAGACTTCAGGTCAAGTTTCAAAAGGACTCCCTTTGAAATATTTTTTCATCAAAGGGAGTGAAACAGAATATAGAGGATTAATTCATCCTAGAAAATACGTTAAATTTGGACTCAATTAGTTTTCGAAGAAGGAATCTTTCTGCTGCAGAAGGAAAAGAAAATCATGTTTTAGCTAAGAACCTATTTGTGATCTCCAAAGTCACAGCTGCAGTTTTGTTGTAAAGATCTGGCATTGTCCTGCTGACTTTGTTACACCTTGTAGAATCTCTTCTGTGTGGAGGCTGCCTGGAAGAAGAGTGTTACCTGATTTTGGTGATAGGGAAGGACAAATTGCTAATGCATTTTAGGTTTCTAATGAACATAATTCTGACATAAGGTTTGAAGTGATGCTCACTGTATTCTCTGTGACATTACAAAAGATTTAGTGTAATAAAGGAAATGTAATGTGGATAGTCGCATGTTGTATGTGACTACTAACATCAGTTTAGTAATAAATTACTGTTTTCTATAGACATTTGAAGTATCAAATAAAAACAATGTAAGACTACATTTTCATTAAGTACTGGAGATTTAACTGATAAAAATTAATGTCTCACTTTTATACTGGGGTTAGACTGCTTCAGAGTCTTGCTCTAAAATCTAAGGCATGTCCAGCACAAAAAAAAGCCTTTTTTAAAAAATAAAAAGCTTCCTTTTCACAAGATTTAGGACAGCCACGAAAGCACAAGCTGAGCATAAATTTACACTGTTAATCTTGTCAATGCATGAGAATAAATTTTGGAAATGGAAATGAGCTGACATCTAATGATGATTTTAATGTTCAGCAATTTGTTACAAAAATTTGGGTTTATTCAGGGGAATAATGCCAGCAGAAAACACGGATTTGTTGAATCAGATGCTGTGGCACGTATGATTTAATCTCCTGCATGCCCAGGGCCTGCTGGCATCTGAATGGCTTAACAGTGTTTTTGGGGAAGGCATTTAGTCTGCAGAGTACATCTGCCCTGCTCTCTGAACTTTCCATGGAGTAGTTAAAACTCATGGGTATGAGCACGTGCCTCATTCCTCATTTGTTTTGGTCCAGCTTCAACTTCCAGGCTCTGCTTCTTGTCGTCTCTTGGTGTTTTAGACTATTCATACCTGTTTTCCCCCCCATGAAGACACTAATGCACTGTGATCAAGTAGCCTCTCCATCTTCTTTTTACTGAAGAACAAGCTTTTTATGGCTCTCACTGCATTTTCTCCAGCCTTTAAGTCAATTTTGTGGCTTTATTCTGCAGTAGGTCAATTTTTCAACATCTTCTAAAACATTTGTTCACAGAGGAGAAATTGATGTGATATTGCAGCATAGGTCCCACCAGTGCCATTTATAGAGGCAAAAACCACTGATTCCTATTCCCTGTCCCCCTTTTTGCACATCTAAAGATCAATTTAGGCCTTTTAGACCATGAAATTGGGCTGGGAACTCTTGTTGTTTGACTCTTGTCAGACTTGAGGCTTTTCATGATGCAGTTCTCCATCCCAAATGTGAACGTTCCCCATTCCCACCTCTCTGAGGTCCTGCTTAGCTTTATGAAAAGAAGTTTTATGGGTCCTAGCCAGCAGAGGAGCCAGCACCATACATCTGACTTGTTCAGACCTCATTATCTTTCCCTAGGCTAATCTCCTTTTCCACAGGTCTGTGACTAGTGATTTATGTCAACATTTTCCTTCAAGAACTTCAGGAGAAGAGGATTCCCCCATTAGAAACACTCTGATAGTACCAAATTGAGAATTGCTCGAGCAGATTAGGTGTTCCTCAATTAATCAGTCTTTTCTTAGCCCATCTAATATTTGCTGTCTGAATACTGTACCATGAGGAAGTTGAAGTATTTTGTCACATGCTGTTGAAAATCTATTACCTTATCAATCAAATGTGTAATCCTGTCAGAGAATGAGATTAGCTTTGTGTGATACAGCCAATTTTCTAGAAAATCATTGTATTTCTTCTTATCCCTTTGATTCATGATCACTTTAGTTAGATACCATCTTTCCATTTTTACTTGGGCTTGATGTCAGGTGAATGCCCTGTAATTACCCAGTCATTTCACTTGCCCTTTGATAACTGTCACATTATTGGCACTCTCTGAAATACCCCCATGTTATTAAAAATGAATGTCAGAGGGCAGAGACTTTGTGGAGATGGTTGAGTGTTAGGTTACCTCTGGAATTAAAAACCCCTTATCCAGTTGGGAAAGTCTAATATTCTCTCCAGGTAGTAGGCAGTCAGGACATATTTATCTCCATAGGGAATACCTCTTGTCAAGGAATAAACAGAAATATGAGCCATTCTCAAGCTCGCCACACTTCAACTCTTGATTGTCCCCAGAAAGACTATGTGTGGCTTTTTAATGATAGAATCAGAGAATGTTAAGGATTGGAAGGGACCTTAAAGATCACCTAGTCCCAATCCCCTGCCATGGGCAGGGACACTTTCCACTGGACCAGGTGTCTCAAGGCCTTATCCAGCCTGGCTTTGAACACTGCCAGAGTTGGGGCATCCACAACATCCCTGGGCATCCTGTGCCAGTGTCTCACCACCCTCACAAGTAAGAATTTCTTCCCAATCTAACCTCAGTCTTCCTTCTTTCAATTTGTACCCTTTTCCCCTCATCCCATCACTACAGTTCCTGTTGAAGAGTTCCTTCCTGGATTCCCTGTAGGCCCCCTCCCATTACTGGAATGTTGCTATGAGATGTCTTTGTAACCTTCTCCAGGCTCAACAGCCTCAGCTTTCTCAGCCTGTAATGGTCCAGTACATAAACAGAGAACTTGCACAAAAGCTGGGCCTAAATTCAAACAGGTAAAATTGAAATTGATGTAACAAGTAATGGAGCACTACATTCACTGGACACGAAAATATATAACTTACTAGAAGATTATCTCTTTTAATGGAAACAACTACTCAAATTCCAGTGGGTTTGGCAGTTTAGGCTTGCTTTATGAGAGCTGATTATTGTTTCTGTGGTAGAGGGACAGTGATTCTGCTGGAGCATCAGAATACTCTTAGAGCATTTGATGTGTCCCTTTCCCTGTTCAATTCCCTGATCCTTATTTGGATGATGTCCACCAGCACAGGGACATTGCATTAGAAATTATAGATTGCTTAAATTCCCAAGATGTGGAGAGGGATTGGCTCATTTCTACCTGTAAGACCTATTTTTATTAACATGTATTGTTTTTAATAAGGTGAGAAGCTGATGCTTCTACAGGTGACCTTAGGTAGGTGTCTGCTCTTTAGCCACAAAAATGTAAGAAAAAGTCACTGATGCTGGACAACAGCAAAGGTTTGATTTTGCCAGTATGACTTTTGCCATGTAAGATCTGGGGTATGTATGAACTCCAAAGGAAGAAAGAACACTGCTCAAAACCAACAGATTTTGAAATTAAAAACAGGAAGCCTTTCAAATCTTCATTGTACAGCCCGTCACTAGTGAAAAATTCAGAGGCAAATATGGCTTGATGGCACCACTGGAGCTTCCTTCTCCCAGGTAGTAACTGAGCCAGAACACTTAGTTCTGTCTGTAA
The DNA here is from genome assembly GCF_052056855.1 of Sturnus vulgaris. Lineage (NCBI taxonomy): Eukaryota > Metazoa > Chordata > Aves > Passeriformes > Sturnidae > Sturnus > Sturnus vulgaris. The sequence goes on along the minus strand of NC_142245.1, from coordinate 107,900,171 downwards.
AGCTGCTGCCGACTGAAGTAGAATTTGTTTAGATAAAGAAAATTGGAATTTATTACTCTCTAAGAAATCTGCTAGCTAAACAGGATTCCTGAAAGTAGTGTGTGTTATCAAAAGAAAAAACACTGGTGACCAGCAAAGGGAGAGTTGTTTTTCATGGTAGTCTGCCACTCTGTTTTTTATTTCCAGGTTTCCAGAACTCAGCTGAGGAGCCCACGATGTCAGCTCCTGCTCTCATGAATTCTAACCTCAGCGAGTGTTTAATCATGCCTCAAACAGCTTGGCTTTTTGGAGGAAAAACGGTGTTTCTGTTCTGGTATTGCTGTCCAGCTTAATGTAATGAGTGATGGGAACACCGTGCCCGGGATGCATCCATCTGCTTCCCTCCAGACCATTTTCTTCCTGGCCTTTTCTGCAGTCTGAAGTTATCAGCCCAGAACACTTGCTGATGATGGGAACTTAGTGCTGCCTTCCTGTACATGCAGGCATTTCTACCTCAGCTGAAAGCACGCTTCAGCTCCTGTTTTTAAGCTAACTTAAAGTGGCAAAGAAGTCATTAAGGGGTGAGCTTAAGGGTCTCATCCAATTTAAAAGGCTTGTATTAGCATGACAAGTTAAAAATGTCCAAGTAGATACAGAGTCAGTGTCTTCTTACAGACCTGGCACAGGTTGCAGCTTGCCAAGTCCTGACTGCATATGCTGTGTGTAGTTTTATTTGATATTACATTACACTATGTCACCTTTTTTCAGTGGGGATAGGGAGGCAGTGTGGTTCTGAGACCATGCCCTTGCATTGGAAACAGAGGAGAAAAGCTTTGGGATCCGTTGCCTTTTTCTCACAAAAATTCTGCATGAGAAGCCGGGAGGGTGGTCGAGTACCTGAAGCCACTTGTGCCTGTTCCATCTCTGCTGATTAAACATCTTTGTGCTGCTGGAGCAGCTGCTCTCCTGGCTAATCCCTGCAGCTGCAGAACGCGGGTGCTTGTGCTGGTGCTTGGTTAGTCTGGACCCCTCCAAGGGCAAGCTGGAGTGTACCCAGTGCTCTTCATTAGCTGCTGCAGTTACTCTGTGCTAAGCTCAGCCTTAGCACCTACCTGCAGTTCATTAAAATATGGTGTTGCTGAGGTTTTATTAGTACAGTGTGTTTGCCACCAGATGAAACAACAGGAGAAAAGGGGGATGACTTGTGTGAATTGTCAGGGGTAGGTGATTACCTGAACAGCCCCATTTGGAGATCACTCTCCTTCCCAGGTAAGCCAGGGGAGAGTCACACCAGTGAGCAAAAGAATTTTTATTATCAGGCTGCTGAGCCAGTTTGTCCCTCTGAATTTCTTAAAGCTTTTAAGAAGAAAAACCTCTGGGCAGGTATGTGCACATGATTAATTTGGCAAAAGTTCTCAGCCAACTTCCCAGAGGGGGACTAAAATAATTTCCACATACAAGTAAATAGTCTGTGTCTTGTGCATCCTACCAAGTATTATTGACTAGTGCTGAGTAAGAGATCCATGCAGAGCCTTGATGAAAGGTTGGCAATTTACCCGACTTGGTCTGGATTATTGCAGCATGGTTTTGTAATAGTGAATTGCAAGGCTTTTAGTAATCTTCACAGGCTGTTCAACCTCAGCCACTAAGCCTAAACTAAAATGTTTAAAAACTGCATTTCACGCTCTTAAATACTCTGTAAGAACCAGAGACAATTTCAATAAATGTTAGGCTCTTCCTGTTAATGTGCAGAACAGAAATTACCTCCTCAGATCCGGCTGAAATGTTCCACTGTGGTGGTATTTGAGACTAGTTATATTTGGCTCATCTTTGTTCCAGATCCAGTTTTACAACTACCAGATGACACCCTAATGAAACATCAAAGAAGCCATGAACGGTTGCATGGAATTGCTCTCTGAACGATGTATCCAGTGAGGTACAGAGCTCCCACACTGGATACGAAGGAATTTTGACCATAGGGCAAATGCAGCTTTCATCTTTTAGACACTGCAGCAGCAGTGCAGCAGAAATTTTTGCTTTCATTAAAAAAAAATAAAGTTAAAAAGCTGTTTATCAGGGGTTCTTTTCATTTCCTAAACTATCTTGAGCCCTTCTGTTCTTTACTTAATAGTACGTTTGGGAAAATAGATGAACAAGGAACAGTCTTTCTGAATAAAATCTAAAATTACTTCTAAGAGATTTTTTCTGAAATGAGAATGAAAGCACTTTGGAAGCTTCTGAGTGTTTAAGTATTAGCAATAAATTTTGGGATTTGCAAGAGAAACTAGTTGGATGGAATGAATATATTTTCATCCCTGGCTTGGTTGAAACATGAAGTCCCCATTTGTGAAGTGTTTTTTCTCGATCAATCATGACAAAATTAATCCAATCTGGATGCTGAATCTAGATCTATAAATATATTTATTATAATATAACAAGAACTTAACAGTAAACATAAACTATATACAATACCATTACAGATAACCCTGTTTTTAATATTATTCACAGAAATAGCCAGTTTTGTTCCAGTGTGAGAAATGAAGAAATAAGCTAAATTGGAAATGTCGAATGTGTTTCAGTCTTGTTGACAGGTAGCACCTCCTTTGGAGGTAGACACACACCAACACTAAAATTAGTCCTGCCCCAGGCAGTTAGAAACTTGTGCTCCAATCTTTAGGTTCACACTTGCACCCTGTTTGACATAAATACTTTAAATGACATACTAGTATATAATTTTGTTGTGCTTATTATTTTTCTTTTTTTTAAAGAATAAATAAAACAACTGCATAACAAAGGCTGGAACCTCACTGTCAAAATGAGAGGCTTGAGTCACCCTATAGCTTGACTCAGTTGACTCGAGCACATTTTCTTTAAATACTGCAAGATACAAATATCTTTTTTTTTAAATTTTATTTTATAAATGATATTAATAAAATAAGATGATTAGCTAACCATCTGCATTGATTTCCCCAAAGCTGTAGGCAGACCTCCCTCCATATAAAAAGGCTACTGTATTTGGTATGAAATTCAACTAGATATTGAATGCAAGATCTCACCCACACCCTGTACAGGACCCTCCTTCTTGAATTACTGTTATGGCATTTGGGATTTGAGTCTGCAAAGGCAAGTATGGCAACTTTTTCCCCTCCACTTGGAAGGAAACCAGACAATCCTTAGCTTGGGGTTACTTCCTACTGGTGAATTTTAAGATTCTTTCCCCTGCCCCCTCTATGTTACCCGGTCCATCTCCCATTTGTTCCTTTTATGTATAAATTTATAAAGAATTTCCACATCACAATGCTCTCTGGATAGACAATATTTTAATATATATAAAAATATAACCCCTGTGCTGTGCATATACTTACAACTCTACATAGTAATAATTTGAAGTCTCTTACACTGGGCTTAAGTCTATGCATTTTTCTACCATGGGCTTTAAACTCATGTGTTTAAAATCTGTAAATAAGAAGTATAAGGCTTCCACACCTAGAACTTGAAAAATAAAGTAAAATAAAAAACTTCTCAGACTTTACATAAAAGATAGTGGCGAGTATCCCAAGGCAAGGAATTTTGGTTGAGAGCCAAAACCGAGTGCGTAGCCAGAGGAGGCATCTTCTGTGTCTGATGAACAGGTGGCAAACCCACACTACACTGTGCGTTTTACTGTGATTCCAGAAGTAAAGAATGGGTTTATCAGGAGAATGCCTCTGGAATCCAAACAGGTTCCATTTTGCATGGCAGGAATCGAGCAATGCTGAGTAAATCAGCAGAAACCCAGAGAAAAAGATTTAGAAGCCCCCCCCACGCCCTGGCATGGGCACAGCCATGTGCCCCCATGAGAATCACCAGGAGCAGAAACTCATCCAGCCCAACAGACCTTTTGATTTCATCATTTTACATGGAATTTATTACCATTGGCTATTCTTCTTCTCCCCAATCCCCACCTCATCCCGCTTTTGGGCTCCTCTCTAGAAAACTGAAATATTTGTTTGATCTGATGGAAGACTGACATCAATGTAAGCCATCTGTCACACAAGATCTCTCTCAGTCATTGGTATTGAAAAGCATGTATTAGAAACAAATGTAGGAATCAAAGTGGTAAGGACACTTTGACCTTTCAAATAGATTGATGCCTAAAGTGTAATAGTAAAACTAATCTGCATGGTTATTTCAAGAATCAAGCTTGAGCTCTAAAGTAAAATGCAGATTATTTTTTTCCTCTCTTCCCCAGCTTAAAAAATATGAGAAATTCTATTGCACCTGGGTTGACCAAAAGCCGATGTACAGAACAAGTGCCACTATAACATCTAGTGACACCCTTGCATTATTAAGTTACAATATCTTACATAGCACGGAGCTCTCTGCTCCTTGTTCACCAAAAGGTGAGGATGATTTTTCTACATTCAATGTAGACACTATTCAAGACTTTAGAGCAATATGTTCACTGGCTGGCTTTGCTGCTTCTGTTCCTTAAGTAATAGTATTCCTCTTGCCTGCCTTCAGCAGGTACCAACAGTTCTCCATCCAACTCCTGGGGAACATCAGCCACTCTGGATGTACTTCTTGATTGCTACGCAGCCGTGTCGGAAAACAGGGCAGGGCATATTTGGTAGAAGTGTCCATGTATTTGTTTTAGGGTCGTAGGCTTCCATGTTTCCCAGGGCAGGTCCTTCACTGCTGACAATCCCACCAGTAGCATAGATTTTTCCATCCAGAACCACAGCACTATGTTTTAAACAAAACAAAAAAGTTAGTTTGAGTTAGTTGTCTTATTGAGCAATTTTATTTTTAGGCTTAAAACAAGCCCAATCTTTTATAACAATGGGTAAACCATGAATACACCTTTTATTCTTATCTGTATAAAGCTGTGTGAGCATTTCTCTTCTCTCTCCCTTTCTCTCCCCAAAATTAATCCTTTTTGTGTTCCTGCCAGGTAGGTAACTATTGTCTCTAATGTAAACAACAGATAAAAGTCCAAGTGAGATGTTTCTCCAGCCCACACATGGGATCTGCAGCAAAAGCAGCAGGGTGGTGTGTCCTTTTAATGCTTTGCACATGTAAAACCAATCTCAGCAATCTGGGGTTTCCACCACCTCAGCTGGAATAAGCTCTTGCTTCAAAATGGGGGGTAAAAATCTTCAAAATATGTTCTGCTGCTTCAGCCACTTCCATGGTTGTGCTCTGGCATGGGAGCCTGGAGATCCCACTGCCTTTGTCCTTGTGCATCCCAGAGCTGTCCTTGGGAAAGTGGATCTGGAGCACACAGATCTGATGGTCAGGGCTGTGCCAGCTGAGAGAATGACAGAGTAGCTCTTTGTTAGCATCTAAAGAAGACAAAAAACCTTACTGCTTTTCCTAAAGTCAAAGTGTTTGACTTCAGATACCTTGTGTAAATCAAGAAGAATGGGGCTGGGCTAGTCCCATGGTCCACAGGCTCCTGTTAAGAGGGAAGGTGCACGAGTGTGGAAGGTATTTGAAAGAAAACTTGCCCCTTGGTCTCATCTCTTCCTTTTTCTTCCACTTTATGCCCTGGCCTCTTGAGAAATGGTGCACATGGCAGGACAGTGCTTTGGGCTGATGAAGATGGGGCAGGGCTCCCATGTCTGCATTTGGAAATGGCAGAGCATGGCAGAGGCATTTGGGTGGGAAAAGCCAATGCAGGACCTGCCATGTGCTCCATGCTGTCTTCCCACTGTGTGGGGGGAACTCAAAATTGGGGTTGTCTGCTTTTCATGCTAGGAAGCCCAACTTTGCCTTCCAAGTTGATTTAAAGGTGTTGTTAATCTGGATGGGGTTGGCAATGGCTTTTCTGGTGGCTGGGTCCATTTGGAGAGCAGCTGATGAATGTGTTGGGAAGGAAAAGGGAGAGTTGAGGAGTATGCACCTGCCAAAGGATAGCAGGGAGAACAAGAGGGACAGGAAGATGAGAAATTAATTGCAAGTAAGAAGGTGGCCTAGATCTAACAAGGTGGAAAAGTGTAGTGATCCTCTAGGCATGGTAAGAGCAAAATAATTTTGTCTGGCTAATTTTGAAGTAATGGGAAGAGGAAAGTTAAAAAGTGATAAAGGCAAAAAGCTGGAGAATGCTGGAAGACACAGGATGAACTGAGACTAAAATGGCACCGACAATGCCACGTGCTTCTGAAGAACACAAGACTCTGATGTCCTTGTGGAGAAGCAGAGCCTGAGGTTAAAAATAAACTCACAATGACAACAGTGAGGACTCAAATAAGCCTAGTCCCTGGGTACTGCCAGGAAATAGGAAATAATGAGAATCTTGTCAAAATAACTGTTAATCTGAAAGGAGGAGGAAGGAGAGAGAGACTTGAAACACTTGATTAGAGCTTATCCACAAATCAGCAGGGCTGGATGATGCATAGCCCAGGCTCCTGAGGGAGTTTGCTAATGAACTTACTGAACCACGGGTAATTATTTTTCAAACGTCAGGGAGAAATGGGGGAGAATAAGGACTTGAGTAAAGCAAGTGACATCCTGAAAGATGGCTTTGAAAGAGCAGGAGCCCACCTCCAAAGGAGCCAGAGCTGGTGGCAGAAAGACACTGCCTGGCAGGAACTCCTGCCAAGGCTCAGTCCCTATGCCCATGAGGAGGCAGAGGTGGCAGGACCAGCTGACCCAGTAAATCAGACAAATGTGCTAATTAAACCACAGTTTTGGACTTAGGATATTTGCTGAGGGGTGGAAAGCCCATTTCTGGACAGGAACAAGTTTCTATTTAGGCAGGCTGGCAATTACAGCTTGAAAAATCTGGCCTGAGAAGGAGGAAGGATTGCCTACCCCAGGCTCCTGATGTGGTGGAGGGGCTGCTGAAATGAGCAGAATGAGAGTTGCGGCCCTTGGGTAGTGGTTGCTGGCTTTGCTTCACCTTTTTTTTTTTCTGGACAGTGAAATTGAAGATGGAAAATTGTTTGGGATATGCTTTGGGATGTGGAAGAAGATTTAATGTCAGAGATGGACTGTGGTACAAAGCCTTGATTCTCTAATGCTCTTTCTCTGCTGCCTCGGTTCTCTAATGAAATGCTGATTACTAATTAAAACAGTACTCCTACACAATGCTTGATGCAAAAAAAAGGAAATAAAAAATTAAATGGGTTATCAGTTTTGTTGGGTTAAGTGGGGAAAAAGAAAACAAACTCTAAAAGAGCCCCAAAAAAGATCTGTCTGAAGAACTATCAATAATGGGCAATTGAAACAAATATAAGTGTGGAGCATGGAGCCTGAGGCTGGTTCCATCAGTGCTGATGATCAAGGTCTGCTGCCCAAGAATGGCCTTAGTTTTAATTTAGTGGTGTGGACATGCTGGTGTAGATGGCAGCACCTCACACCAATACAGAGGATCTCACCCCTCAGTCACCACTGATTTATGGGGCTGCTCTACCTCTCAATGCTCATTAACTGATGAAATTCCTCTGTGTGGAGCTTTTGATCTGGATGGGAAGAATGGAACTGACCAGAGGGAAGACTCTACAGGTGACCATAGGAACAGGAGCCAAGCAGCCACCAGCCCTTTCCTGCTGGCTCTGTGCTGCACAGCTGAAATCTGGCTTTAAGTGCTGGTATTCCCTCGTCAGGGAATCTGTCTCACGTTAGGTCTCTAAACAGGGACGTGGGTGCTTTACAAATTCTTGTGTTGCATCTTAGCCACCCACATTCCTTCCAGTGAAATTTTTTCTGTGGCACGTTTAGTAGGAGCTACTCTGAGCTAGAGCTGCTGCCACTGCTGAGCAGCCAAGGAAACCTTCCCAAAATGATCTGGGTCTGGGCTCCTCCCCAGCCCATGCTCTGGATTTGGGGTTACAGTGAGTGGGCAAGCGCTGCCCTTGTTCTCTGGAACCTGGGCTGCAACCCTGGAAAGAATTCCTTCCCAGTGCTTGGGACAAGCAGCTCAATCCTGTACCTTCCCATCATAGTGCTGATACAGTGGGGAAGAAATGGATGCTGAATTCCACCCTCTGGAAGACTGTATGAATTTTAAACAGTGATTAGAGCAACTTCTGCTCCCTCCGTATGCAATTCCCGTAGATAAGACTGGCATAATGCTTAGCTTGTGAGTCATGCCTGAGGTTTAGCAAAGCAGTGAGCTGCTCCTGCCATGAAGAAAGTTCACAGTTCTGAGCACACAGTGGGTCCTCATACGTACAGGGAACTTTGGAGACATTCAGGCATCTCTGGGGCTAAAGTGGCAGGTAGGTGCTTAAGATACTTAGGAATTTAATCCCAAATTGCTGCTACTTTGTAGTATTAGGACAATCACCGCTGATTTCTGGGATCTTAGGAAACAGAAAACTCAAGTGGGTTCTAAAACCTTAAGTGAGTGGAAAGGAGTATGCTCATTGCTCTTTCTTCTTTACTGTGACAATATTTCGTTTCTCCCCTCCCTTCCATCCCATCAGCTGTAAAAACATCGTTACCAAGGCTGACATACAAAGAAAGAAATAATTACAATAATTAGGATGCGAGTTTATTGCTTGGTGCCATTAATCCTGAGAGATAAAATGATTACAGGCTGTCAGAGTCTGGGAAGGAAGGAAGCAAGCTTTGTGCCAGAGAGCCTTGCTGCAGGGACACAGACCCTGGTGGCTTTGGGGCAGTGACTTCCCTGGCTGTGGAGCAGCCAGACCTCCACCTCTCCAGCAAAATGTCTGGGGAGGAGGAAATGGGCATCCAAATGCAGATCACTTCAGCCACTCCTTCAAAAAAAATGAGTTTCAGCAAATTATTACTGTGCAGGCTAATGAATGACCCAGCTTTCTACTCTGCAGGTAATTACTGCTGTTCACTAGAGAGGCTTCTCCTGCCCTATGACTGATTCTCCTGAGGTGCTGGGCATCCTTCATTTCCCAAGCAATGCTCAGTGTCAGAGGATCATGCTGTGACTGTCCCCTGACACTGCCATGGTGGTCTGACACATCTGCTGACCTCCATGAATCTCTGGATCACACTCCCAGGAAAACTCCAATGAGGCTGAGGTGTGCCAAGGGCTGGTGGGGACCTGACTGTCCATGACTGGTGTGCTTGTGTAATCTAAACACCCTTTACATCTCTTCCCTGCTGTCCACCTTTCAGTCCTTGCCCAGGCTGAGCAAATGGCAGAGAAGGTCCCTCTCTGACAGCTGCCTGTTAGAAGACTTAATAGACAAACCAAATCACTGAACCAAAAAATCAAAGAACATCCCAGGCAGGAAGGGACCTTGAAAGATCGTCTGTTCCAACCTTTGGTGGGAAAGAGACACCAGATGAGATTATCTTGCATCCTGTCCAATCACATCCTGAAAACCTTTGGTGATGCAAATTCCACCACATCCCTGGGGAGGTTGTTCCAGTGAATGACTGATCTCACTGTAAAAAATTCTTACATCATGATGAAGCCTCTCTTTGTGCAGCTTGTACCTGTTGCCCCATTTTCTTCTCCCCATGGCTCCTTCTCAAGAGAGTTTCTGTCCTCCCTGTAGCTGCTCTTTCCATGCTGGAATACATGTGAGGATCCCCTGAGCTGTCTCATCTCCAGGGAGAACAGACCCAACTCTTCCAGTCTTCCCTCATCAGGCAGGCTTCTCTAGCCCTTTGGTCATCTTCACAACCCTCCTCTGGACCCTCTCCAGCCTATCTGTGCCTCTTTTGAACTGTAGGAACCAGAAGTGCTGCCTGACAAGAGCTGAGTAGAGTGAGAAGATGAAAGTCTTCTGATGGGCAGTAAGATTTGGAAGCGGAGGATGTCACAGTCTTTTTTTCTGTATGTTTGAGAGGTGAATGCCTGGGTGCTCTTGCTCCAGCACTTTTCTCTCCCAATGACATGCTGGACATATCATCAAGCAGTGGGGCAACAAGAAATGTTAATTTTATTACTGCTTTAGAATTTCCTGTTCAGTCCTAAAGATCGCATCAGCCTCATCAGGAAATGTTAACAAATAGTTTTTTTAAATTCTGTCTTGTAACTCTCAGGGTTGCAAAAGATTTGAAATGGGCTGAATTAGTGTATTGTTTTAACTGTCTGAAGCTTTAGTATCTTCTGAGGCCTCAAACAATGTTCTTCTCCCTCCTCATTCCTGGTTATGCATGCAGAACCACAAATTTACTTGGAGCAGTTCCATGAACATTTTTGACTATTATCAGTTAGGTTGACACAGGATCTGTTTAAAAGAAGGGGGGAAAAAATCCCAGGATTTATTAATGGATGAATTTCCTTCCGGCCTTAAGATTTCAGGAGGGCTTTACTGGAGGTAGAACTGAATGATGCTGGTGGGATTCTTGGAGTTGTCCTGTGCAGGCAGGGACAGGAGCTGGACTTGATGATCCTTGTGCATCCCTTTCAACTCAGGATATTCTGTAATTCCAGGATGCTCATCAAGTGGATGGAGCTGATGTTAAGACCAGGGAAGTCTCCAGGTCCCAGCCCCTGCAGGGTGTTGCTCTGGGCAGTGCCGGGCAGAGCAGCAAGTGCTCGGTAAGCTTTATTTTAAACCAGGGACTTTTCTGAGACACGTGCAGGTGGTTTGCAGTGCTGGAGCAAAAGGCATTGCTGGCACTGTGTCTGTGGGTGGTGGCAGACAGGGAGCCAGAGCTCTGTCCCTGTTTGGTGGCAGTGCTGACAGCCCCTGCCCCCAGCCAGGTTGTTGTGTTGCAGAAGGCTGGAGCTCGGGTGGCCGTGTCACGCTGCCAGAAGTGTCATCTTTACAATGAGATGGATAAATGAGGGTCCAGATTAGTCATGGTCAATTAGGAGGATATCATGCCCCTTCCTGGAGCAGGATTATTAGTGTGGGTGTTTTGGCCAAGCTCCAGTTACATTCTCCCCTACTCTGTGAGCACTTTCCCTTGCTAATGATCCAAAACCATCACGTGGCATCATTACTTGTTGCTGAAAACCAGCAGTGTTTTACTCCAAAGTCCACAGCATATCAGTAATGGCCTGAGAGCTCTGTCTATATCAGTTATGCTTTAATGTCCACCACAATCCTTCATGTCATCAGCTCGTACAGAAATTACTGCCAGTAGTCTGGTGCAGCACTTCTCACTGCTGTCTGTGGAGCACAGCTCTACACCTATGGCTCCTTCCAGATAGGCTGGAAGGTTTCGGTTTTCCCTCGTGGACTCCAAACACTTCCAGCTGCAAATGCTGCCAGCTGAACACATCAACCTTCCTGTCTGTAGGTTCAGGAAGGACATGGCCATTGAGGAAACCTGCTTCATAATAGCTGTGCCTGGGAATATCCATCCAAGCCATCTGTGCTCCAATCCCTTTGCAAGGTAGAAAGGAGCCAGCCTGGGGAGGCTGTAGCTGGTGCTGTAGGTCAGCAATACCTGGCAGGTCAGTACAGGAGGCACCATGCTCTGCTGTTCAAAAACAAGGCCTTCCTTGAGAAGAGGTGGTGTGTGTGTGTGGGTGTGTAAAATGATCTCCAAACTGACCCTGGTTTTGTGCTTCTCAGCCTGAGTCAAGGTTTTATTAAAGATTTCCATTCAGCAGAACCATCTAATAAATCTTACTGGTTAGCAGTCAGAGGAGGAGGAAGAAAATGCTTTTCTGGTGTCTGCTGGGAATTGCTGGTACTAAATTAGCTTCTCTGGAATTATTGCTGGCACCACCATGCTGCTGCTGTTGCCCCGTGGAGGCTCTCTGTAGCACAAGCCTGTTTGCACGCTGCTTGCATCCTAAGCAAGCAGAATATGGAATTTTTAATCATGGACAGGAATGCATTTGGTATTCTTTTCACTTGTGGAAAAAGAAACCCTTGAAGGGCACTGCAGGAAGGGAGAACCCCTGCCTGTAAAGGGAGGGATAGCTGCAAGTCTTTTTGGAGGGAGGTGTCTGGCAGAGCGAGGTGTCATCATCTCATCCTGGCTTTTCATTCCTGTTGGCTGCTGTCCACCATCTCAAGATCCTGCAAATAAACAGGAGCTGCCAAACTGAGACAGGGTGTGTGGCAAAACACTTACACTTGCCTGATGTTTGGGAAATGTCAAATATTTCCCTCACCTGTTGTGTGGAAGGTATTCAACCTCTCCACGAATTTTAAAATGCTTCAGGCCTATTATAGCTGTTTTCTCATTTAGCACCATCTTTCAAAGGGTTAATTCTACATCAGCATGAATTTCTTATTGACTTCCATCAGGCTGGGCTTAATCTGAAAATGATCCTCAATTTGCTCTTCTGTTGATTGTGAGCTGGAGACCCGAACCATTTATTTTTCATTTTTCATTAAAAGTAATTTAACTTGATATTAAAACCATTTAAATGGACCTTTAATTTTTCACAGGCAGGGAATGTCACACACATTTCTTTTCCCTCTGCTCGAGGCTATCATGCTCCCTCATCACTAACATGTAGAAACAAAGCAGATAAAAATAAAAGTGATGCAGTCAAGATTTTTCCCAGCAAATTCAGTATTGAGTGATTCCTGGTGAGAGGAGATCAATAGCATGCAGTTAATTTTTAAGTTGTTTATGTTGCTGCTTTTAAACCATGCTTTTTGTGATCCATGCTAATGAGTGGAATGAGGAATTTATAGATTCACGGGCTAAGGTCAGAAGGGACCTCTGTGCTTAGTTAATCTGAGCTTGTGTATGTGCAGGCCATGGACATTTCCCCAGGCAGCATCTCTCCTGGAAACGTATCTAATCTCCTCTTAAAAACAGTGAGTGTTGGTGACTTCACTCCCTCCCTTGCTGCTTCTCTGTTTAATTATCCTTGCTGGTGGAGAAGTGCTTCAGTTCAAGGCCAAGATGTGTAACTTGACTTTCCAGGCCTAGTAACCTGCCATGCCTTTGTCTGTGAGACTGAAAGCTTCCCCATTTGCTCCCAGTGATAAAGTCACGTCTCAGCCTTTCTTTGATAGACTCCTTGAGTTTCATGTCAAAGGTTTGATTTGCAATCTGGGGTCATTTTGGCAGCTTCCCTTTGAACTTCTGCTGATATTCTCACATGTTGATGCAGGACCCAGGACTCGCACTCGCTCTACCCAGCTTCAGCTTGTTTTCATTTTGGTGTTGGGGCTTGTTTTATGTCTCCAATATTGCACTGACCTTTAATCCACAGCATTGTGATGTGAGCTCATGTTGTGCTGCTCTGAGTGATCTCCTTTATGTCCTCCTCTGAGAGCCTGGCTTTCTAAGGGAGCAGGGCTGCTATGAGTGTGTTACTCCATGTCTTACTTTGTATTTAAAATACCACTGCTGGCTTGAGACAGTTCAACTGAGATATTCAGGGAACTGATAAAATAGTTCCTTCTGTAACATTTTGTACCCAGTAAGTGTTAAGCCCCCTGCAGCCTTTATCAGGAGAGATTTTCTGTTACCTGGATTGTTGATAGATGCATTAAATAGCATTGAAGAAGAAGAAATGTTTGCTACCAGTGGCCTTGCTCCATGATATCTTCTCATTAACAACTACGTTTTGAGATCTGTCAGTGAAGCAGATTTAATCTCTCTACCATGTGCCTTGTTAATTCCATCTAATGCCAGCCAAATACCTTGGAGAAATTGCAGTATATTACAGCATCACAGTTGGCTTTAGCAGCCAGGCATGTTGTATTACAAACTAAAGCAACCAGGCTTCCCAACACCTTTGGTGGACTTGGCAGTGTCAGGTTTATGGCTGGATTCGAGGACTTGAGAGCTCTTTTCAAACCTAAATGATTCTATGACAACAGGGTGGTTTAACAAGCTTCATTTTCCAGAAAAGTGCATTGATTGATCGTCATTATTTTATTAGCATCTAGTTATTTGTTGATGAAATCCCAAATTAACCACTCTGGTATTGTGCAGAGGACCAACATGAGGCTAAGTGAGACCACTTACCTTGATGCTGATACTTTGCAAAATTAATTGCTGCACTGAAATTCTCCTTTTCACCTTTTCAAAATACAGAATCACTTTGGCAGTGCCCTGATCCATCCTCAACTTGAAAAGTTATTAAAAATCAACATTAGTGGTTCAATCAGCTTCTCAATGAAGTCTCTAAAGACACCTGTGTCTAAGACAGCTGGGTTGCTGGATCTGAGAATGTAATTTCAGAGTTCCCATCTTTCCTTGCTGCCAACAGTGACTGCTTTTGGTCCCTCACAGCAGAACAGGGAACTAAACCTCCTTGTACCCTTGTACAGATGAGAAACACCCACCCAATCGGTCTGTATTTTACTTTGCTACTTCATCAGTCTCATCAGCAGTGATTTTATAACTGATTCAAATTACAAATTTGATCCCCAATGTTTTTAAGGACTTTTCTTTTTACTCCCATCAGCCCTCAGCACTGGTTCCCTCAGCCTCCTGTAGCAGCAGCAGGTTTTTAATCTGTTTGTTACTGCTGACCCTCCATCTTCCCTATTTCTGTACACACAGATTTGTTTAGGTTTTGTCACAGGCTTTACATGTTTTTAGGCTGAAATATTTTCCCTTGACTCTTTCCCAGCGCATTCAAGAATCTTTGAGATAGTGCCTTTCTTGCTTCCAATTATATGTATTTTTTTCGGTGACCATTCCACTATAAATGTAGTGGAAAAATAGAAAAAAAAGTAATCTTAAAGTTTGAAGTTACTTTTTATGGACGGGTGGCAAATTCTACTTAAACAAAGCCAGTTATTATGGTGCCTAAGCACTAGGGAATATTTAGGTCACCAGTTCACTTTCCTTGGTCGTTCTGTTCTGCAGGATGCAGAGCAAAGCATCCCTTCATGTTAGAAACCTTGGCAAGTTTTCAGGTGAGATGCTCAGCCAACAGCTGAAATCATGCAATTTCTCTTGTATATTTAACAGATTCTTGTTATTTCTTACAAACCTAAGATGTTCAAAGAGCAGCTCATCCCTCTCTATGATGGATGGGAAGATGCAGGAACATATCAAATGTCCAAGTCCCTCATGTTTCATTTTACAGCTTAGGGCTCTAATCCTGAGTGGTATTGGACCCATTATTTCTGGTTTTCAGGAGAAAAATGTCATTATATGCTGCCTGAGCACTGCACTCCTCGTCCTGCTTTGCCTCCTGTTAGAGTGGAGGGGCTAGGAGGATCTGTCCTTAGAGCAGGGGAACAGGGAACATCTACTGGGATGCAGCTGGCTCAGGACAGAGCTGATGCTCTTACTCCTCTGCTTACAGCAACATCTGCTCCAGCAGCCAAGAGAGGGCGCCCCTTAAATTAATAAAAGGAAGGGGAAAAAAAAGGTGAAAATGAGAATAAAAGCAGCAAAAAGAGAAAAACCGAGCATGATTTCTTAAAAGGCATTTTCTCATCTATATCGAAGTGAAAGGCTAAATCCAAGTTAAAACATGGAGGTATTTTCCAACAGTGGGATGGGGCCCAGGGACACCCCTGGAGCAAGGTGCAGTTGGTTGATTATTTGGAAGATGTGAGTCTGCTGTGGGCCCTGCTGCTGCCTATTGCTGCTCTTCCTCTACCCCAGCCACTGTTTGTTGGGATGGTGCCTGGCACATCCCCTCCACTTTGGCTTGGCTCAGGGCCTCAGGGTGCTGCTGCTGCATCAGACATGGATAACAAACCCTCACCTGGTGCCTGTGGCAGTGTCTAGAGACCAGCTGTGGCTTTTCCAGGGAAACCAGCAGCTCAGCCCTTCCCCAGCATAGGAATCTGCTGTGAAGGGCTGGCTGTGCACAGCCCAAAACAATCCTGTCTTTCAGCAGCAGCCATGTAAAACTATTTAAAAGGCCTTTAAGTGCTGCCAGTACCTGCAATGGCTGCCAAGTTTTATTTTTGTCAGACAATTTGTGAAATTTGTTCAACTTGTGACCACAATCAGGGAAACGAGCCCGAAGAGCCATCAAAACCACCTAATAAATAACAGTAATTAATATTGGTGTGTGGTGCTTACTCAGTATTCTTTTTCTTTCAAGGATCTTTTAGCTGGTTAGCAATAATGTTCCACATTATGGTGGTCTCTCCTACAGGGGGTATTTATCATCCTCTAGTTGCACATGGCAAACTGAGAACAGCATTCCTGTAATCACTGGAGGAGCCCAACACACTTCCCTCCCCATGGTCCATTGTGCCTGAACGTGAGGAGACATGTGAACCATAACAGACTGCTGAATGTACATTTTGGGAAATGCTGTGTGCCTGAGCATGTACAGAAAAGAGATGAGGAAAACCCCCAAATGGTTCACACCTCCCTTCCCCTCTCCCCTTCACTTGTAGTAGCTTATTTATCAACAGAAAATGTTAAGGCACTGGTAATTCCATTTTAATGTTTTTTCTCACCTGCAGAACTGCCTGGAGTGGTTCATGTTGGGACCTGCTTTAATATTGCCTTTCTCTGGGTCATAGATGGTGGTTGCTCGTGCATAAGCTCCTCCAAGAATAAAGATGAACCCATTGAGAGTGACTGCAGGAGCATATTTGTTATCTGTCAATGGAAAGCAACACTGAGATCAGTTTTAGGCTCAGGTTTGGAGACTGTTTTTTTATTTATACATTCCCCTTATTTATAGATAAGTCACGTTTCTCTAAACCTCCAAGGCTAGGGAAAGAAAAATGAGGAAACCTTTCCCGGTTTTGTTCTCCTCTCTCCAAGTTCTCAAAGGCACTTTTAAAGTTCATCACTTCTTCTTCCCCCAGTATGTGCCTCCCTCTAAACTGGTAAAGAACAATTATCTTCTCCTGAAGCCTAATGGAGTCACCATGAAAGTTCCACAGTTACATATGAAACTAAGATGTCAAATTGTTTCAGAATTTTGAATTGCTGCAAATTTTAGCTCAGATGCTTCCCATGCCTGTGCAGCAGCTAAGTATAGCAGAAACCCACAGCATAGAGACCCCCTTAATAATATCCAATAGTTGATACTCTTTTATATTGTGCTTTTGCTTGTGGGAAGGTCACCCACGCATTTCCAGAAGATTTTCTGATACCTGATTTCTTTTTCATCTTTATCTATCTCATAAATTCACCTACATTTTTATTTTCAGATGTGTGTATCTCCTGTAATTTAGCAACAAACTGTGTGAGGTTGTGAGTTTGAAATTAAGCAAATCTCTCATCCTGAGTCAAGTTCAATCAGATTTTCTGAGGATGCTTTAAAATTCTTGTTAGCTGTGGCTTTATTAGAAATATTAGTAAAACTAATCATAAATTATTGAATAAAATAATTCTAATCTAATTAGTTGGCTTGTCCCTTATGCTGCTAGCACGCCATATGCACATTATTAAATATGAGCCAGTTGGGCTGAAATTTCTCATGATGATGTCTGTCTTGATGAGATACAGTTTTTTAATCAACATTTCTGTGAAACCAATCAGCAGTGTCTGGGAACAAAAGATGGGAAAATGTATTGCTTTGAGTTAAAATAAGCCTCACAACCAGTTCTCTAAGAGGCAGGTGGCTTAGGCCTTTGGGGTGTGCAATGCATGTCTCCTGGGAGGCCAGCCTGGGGTCAGGGAACACATAAAAGTTCTCCATTTGTAGCTATAAGTTAAAGCCTTTCCAAAATCTGCATTTTCATATGCTCAGGAAAGGCTGATCCCCCTGCAAGTCCAACAGGGAATCAGACTGGACACAGTCCTGCTGGTTTCAGCCCCTGCAACCTCCTCCCAAGGGGACCTGTGGGCTGAAGCTGGAGAGGAGGTGAGATACCACCTTTACTGTGCTCTTACCTCTCTGATACCAGCCTCTACATAAAACATAAAGGGGTTTATATGTTCCTCCCAAATCTACAGCATTACAACTGTGTCCTTTTAGGAACACAGAAAAGGATGGCCTTAAACCAGATCCAGCAGCTTTATTTTGGGATTTGCTTACCTCTTGCATGGTGTGTTGTAACCCTGAGGTACTTGTAAAACTACCTTATTCCATTAAATATTTAACAGCAATTTAATTTGACAGGAGTTAAGCAAAAGCTGATGAACATCTCTAGAAACGAGATAACCTCCTTAATTGAGGTTTCAGCAGGTAAAACTAGAATGGAAAGAATGGTTTTGTGCTGTCTGCCTCTGTCCCAGCACAGCCATGGGGTGGTCTGGCTCAGTTCATCCCATTCCACACTGGCATGAGCCCAGGGGGACCCAGAGGGGTGAAGCACCCAGCAGGGAAACAGACAGAGCCCGTGTGATGGGTTAAAGTTGAGCTCCTACTACACTGAGTATCTACAGGCATATGTCAAAAAAACCACGGCTGTATTAGGAAAATGTCACTGATCCTTGGGAACAGATGGGAAGAAACTAATTCATCCAGAAAATAGAACAAGGAGTATTCAGTTTCTTCACGGTGCCACTAAGCCACTGTAATTCATCAGAAAGGCTTATCTGTCCTAACAACCCAGCTTGCATCCCTTTCCAAATCAGACTTGCATATGTGACATTTTTTCCACTTAAGACACTCACCAGAAATTTTCCGTATTTAATTATCACATCTTCTTGTTGTTTTTCTTTTTTTTTTTTTTCTCTGACTGGCACTGTTTTGCAGGAGAATGAAACTCTTACATTAAAAAATCCCCTCAGCTCCCAAATCTCACAGGGAAATTATCTGGGGCTCCCTCACAGCAGAAACAGTAACTTCTCAGGGGACTGAATCACTGACTTCACATTTCTTTTTGTTAAAGAATGAGAGGGAAACCCCTTGGGTATTTTTATAGTGACTTTTTTTTTTCCTTTTTGAATAGGCAGACAGTTTGGTATTTTTCTTCTGTTTTTTTAGAGCCAATCATGTTTGATTCTCATCAATATTTCAACACACCTCATATCTGTTTTCTTTTCACTGCTTTTGTCTTTAGCTATAATTTAATAAATTGGTATCAAGTAAGTCTCAGACACAGAAACAGAAAAATCCTTGCTGTTTCTTTCAGGAAGGAAGTTTTTCCCAGAAAAGTCTCCTGTTCCTGATGAAGATACAGCAAAAAGACATGAGGGACACCCCTCCACAAACAGGTAGAGAGAAAGCAGTGTTTTTTTTTTTTTTTTTTCATTTGTTTGTTTGGTTTTTTGGTTTGTTTGTTTGTTTTATTACCATGGAGACAGAAACTGTTCATGGATACTGGGATTTTGGAAATCTCAAGTCATCATTCCTGATATTCAGGTGTGGATGACCACCTTCAATCTTTAACCTTACTTCATCTCAGGTGCAACCCACACTCTTCCTGTGGTGATGTCTTTTTCAGGGCTTGGTATGCTCATGCAAACTCTCAGGAGACTCCCATTTCTGTCACTGTTTGAAGTCCTTAACATGGTCCCAGTGCAAGGTAGCTGGTGGGGAGCCCAGTTTTGCAAAAGCATGTTTTGGTTGGGCTTTTTGGTCCATGTGCAGCAAGTTGGAAAGGAGATTGACAAAGCTCCTGGGTGTGAACATGAGCTTCTGTGTGTCAGGGGCTTCTATGTGTCAGAGGCTTCTGTGGGATACAGCAGGGCCACTGGCTATTTCAAAAGGCTGCTGGAGAAAAGGAAGAGAGGGGGGAGACAGCATGGAAACAGAGAAGCAGCCTCCTTTCCTCTCCAAAGTCTTAAGTGTTGAGGCTGTTGGATATAGTAATCCATTTCAGGCTGGAAAATCTTAAATGGGATTTGTCCAGGTCAACAAACACACTTGAGATTAGAAGGCAGAATACATGTAAATGAAATAATACATAAAAGGTAATCTTCCCTTCAAGTGGATAACAGGGTAACATTCCTCTCCTTTTCTTTTGCTACAGGAAAATAAGGCACTAGTTCTATTCTGTGACAGGCCATTGGAGGAAGGAGTGTGCACTCCATGACAATCCCTGAGCCAGAGGTGTCCTTCACATGGGGTTGATGATTTAACTTGCTGCTGTGCTCCTCACTTAGGGAGGACAGGCTGCTCCTGGGACGTGTCCATGGCTCTCACATCTCTCCCTGTGTTACAAGGCCAAGTAGCACAGACCTGTTTTCCCTTCCATGATTGCTCAAAGATCTTACACTGCCTTCCAGTAATGCACTCGGTCAGAGATTGAGGGGGCACTGCAATGCATGGCAGCAGCACTTCATATGGAAAAGATTATTATAACCAAGCTAGTTAAACATTTTTATTGGGAGGAAGAAATGCAGGAGTGCCACCAGTCCAGGCAGAACTCCAACCAAATTGTCTCTTGGCAGATTTGGGTGCCTGATGGGGAGGCTGATGCACTTGATGGAGCAGATTAGAGAATGCAGTCTGGTAAATACAAACTAAGCCTGCTTTTAATAGTCAGTGCCTCTTCCCCTCCTTGAACACTCTTCAGACAAACTCAAGAATGGCATGGCCATAGGATAACCAGGAGACTGTGATCTGATCCTGAACATAGTCCAGGTGAGGCCCAGGTGAAGCTGCTGCATGAACAGTGAGGGCTTGGATGTCACCCTGCAGGCTCAGAGCTCTCCTGGGAGCTGATCTCCACCTTTCCCACTGACCTTTGAGCAAACCCTCCTTGGAGACCCCAAAGTCAAGTGTCCTCACTTGCAAACACCACATTCTGTGTATGTGTGGTGGCAGGAGGCTCCTGCCACTGCAGGGCAGCTTTAGCATCACATTTATGGGCACGATGTAGATGAACCAAAGAGTTCTGGAAAAAGAATAGCCATGGAGATGAAGGAGAGGTACGAGTGAAGAGGACATTGGAAAAACAGCAACACAAAAATACTGATTTTGCAGGGCAGAGGGCAAAGAATAGGTAGGGAAACACTAAGTGGAAAATGTCATTCTGAAGGGAGCACATGGCATGTACAGAGGAAAAATGGGCGAGATAAAAATTCAGGCTTAGGAGGGTGAAAAGAACCGGCCATGGGAAGAAAAATACACTGAAGAATGAGATGAAACACTCATTGCTGTGGGACTTTCGGGTGAAAACCAGCCATATTCCCCTACAAATACCAAACTATTGGCCTTGGGAGAGTGCCAAGATATATATCTGATTTTTCTTGTAAATTAAAAAAAAAAAAAAAAAATTAAGCCACAGAACAGTGCAGTAAAAATGCACAGATCCTTCTAGTGCTGTTTTCCAGATTGATCTTGCATTCTTAGGTCTGTGATTGCCCCACTTTGGTCTGACTTATCACTGCAGGAGTAAATGGTATGGTGAGGAACTAGACACTTGGATTAGAAACCAGAAATACTCACAGAACTTAGATCTCTGTTCTCTGGTTCTCACCAGATTTTAAAATTTAATAATAATGGTAATTAAATACTGGTTTTATTACAATCCAAAAATATTAATTAAAACTTTTAATTCCACACTGACTGTTCAGAGTACCTAAAAAAGGTGTGTTTTAGTGCCCTGTCATGAAGGCACAACGTGAACTAAAAGACAGTGACCAAGTAATTTGGCTTACTTAGAATCCCTGACTTCAGCATATCTATGGTCATCTTGTTAAATAAGACAAAGCTCAGGAAGCTGGGCATGGAATATATTTTTAGCACAGCTATATAGGACAGCTTGGCCAGAAATGGAAAGTCAGGTGCTGCAAGTACATAGCCCTGGTTCATTTATTCATGTAGGACTTTTGTTTTTACATCTAAAAACATGACAAGGGGATGAGCAATGTGGTATACTATAAACATGTGAGGCTCCCCAGTGCCATCCAGTTGTGGGCTGCACTGCTGCAGGAACATCTGCCCACTCCAAGGTGGGAAGGACTGACAAGGGGCAGAGGATGGGGCATTGGGGAATGCCTTCTCCTCCCCAAATGTGGATGTGTGTGACCAGCAGTCGCCCAAAGGCTTCCACAGCATCCACATGCAGCATCAGTGAGCCTGGTGCCATACCTACTGCTCACAGGCATCCACATCCCAACACCTCCTGACAGCTGAAGCATAAAGAATAAATGGGAACTGGGAATGAATTCACTGCATATTCCTAGAAGAATTCCAGGCAGAAGAGCAAGGGCTGAGCTGCATGACTTGCTATCAGTCCCCAGTCTATATCTCCTCTGCACAGGCAGAATGTCAGTGTCCAGCCTGCTTCACCTTCACTCAGACCACACAAAACATGAGCCATGATTGATGCCAGTGTTGCCTTGGGTTGGGCTGGCACGTGATGCTTTGAAAGAGATGGACCTTTAGGGTTCAAATGTGTGCCATGCTGCATTCAACTCACTATCATAAAATACCACAGTGAACTGAGACAGATGCTACTGGTCTAAAAATCTCCACAGACCTTGTCTGCTTTCAATACCTGCAGCTTCTGTTGCATATCTGAGCATGCTTGAGGCATTTTTAAATAAACTGTTGTCCTATTTGAGGTCAAACAGGTTTCACTGATCTCGGGGTGACTTTGTAACAACTCACCATCTCAGCTGCATTAGCTCACAGGTACAACTTAGGAATTCACAAATCAACACAAAAAGGCTCTGAGACTGTCAGAGGCACCTTGGCAGTGATCATGTCACGATTGATCCCAGCTCCATTTTGCAAAAGGCTCCTTCTACTTTCTCTTTCCTTTAGACTGTACTGTACCTGGCACTGCATCCAGTTCTTGGGGGGATACTTTAAAAATACCAGTGGCCCTATGGTTTCTGTAGAGCTGGAGAAATTAAAATATATTACCAACATTCCCACTGCCTTGTAGTGAAGATCAGGCATCACACCAGTTCACATTCCCAGATATTCTCCATAGGGGGGCCATTTTTCAGACTCTGTGTTATTTTAAGTTATTTGCAAGTAATTTGACGTTATACAATACTCAACAAAGAACTCCTTATTTATTTTATGCCTTCAGCTTAACTAATGAATTTTGCACCAAGAAAACATAAATACAATCTTTTAACTTCACAAGTATTTTTAATGTATTTTTGTACTATTAAGAAATAATAGTACAACTCCATTAGGACAATGGGTGATGAACCCAACTCTAGATGTTAAGATTATTTCTTTTATGCACACATGGTGTTGACACTTGCTAGACTGTAACGAGTCAGGGGATGATTCCTTAGCTCCTGTGGCACTTGTACTATTAGGGTTAGGAAGAGGAATACGATTTCACACAACACACTCATTTTTGCAGAATGCTGCGAGTCCAGGAAAACCTCATACTGCCAGGCAGTGGATTAAAGGAGCAGCAATAGCTGTAGCCACATGATGGAAAAAGCCAGCAGTGGGGTTGTTTGTGCTGCTGTCTTACACAAAGGTGCCTTGGGCTGGCTAACGCCCTCCTGCTGGGTGCTCCATGCCTGTGTCAGGCTGTGTCAGGAGGGAGCAGCCGGAGTGGCACTGGCTGGGCAGGGGGGCTGAGGCCACGGAGAGCCAGCTCCTCACATCCTGATCTACCAGGAACTCCGGCAAACGGCTTGGAATCATCCTAACAAGCTGCAACGGAAAAAGCAGCTTATTCTAAGTTTCTGATGGTGCTTAGACCTTACAGCTGTCCTTCTACAATTTCTTACTTGCTACTCCTATTGCTCTAAGGCTCAGTAATAAGAAGATGATTTTTTAAAAACGAAGTCACAGTTTCAACATGAATGATGAAACACTGGAACAGGTTGCTCAGACAGACAGTAGATGTCCCATCCCTGGAAACTTCAAGGTCAAGTTGGACAGGGCTCTAAGCAAACTGAATTAGTGAAAGATGTCCTCGCTTATTGCATGGGTTATGTGACCTTTAAAGGTCCCAAACCACTGCATGAGTCTCTGATCTAGGAGGTGAAGGCAAACCCCTCCGAAAGCAGCTTCTCTGCAATGACTGTGTGTGAATTGTTTCTTTGGCCACTTGGGTGCAGCCAGAGCGAAGGCTGGCAGAGCCCAGTGCAGAGCAGACAACCCAGGCCAGCTGCTGCCTGCAGGAGCATCCTGGCCAGGCTGAGCGCTAAACCTCATTTCCAAAAGCAGCCTCAACACTCAGGGTGCAAATTGCAACAGAAAGCAAGTAAGTTGCAAACTTCTTAGTGCTGTTCTAATTTTGGAAGAAAGTCACCACCTCTGACACTGGCTGGTACATTAGAAAATCTGGTTTCTTGTCTTGCTCTTTATATTTGGAGAGCTCAAGGGCTTCATAAACTAATAAACACAGTTTTAATAAACTACATCTTGAAGCTGCCAGCCTCTGAAGCACATATGCCTGTGGACACCACTGATAAATCCCAGTTCAGAATGCCTGTCACGTCCCATAGAAGAGGCAGCGTTTTAACAAACCCATGAGTGATAATCCACTACTTGAGCAGTGCTCTGAGCCCACATGGGACAACACATGATGCCAACATGAAGTTTCACTTCACTACACTTGGAGATCTTTTAGATCCAGAACGGCTAATTGTTCATACCTAGTAACTGATTTCTTTTCTCCCCTGCTTTGAGCTCATCACTTCTAGCAGGCAACTAGTCCGTATTAATGAGTGACAATCGCCTTCAGCAGAAATCCAGGTAATTGCTTCTCTGGTATAATATCCATGCATCCCTGCCAATACGTTATAGGGATATCCCCTCCCACCCCACAGCTCCTTTGCTTTCTGCACAGGCATTAAGATACCTGTAGCACAGAGACCGGCTCTGACACCAGGCGTGGCTTACCAATCATCGGGGACTCAATGAAACTCCACGAGTTGGTCTGGGGGATGTAGGACTGCAGGACCCCCGCGGCTCTCCCGGCCTCGTTCACCCCTCCAAAGACGTAGATCTTGCCCCCGCACACGGTGGCCGCGGCTGAGTGCACGGCCTTGGGCAGGGGGGCGATGGTCTCCCACTGGTTGGTGATGGTGTCGTACCTGGGGATGACAGCAGGCACAGTGAGCTGAGCTGAGCTGAGCGCTGGGCAGCACTGACAGGCACAGAAAGGCAGCTTGGCAAGCAGAAGAAAAGCAGAGGTGGAAATTTTTTTTATTTTTTTAATGTCTCGCAAATTCAGCCACTTGGTAAACGGTGTAATGAATGCTTTTCTCTAAGGTTTTAAAACATTGATAGAAGCCCAGAGAAAGCTGGTTCTGTTTTCTGTATATGCCTCTCAAATCTCATTATAGTCCAAGGTAAAGAAACTCGGGACATCTTTGTTGAGGTGTCTTCCACTGATTAATTTCTTTTAATGAGTATACAATGAGATTATTCTTGCTAATCAGTGTGGAGATATCCAATAGTGACTGTGGGCAGGCAACTGTTAATATACTTCAATTGTTCAGCTTGTGGAACACATCTCACCTGCAACATAATGCAACATGATGGCTCCTTTTACTCTAGTTAACCGAGCAGCAACTCCCATTTTGTGCCAGAATAAGTTGCTTCCATTTAATTTTCATTGTGTAAACCAAGCTACTTGTTTTCAGGATGCTGCAACTGTTAATGCTGGGGTAAGATTTCAGCACTGCATTTGTATTTGACATGAATCAAACAGAAATGAGTATGCATGAAAGTGCTAAATTGGTTTTGAGGTCATCAGTATCTGATTTAATTAAGTCATTGACCATAAGGGATGTACGGTTAACAATCCATGGATGAAGATTCATTTTAGACAACATCGTAAGTACAGGCATCCCCTTTTTAAAAAAGATAATGTGGCAGGGATTCAAATAGCTGCTCTAATATGAATCTTGGAGACAGTGGAGAATAATGTGATTTTTAGGTTTCTCTATTTCCATGTAATGACAGATGCAGTCAAACAGGAGTTTCCTGCGTAGTGATTTTTCAGAGTTGTTGACTGCCAGAACAGAAGCCTTCATCACCCATTTAGGGGTTTTGCTCTTAATGGCAGTGATACGCAATATGCAAACATGAAGTGAATTGATAACATGGACCCATCTGCAAAATATGATTTGGCAACAAGGGAATTCTCCCTCTGTATCATGTCCCTCAAATTTTCACTGTTTGAACTTGGGGATAATAAAAGGGAGGAATGATAAAAATGGCATAAACAGCAGAAAATAATGTGCTTAATAAAAATACACTAATGAGTTTCCAAGTAATATAACTGAAAGTAATTAACACACTCATGAAAAAAAAGAAGCAAAGGCAAACTTTAACTAAAAAAAATTAGGAAAGTCCCTTATAATGAGCATGGAGAACTGCCTTGTATGATGCTCTAAATTAGCTACAGAGAAATTAAATTCATCTACAACAAGTGATCAAAGGGAAAAAATATAACAAGATTAAACAACATGGTGCTGGGAGCATTCACGGTGACACACCTTTACTAGGCTGATTCTTGTACCAAACTTGAGCTGCAGATGCATTTTGACTGCACGAACAGCTCCTCCAAGTAAGTCACCACATGCTGCACCTCATGCATTCACCCATAGCACTCAGAGCGAGCAGCACTCACATCCACCCGAGCAGATATGCAAAACAATCTCACATAATATAAAGTTTCACGCATTGCTTTTAGGACATACTTTGCTAACTTGGCTATTGCAGTAATTGGTAATTTAATTCTTGGTGTCTTGTTAAAAAAATGGCTGTAATTGGTTATAGGATGGGAAAAACAACAGAGCTGAGAACTGACCTAGTGTTCCTTCTCTTGTTCCTCCTTTAGGACCAATTTCACCTGTCAACTGATACATTTTGGCTCACACCATCTACTTAGTTTTAGCACCAGGAACATTTGTGGGCCATCAAAGTGGTCTGAGAAGGGGGTGGTGAGCAGCCAACTCCGTTCCCTGTTGCTGGCACACTTCAGCTCCCAAGACAAGGACATTCTTGGCAATGACTTCCTGATTGTCTCAACACATTCTTGGTTAGAAGGGTTTATATCCTTCAGGTATGCTGGGGGCTGGGTGTGGCTGAGGATTGCATCCATAGGAATACTGGAGAAAGGTTCAAATTACAAAACAAATCATCTTTTTTCTGGATGAATTTCCTTACTGAGGCCTCATGTCCTGCAGACCCCATTTTTAATCTTTCACTGCTCTCTGTTTATGCTCTGCAATGACAGAGCTGCTCTTTCTTTCTCATACTGTCCTTCATCTGCCACTGAGAAACCAAAAATGATGAGTTTCACTTCATCTGCTGAAAGCCAAAGGCTGAAAATCTACTGGATGCAGGTGGTGAAGCTTAAACACCCCCACCCTTTTCTTGAAGGTCATTTGGTTTAAAAAATCAGTGAACCATAAAGCAGGTGGAAGCAAGTCCTTATCTACCTAACATGGGCATCTAATGTGGGTTTTACATGGGCTGCTCGGTGAAGCAGCTCACTTAAGTGAGTGTCTACCCTACCCCTGAGGCTGAGGAGGAGAAATTGATGCCTTCAAGGCTTCCTGATAGCTGTCCACCAAGTCCCTCTATCCCCTGGGAATTTATTCCTCCACTTCACTCCCTCCTTGCAAATCAGGTAGACTTGATTTCTAGTCTGTTTTGCTTCAGTTCCCACCCACCAGAAAGTTTGTTTCTTTTTCCCTGTTGGATTATAAAGCTGTCTGCTATCAAATCTCTCTCTTTCACATATGGACGTGCAGAAAATAATAAAGTCAACTCTTCACCTTCTATGGGATAAACTAAGTAGTCTGAGCTCCTTAAGTCTCTGCAAGGCAGGCTTCCATCATTTTGGTCTATCTCAAGTCAGCTCTTAATGTGTTCGCATAAGGATTTGCACCAGATTAACTAAATTGGTTTAAAAATGAATGAAGGTGAACCTTTGTAACCTTCCAGGACAGAAAATACTGACACCTGCTTTACCTCCCTGCCCTAGGGCTTTTCCATCTGTTGTGTCATCTCTGGCACTGCCATCACACCACAGCCACTGGTGCTCGTGGGGCTGCTGGCTGCCTGTCACACCAGCCCTGCTCAAGGGCCAGCAGGGAGGAAACTGATTCAAAGAATAATCACTTTGATCTCTTTTCATTAGTCAAGCTTTGCATTCGAATCCCCTGTTTGAAGCCATAGATGGAGACATAATGTGAGCTGGACTCAAGCCAAGCAAAGGTTTTTCTTCCCTCCGCCGCTCCCTCCTGGTGTGTCCATGCTTGTCCTTGGCTCTGGGCCTACCCAGCCCATCCAATTTGCTGAACTTGAATCTTCAAGGACATCTCCTTTCACATGACTGACTCCTGGCCTGCAGTCCTTGCACACTATGCACTCGTGTGTGGTTTTACACACTTGCCCTCACACTCATTCCTCTGCCCAGCAACCAGCTGGTGTCCCCACTGTCATTCACATGTCACTTGCACTGAGCACAGGGATCTCATCTGACCCTTGTGCACTCACTACCTGCTGCTGTATGTATTATTGACACATAACTTACATGTTTTTACATCTCTTATATATGTGTATCTGCACGTTATCTGTATATATAATGTATATATGTATGTGTATGTATAGTTTATATACCCATGATACAACAAATGATCTGAACCCAGCAGAAAATACAGCTCAGGCTTGAAGAGAGCACATGCAGAAAGAAAACCTTGCTGGCTCCCACAACTCTCCACTCTTAGGATTTCATCTGTGGGACTCATCTTCCCCTTCCTTTATTCATTTCATTCAACTCCTCCTTCCTTGCTCTTTCCCTACCACCTCAGTATTAACAGCAGAAAACCCTTCATTTCAAGCTGTGCCACTCGCTTCACTGCCTTCTTGACTTTTGATCTCTTCAGTACCTGAAAATAGTATTTTTTTCCTCCTCAGTCTCTTAATTTCTGTCCTCCTAGGTTAAACAGCCATATGTGTATCTTCATTTATTCACATTATAAGATCCCTACATCATGGTCAGCTGCTTACACAATGACCATTTCTGTCAATCTGCAAGAAATCCTTCAGTTATTTAAGCATTATTTAATTATATTTGCAGGAAAGATTCTATTTAAACTAAAGCTGTACAGTGTCATATTGAACTGCTCTTCAAATGATTCACATGTTTAAAATCACAGTAATGGATTACTATTTTTGCCTTTTTTCTTTTCTTCTGACAGGCTTAAGAAACTACCCTAAGACAAGGCAATATATTTAATTTTCTTTCATCCAGATTTTAGAATCATTGAGTCCAACCATTAACCCACCACTAAACCATGTCCCTCAGTGCCACATCTATATGACTTATAAATACCTCCAGGGATGGGGACTCCCAACGCTTCCCTGCACAGCCTGGTCCAGTGCCTGGACATCCTTTGGGTGAAGAAATGTCCACCTTTCTTGGGGGAGAGCTCCTAATTCCTACATGATCATATCTCAGTAAAACAGTACGTTCTGAAGTAGTTTCTAAAATGTATAAAGCTTATTCTTTACACTGATTTTTTTTAGACTGTCTTCAAAGTATGCGCTGCCAACAAAAGTAATCTCCCAATTTTAGACAACCTTATTGCAAAAAGTGCTGTCAGGTCAAGGGGATTTATCTTCTTCTGTCCTTCAAACATATAATAACCACAAAGCACCCACATTTCCACACTTCCAGTCCCATACATTGTCTTGTCAGCATACGCAGCCTTCTCAGCTCTCAAATTGCATATATTACAGGGCCCATCCATTATCTAAAGACCTAGTTCATGGATACACTTCATTTCACCAGCTCCCAACTCAACTCATATCTCAGAAGAAGACAGAAAGTGTAATACCTTCTCGCCTAACACCTAATGACTCGCTTCTTGTCACACAGAACCTTGCCAGAGGGGCTTGATGGAGAACTGCAGCCATGCTGTTATTTCCCTAAACACTCATTGCAAAAACATAACTTTCCCTGAACATATACCCATGCACAGCCACAAAAATGGACTTATAACTCAGCCCCTCTGGCACATGCATATTGTTTTAAGATGGGTAACAAATGACTCCTATTCATCTGTTTGTGACTGATAGTCCTATATTATCCATCGAGATGGAATTTTTGCTGCCTCCTTACAAACAAATGGCAGATAAAGGGTAAAGGATCTCAGCCTTGTTGAATTTGATGGGAAAACACCCACTGTTTTAAGTGGCACCAGAATTTCTGGGTAAAGCTGCACCCTTCAAACACAACTACAAGCATGGAGAGAGGGACACAGGAGCTGATGCCATAAATCATTACAAGTCCAGTGGTCCCCGCTTGCTTTAATGCTTTGTAATAGTGCAGCAGATGTATTAAGTGCAGGCAGGTGCCATCATATATAGCCAAGGTGGTCTGACATTTGCTTTTAAAAAGCAAGATGCTGTAAAAACATCTTTGTAAGATTTTAACCATTTAGGATAAAATATTACAAGAATTCCATGAAGAACAGGTGGAGAACAAGAAAGAAACTGGGAGAAAATGCTATGTTCTCTGTCTCACTGTGGTGAGACACCCTGTAGACATCATCCTCTGGATCTGCTCACTGGTGAGGTCAGGGTAAGTCACTTTGGAGTGGAGACATGCCCTTTGCCATGCCAGCAGATACACGTCAGAACCTGGCCAAAGCTGGGCATGGTCACGCTTGGGCTGACTGAGCAAGCAGAAAGCAAAATGTGCTTGGGAAAGATAAGCTGCATGTGCACCAGGGGAGGTGGTAGGAGGTCCAGCGAGGGAGGATGTTCAGTGCCTTGCCCTTCACACTGGTGGCACAGCCCAGGACTGCATTGTGTGCCAGGCCTGGATAAGCCCCTGCACCTCAATCTGGGGAGATAACAGGGCTATAATCTCAGAGGCCTCCTAGGAGGTGAAAAACTACCACAAACCCAGGTATAAATTGTGTCTGCAATTCTGCACTGGGGGGAGGAATGATAACTTCAGAGGTAAATGTAATTTTTGGTATTACTTGACATGAAGCATATGACCATGCCACATTATTTTAATTTATTGCTTTTCTTTGATCTGCTGGAATGACAGAGGTTTACCCCTTACTGAGAGATTGTATCACGCTGTGCCATCAAAACCAACACAGTATTTGAAAGAGGAATGTGCAACTCACACAGAAACATGGTGGGAGAAAGTTGGTTTCTTGTAGCTCTAGAGGAGGGGACGGAAGAAAAGCAGAGTCAAGAAGTGGGCATTCACTGCTTGTAACACAGCAGCCAACTCAGCAATTAAAGTAATTTTAGTTTGCATTTTAGTGTGTTTTTTTTTTCCAAAGCTGCAATCCAAATTCAGAAATCCTCACTGCTTGCAAAAATGGGTACATCAGTTTAGATTCCTGAACCCTGTCTTGTCCAAATGGGAAGTGCTTTTGTGTGAAAAGGCCTGACTTTGTTCAGCACTGCTAGGAGAGTCAGCCTTCCCTCACCTGCATTTCTGACAGCAAACATCCTTTCCAAAACACAGCTTCAGCCATGCTGTGCTTCACTTCTGTCACCCCCTACTGTCATTTTAATATGAAGAACAAAAAAGGAAACATCTCCAAACTTCTCTCATTTCCTGGCATGGCCCAAAGGAGGCCATGTTGCACTTTTTCCATGGCTCTGTCTCACAAGCCACTCTATAGACAACAGCAGATTAATTATAACCACGGGTTTAGCAAATCCCCATGACAAGACATCCTTATTGTGGCTGAGACAGTGTGTGCTGAAATGATAGGGAGGAAATCTGCTCCTTTCCCACATCCAGGTCTCTTGGTGGGCTTGGTACAATGGAAAACCAGCACTGAGCCAAGCAGGGGCTGCTGAAAGCCTGAGGTGACTTTGCAGCTGCAATGTCATCTGTGGTGAGGGCTGGGGTGTCTGGGATGCGAGGGGAGGAGCAGGGGGGACTCTGCTTGATTTAGGGTTCATTCAGCTGACCAACATTTTGGATGCTTTGATAAAGAAAGACCATGAGAACCAGAGCAGAGACGAATCAGGCCCAAGGAAAACTGAAGAGATTATTTAATCAATGACAACTATCAAGACTCCTCAATAGCATTCTTTCACTGTTCATCTTTGCTGAGAGATGGAATAAAATAGCATCTCTTTCCTGGGCTCTCTGCTTCCTGTGCTCACAAAAATAGTTCTGCTAGTTAAAAATTTACTGACTTAAATTATGGGATGAATACCTTCAGATGCCAGAAACAAATCTGCTGAAAAGGGTGAGAATTTGCTTCAAAGCCAATCCCACGGGCAGTGCCCACCTTAAGTTCTGGGTGAAGGAGGGGAGCAGTGTTCACATGTTGCATTCACTGCTATGATTTATCATTCATTCTTTGGTGTCTGCATTTCCCTGATTTGCTGAAAGCATCATCACTAACACCAGTTTCCAACCTTTTGAAAAATGTGTTGTTTTTTTCTTCCCCCAAAATCCTTCCTAATGACCTATACCTATTTGTCTTGCCTGTTAAGGCAACTTTTACTGGAAAACGCCTGCTTCAAAATGTTACTGAAAAAGTATTCAAATTCAGCATTTAAAACGGACAAAAATATTTTTGGTTGCCAAATTCACTTAGGAAAAACACTTCCCAAATATATTTCCCAATTAAGTGTTTGGGGAGGGCTAAGACTGTATTGATATTTTTGGAATAGAATATTCTCAAAAACTGTATTTCAAAGTGAATTCTATTTTTCAATGAAAACATTGATACAGATATAAAATCTATGGCTTTACTGAATGCCGTGGGTGACAAGAAATTAGTTGGTTTTGGAATTTTACTTGGTGAAATATTTTTGTTACACTTTTTCTCCTTCCTGTTTTTTTAAGTTCCATGTGAAAAAAATTACATCTGGAGTCTACTTGAAAAGAGAAATTTCCATTCTCTCCCGTCTTTGTTCAGCCAGGAATTCAAAACTGTTTCCATTTATTGGTTGTTTTACTCTGAACACGGCAGGTTCCAGCCCCAGGCCAAGACCACCAAAGGGAGGATCTTCCAGCCAGGTCAAGGGTAAGGTGCTACACCAGGAAAACACATACAAGATACTTACTTTGCTGTTGTTTTTTTTGAATTTAAAAGGAAAAAAAAAAGTGTTAGTGTGGTCTGTAAAGACTTTCATCAATACTAAATTCAAAGGGAGCTTATTAGTTCATTGTGTAACAGGGAAAAATGTCCAAAGAACTTAATTCCTCTCTTCACTCCCCTGAGCAAAGTGAGAAGCTGGCAACTTTCCTCTTTGGTTTTGAAACAATGCTTTCCACTGAAGCATTTAAATGAAATCTAATCCTGCCCACTTTCCTACTTTCTTAGCTGTGATAAAAGCTTATTTTAACACATACAGTCCATTTGATGTGTCCTTTAAAAGGCAAACAGTCCTTTAGCACAGCATGAAGGAGAAGCTCCAGCAAACAGCACGTGTATTTTGTTTAGTTTTGGGGTGTTTTTTTACCTTTCCACGTGGTCAACGTTGCCTGCCACACCGACCCCTCCGATGGTGTAAATTTTGCCATCGTACACCAGACTGTTATGTCGACACCTTGGGACTGTCATGCGGGACACGAGGTTCCAGTTATCCAGCAAGGACATGTAACACCAGACATCGGCCAGCGTGACACCCGACTCCATGCCGCCTGGCACCCACGGGTGGGGGACAGAAGAGGGGAGAGTTACGTGAGATCCTGCAACGGCAGCAGCTCTGCACACAGCAATCAAAGCCAGTTACAAAGTAAAAACTCTTCAAATGACATTTGACTAATTAAAATAAATCACCCTCAATACTGAGCATCTGTTCCGATGATGCATATCTGTGTCATTTATTCATGCGCCCCAAAGGCTGGGTTTTTTTAATAAGATGACATGAAGAAATCAAGATGTCAGACTACGAGGGACACATACATAAGGGGATAGACCCTTCTCAGTCTTCATAAATAACTTCCAGTCTATTAAATTACTGCAACACTAGCAAGAAGGTGTCAGGAGGCTGAGTCTATCTTGGCTTGCAAGACAGAGGCCAGCCTGAAACCTAAAATGCTTAATACAGTGATGGATTGAAGCAGCACATATATGGGCACAATAAAGTCAGTGCTTGCACTGTAGTCTTAATTTCTAATTTTCAGGGACAAATTTCTTACTTATTTTCATTTGCAGATAAAAGACAGAACCAGCTGTAACACTCCTGTAAAACAGCTCAAGATGATCTCGTGAAATATTTATATTGGTCACTTTTAGACTTCTGCTTGAAGCTTCCAAGGTAGCCACTTAGTGAGTGTCTTACTATCCTGTTCTGAAGCACGAAGAGGTGAAATTATTTATTCGGGACCACACTAGGAGTCAGTGGTCAAGCCAAGAAAATGAAGTTCCATGCAGTTCCATGGTTTAACGAGCAAACCAGACTTCCTCCTTGGTATTTTGCTTTCCAAACCTATGCTATGTAGTGCAAGGTCCAATACTTGGAGCTTGCAGCAGGCCATTCTCAATTCTCTTGGTTCCCCTTCCTTTTTTCCTGTGTCTTCTACATTTGAGCAAAGTAAAATGTCAACTGACTCTTAGCTATGATTCCAGCTCTCCTTATTGCAGCCATGAAGTACCACCTGGTCACTCATCCAGGTTCAAGGGAAAGAGCTGAAATGATCTTTGCAACTAGGATTCTAAGCTTTTGTTACTAGGTATGGCACAGCCTAAAATGGCTGTACATATTGGAAAGCACCTCGGCTAAGAATAACTAAAAGCCAACATCTGACAAAAGCCTCCCCAGAAGACTTTTGATCCAGCTGCTCTCAAGCATGGGCAAACAAGCATGGGGAAAAAACATCAAGAAATAATTTCCAATCAATTCTTAGGGTCTCTATGCAGTATTAATGGAATTTAACACCACAGGCAGCAATTTACTGCAGAAAATGCACTGAGAGAGCTCGGCAAGGGAAAGGCAACAGCTGTAACCCCTTACTGGTACAGATGCCAGGTGCATCTGTGTTCCCAACAACATCCTCGGATCACACACATCCGCACCTCCCTGCCCAGCCTCCTCTTTTAATCATCCAGCCCCCACTCAGCTGCTATCAGAGCAGCTTTGCATTGTCTGATGGGAATTGCTTTTCCCCCTCTAGCCAAGAAGAGGTACCAACAGACTGCAAAAATCCAGATACTGTGATGCTCAGGGCATGGTGTCATGAGATACTTTGGGAGTTAAAGCCTTTTAAGGAGCATGGTCTCAGTTTCACCAAAACTAAGAAGATTATAGGGCTAGTGAGTACTGTCAGAAGAGAGGTTTCAACAAATACAAAACATGAATGCTCCTGTAAGCAAATACTTTAAGTGTAGGTCACATATTCAGCAGTTCAGTCTGTCTGTCTCAAATTCCATAACCTACCATTTAGATTCAACTACAGGGAGTATTTTAAATTGTGTTTCTATGGCAGTGAAACCTCTTTGCATGCTTGATGGTTGTCAGGCCTATTTTCTTCATGTTACAACTGCAAAATTTTGTTGTTGACTGCTCTGAGAGTACGTTAACATCGCAGAGACATGGAGAATGACAAAAGCAGGGAAATCCCTCTCTCCAAACATCCTTTCCACTTCTCTTTTCTTTTCATTCTTTTTTTTTTTCTCTCCAGGATCAGCTGGGTAAAACTCTGGCAGGTCCCACTTTGGGCTGCCTGTAACTTTTCTCCCAGCCCAGTAAATCTGGGAGGTCAATGGATTGAGAACAACCCTCCAGAGAAGGACTGGGGGATATTGGTGGACAAAAAATAGGAAATGACCCAGCAGTGTGCACTTACTGCCCAGAAAGTTGGCTGTATCCTGGGCTGCATCAAAAGCAGCACATGAATAGCTGGTGGGTGATTCTCCCCATCTACTCTGCTCTTGTGAGACCCCACCTTGAGTACAGTGTTCTGTTCTGGGGTCCCCAGCACTTGAAGGACGTGGACCAGCTGAATTAAGTCCAGGGACAGAGTGTGAAAATGGTCAGGGGGGTGGAGCACCTCTCATATGCAGAGAGGTTGAGAGATTTGGGGTTGCTCATGCTGGAGAAGAGAAAGGGGGCTGGGCTTATAAGAAAGATGGAAAGAGGCTTTTTATCAAGGCCTGTAGTGACAGGATCAGATTGTAAGAAGGTAGACTTAGACTGGACATAAGAAAGAAATTTCTTACATAGAGGGTGGGGAGGCCCTGGCACAGGTTGCCCAGAGAAGCTGTGAACTGTGGCTGCCCCATCCCTGGAATTGTTCAAGGCCAGGTTGTATGGGGGTATGAGCAACCTGATCTAGTGGAAAGTGTCCCTGCCCATGGAAAGGGGGGTTGGATTAGGTGACCTTTAAAGGTCCTTTCAAATCAAAACCCTTCTGTGGTCTATTTCTATGGAATCTGTTGCTTACCTGAGAGATAGATGTTGTCTCCAGCGCTGACCACGCTGAAAAACTCTCGGTCATAGAAGGGCAGGCTGGCCAGTGGGTACCACTTGTTGTTTTGAGGATTTAAGCAAGTGACTGCTGTTAAAGCACGTTGGTTCATGCCAATCATCTGGCGACCCCCGACTAAGACTATTACCTCGGCTACTCCTAGGATTCAAGTAAGAAAAATAGTATTATAAAAAAGTGGCATCTCTCAACCAGGCAGGAACCCATCCAAAAATACTCATCAGTCAGGGAAATTTCAATGTATCGTATATAAATCTGTTTTAGAGTCTGCAATCAAACCACGAAGGGTGAGAAAAAACAGGCATGTGTGTAGGGGGAATAGTGGGTGAGGAATGACACTATGAACACTCTTGGGAGAACTAGGGAGGGAGAATGCCATCTGGGCAAAACTTGGGGGGAAAGAAATAAAAAGGCAGTTCCATGTAAAGATGTCCATTCATTTCAACAGTCTTTGAGTGAGACTTGCAGGTAGCAAACTTCTCTTCCATTGAAGAAAATGGGCATTTTGTCAAGGATTGTGATGGCTTTAGAGCTTGGTCATTATCCAGGAAAAGCGTGTTTGGACTTTAACCTAAAGAATGTCTTCTCACATTAAAAGTTAATGTCTGGAGAAAGTGAAGCTATGATTATGGATCTTCATCCTGATATTCTTTCTGCATGCACTCTATTAATATATAATTTTCTGATGGGTTACTTTTTTTCTCTCTTTTTTTTTTTTTCTCAGAGAAAGCAGATTTCCCAGACCCAGGTAACAAGTCATAGATCATGGTCTTGGTCTACCTAGGTGCTAGGAAACAAGACAGAGATGGCCCCTGCCTTAATATAGTTATTAACTGAGCTTTATCTGTGCTTGATTAGCTCCCCCAAACCCGTATCATGGAAGGTGTCCAGCAAGCCAAACTGTCTGTTCATGCAAAACTTTCAAGTCCACATCTCTGAGGTTTTATTCCCATTTCACAGCCACAGCTGAGTCATATCTGATCTCCTCTCCAGACTCATTCCCACAGAGATGGGTCACAGTGTAACCCTGGGATGTTTCCTGACTCCATCCAAGAGTCAGGTGCTGGGCATGGTTTGGACTTGGCATTTAGCTCAAGTGTTAAAAACCCTTTTGCAGCATTGGAAGCCCCTGTGCAATGTGCTGCCAGGAGAGGTAGGGTCAGAAGGACCAGGAGGCCACAAGCTGGAAGGAATCAGTGTTTCAGGAGCTGTCTCCTAACTGGAGCCATTGCTGTGATGTGTTACAGTTCCCAGCCCACAGACAAGTGTGCACAGGTGCGGGGCAGGAGGGAGAGTGCCAACAAGAGGGATTAGGAGCAGCAGCGGAGAGAAATGCGTCTGCAGAGTAATGGATTATCGTCATTCTTCATTAGCATTTTCAAAAAATATATTTGTGTCATTCAAGCAAGGTTACTCTCTTAAAAGTTATTAAGATAAAGTGCTGTACAGTTTAAAATAAATATTTCTCAGTAACAAGAGATCATTATTTTTGTGCCATACCAGAAAATCTAATCACCTGTGCAAGACATAACTTGATTATAATCTATGACCTCGACAGGCATGTGACATGCAGCAGCGAGTCCACAAAGGGTGTTTAGAGATCCTTTGTGCCTCCATGAATGCTGTTGATATGCAAAATAACATGATTCTATATAATTAGACTCTGACCTAAAAAACTATAATCACCCTCCTTTACACTGAGAGAATCACTTTTCCCTCATCAACAAGCTTCTGGAAATGGATCACATTACACCTACAATTTTATATACATAAAATAAGCACTTTTCAAAAATCCCTTCAAACACCACACCATTAGTTGTCTTCAATGAAAGACTTTTTAGGGCAGATTGTTATTGAAAGTCCTCTACACCTCGTCCTTCTGAAAGGTGCCTTGATGAGGCAGTCTCCTGAAGCTGCAAATGCCGTGGTTTGATATGCCATCTCCGTGCCACATTAGCATCAGTGGCAGTGACAGAAAGTTTTGTCTGGCTTTCTGCTGTACTTATGGGAGGCAGAAGTACAGGCAGCATGTTAAAACAATTCACCTGCTTCATCAGACTCCTTCTTGGATGCAGTTTTCCTACGTGGTATCTGCACTCTCTGTTCAGTGAATATTTATGATATTTCTCACATCACCATGATATGGGCTCAGCTGGCAAGGTGAGCACTTAGGTTTTTTCCATGCATTTTTCCAAAAAGGTCTTCTTTTAAAGAAGACTCAGTTTGTCATAGCTGCTGGGTTTTTAAAAGGGAATATGTTATGTATGATCCATTTTTTCTGGAGGCATTAAACAACCTGATCTGGCACTCATCAGTATAAAAATACTGTATTTACACCAGCCTCACCATATAAAAATATTATACTTACAAAAGGCTGTGAAAGTGAAGGTGTTTGATGAGTATGAGACAGATCCTCCCCACAAGAGGCTCCATGGCAAAAAACCAAATGCTTCACCTATTTCTGCAACTAGAGAAACTGAGGCAAAGAGGGCAAGGGGCTCACTTTCAGGACAACAGAGGAACGTTACAGTCTCTGACTATAAATATAATAATTCCTCAAATTTAGGCTCCTTTTAAATCCCAATTCAGAAGCATGTATCTGAACACCCATGTCCATCCACTGGGAGTGGCTCCTAAATTCTGAAGGAAAATAACAATGGAAAATTGAGATTGAAATATCACCAGGTTCTGGGAAGGAGCCAAGAGAAGGAGCCGAGGTCAGTGCCCTGTCCCAGGGCATGTCCAGGAAATGTGGAAGCAGGGGGCTGGTGCTGTTGCAGGACATTTTGCTTTACCTGCAGAGAGCCTGGGCCGGGTCCTCGGTGTCTGCATCTCCTGGCGGGCGTGTGGCAGCATGTGATAACGTTTGGCTTCGTTCACCAGATCCCGGCAAGCCTCTGAAGACTTTATCAACTCCTCATTGTCAACAACATTCAGCAGATAGCTGGGATGGATGAAGGGGAGCCTCACCACTGCCAGCAGCTCTGCAGCATACTGTGAGGGGGGAGAAATAATAACACATGCAGCCTTCATGTCAGAGTTCAGCCACTTGGCATCTCCACTTCCTTGCCTGTAAACCATCCTCTGTCATCCAGCCTGGAAAGACACTTGTCATGGATGCTGCATACAAGCCCTGCCTAGTGAATGGATGGGACAGAGCAGCCCTCAGAGCTCCCTGGCTCAGGCTGGGTTTGGTCCCATAGACTAAAAATAATCTTCAGAAGGAGACAAATCCTGTTATACAGAACTGTATGGAGGAATTTTTAGGAAATAAAAGCTCATTCTGAATTCAGGCTGAATGGAACACCTTGTGCAGTGGAGACATGGAGTGAGCATTTGAGTTATCTGAATTAACCTTGAAATGTGAGCGTGGTTATTGTAATAAAACCCCCAAACAAGTACTTTCTGGCACTATAAATATGAAACAAAAGTCACTAAATAGGGCAGATTTCAATAACTGTGGTAGAGCCTGAATGATGTCAACCAATTGCTAAAAATCTTTCAATTAGTAGAGTTTATTTGTTGGTGAAAGAAATTATGGAGCTCTAGCTTTTAGGGAAGTCTGACTCCAGAGGGTGCTATAGAAATACTCACAGTACGTTTCATCTTCTAAACAAATACATTAAACCTCAGAGGGTAAAGGACACCTGAGCAAATGAAGCTGTCTGCCACCAAACATGGCTAAAAGGAGAACAAAACCCCAAGACACAAAATTGCAATCGAAAAAGCAGGAGTCCATCCCCAGATTATTCTTTTTTATGTATAGCTGGATATATCACAACACTGCATGAGAATACAGTGAAAAGCAGAGCAATGGGAAAAAATGTAACTCCAGAAGCAAGGCACACAAACAGGATGCAAACTAAGGGTGAGCAGCAAGAAAAGATAATCATCTGTTGCAATAAATATTCATACAGCAGAAGCATCCTAAGATCCCAACTGGGATTGAGGCCAGGATGCAAATAAATATTCCTGAGGTCCGTGCTGGTCCCAAGAAACTCTGGGCGCCAGCAGCATCTGCTGGCCTGCAGATGCCTCTGGTCTTCCAGAAGCCACTTGGCTCTTTCTTTCTTTTTCAGCAGCATGCCTGTCCTCGCAGGGTGTGAGAGCCAAGTCACAGCAGGAACAGGAGCAGGAGCAGGAGCAGGAATGGGAACGGAGCAGGGGCACAATGAGAAGGGAGGGTAGGG
Organism: Sturnus vulgaris; assembly: GCF_052056855.1. Lineage (NCBI taxonomy): Eukaryota > Metazoa > Chordata > Aves > Passeriformes > Sturnidae > Sturnus > Sturnus vulgaris. The sequence goes on along the minus strand of NC_142245.1, from coordinate 107,860,012 downwards.
ATATGTCCTGAACTGGGTAACGGGCTGGCCAAGCAGGTGAGGGATGCAGTGACATCTGTGAGTGCTTCTAAGACTTTCCCTTCCCCCACCCAAACTGAAGAAGCAGGCTTAATTTAGAAGGAAAACAAAGGATGTCTCCTCCAAATTCACACTGCTCTCCTACTGGAGAGCCACATCAGCATGTTTCAAGCTCTGCCAAAGCAAAAATGCAACAACCTGTTGGGAGCTGAGCCCCACTTGTGCCTGCAGATCTGTGGCCCCAAGGAGATGAAGGGTTTCAGGCTGACTCCCAGTCCCCAGCTTATCAGTTCTCCTCAACACTAGAGCTGACAATTTTAGGTACAGCCTAAAGACTTGAAGCCTGGCCACTCTGAAATTATTTGGGGATAAAAAAAGTTGTTTGGTGATGCAAACACCAAAACACCAAAACACCAAAACACCAAACACAGAAAAGTGACAGTGCTTCTCTTCTGGGAAAAAACCACCCCCATGAGCAGTACATTCCTGACTCCTTCCTATTACCTCTAGTGTGGCACAGAGCCGAGTAGGGCTTGAGATCACCTCATCAACCTCAAAACATAAAAGAAGACACTCCTCCCTTGCTGAAATCCATTTCGGAGTGCTTTCTAGGAGGTACAACGGCTGCTCCTTCCCCACAAATGTCAGGCACTTGGCTGCAGATATCTTAATGTCATTACCTTGTAAGAGAGGGAGCAGTGGACATATGGCAGTGGGTGGCAAAGCTCTGACTTCAGGAAGTGCTTTTTTTAAGAAGGTTGGAGGCGTTTAACCTTACACGGGAGCCAAGACGAAACGTGGCATCGGGACAGGGAATAATGCAGAGAGAGGGTACACTGCGGATGAGCGACACAATCCCACGGGGGAGGTTAATTCCCACTACAGGCTGCTCAGGAAATAGTACAACTTGCTAAAGGGCAGTTTAAATAAAGTTGTAAAACACATGGAGTGTACACAGGAGCCAGCACCTTCCCTTGGAGTGGTGGGACATGCCAGAGCTGCCCCTGGCAGTCCCGAGGCTGGTCTGTTCTGGAAGCAGCCACAACACAAACACCAGCACAGACAGGTGTGCCACTGCATGGGGGCACGGCGTTCCACTTACTACCATGTCCAAATGCTGACTGCCAATTAGCACTGGGAGAACAGCTCTTTTCTGTCAGGGATGGAACAATTCCCATGGGCCCAGTGGAGTTACTGCCTCCATTTCCCACCTTTCCCTGAATAAATGGGGCAGCACTGCTCCCTGAGCACAGCGAGCTCTCCCTCTCGCCCACCTCGCTTTAATTAGATAAGTGAGAAAATGTGATTCTGTTTCTCTCCTGGATTCCTCCCCTCCTTTCTCTCCTCTTTTGTCTGAGCTTGTGGCTTATTTTGAAGGGGAATAATAATTAGAACATGTTGCTCCCTTTCATCAGCTTGAAAGCTGATGTCACATATCAAAACCGATGTCACTTTTCACTCTTATTCTTCCCTTTGCTCAAACAGCTACAGAAAGCTGGCTCTGTGTGTGTGTCTGTGTGTGCCCGACCACACGCAGCCAAGACTCGGGCTTGGTGCTGAGAGCATTAAGGGTACATAGAATTGCAGTGTTTTTCACCAAGGGATTTAAGGAGTACGAACCATGGCAGCGTCTCCACGAGACAGGAGAAGCTTTTATAAAGCAACCTCTTTTCGCACCAGCTCTTTTAAGCACTATAGTCAAGGGTGAATTTCATTTAGCCTCACTGATTTAAGAATATTCAAGTGATTTAGGCAATCAGCAGCCTTTTTCTTTTGGATTCTCCCTTATGAAGACTTCCCAGCTCTGTTAGCTATGATTGTACTAAATATCCTGCTACTATTATCCTTTTCATTTAAGACTGGAATAAGCACCATAAAGCATTTCAACCTCCTTACCATCTGTTATTTGCTCTCCATTCTCTCTTGTCTTTCCATTGTGCCTTATACAGCTATGAAACATCTACTGCACCAACTGATGTTACCAGTTATCACTAAAGCAGCAGAATACATGTACAGGGCACGTTGCCAAATTCACCCAACTTGGGTCCCTGGAGTTGTGGGTTGTGCCTATAACCCTGGGGATGTTTTCTTTTCCCTGCTTGGCTGCAGGTGCTGGCTGGACAAGCAGAACTATTTCTCAGGACTTTGTCACTTATGACTACTCTATAGCCCGCATTACACCCCAGGGTGAAGGAGAGAATATTATATTTCTGGGCCTAAAATTAGGAGTTATCAACTCATAAACATGTAGGACCACACCTCAGGCTCCTTGAGAATGGACATCATTATGCAAAAATCTAAATATTTATTGTTTAAGATGCTAGGAAAGTTTTTGAGCACCATCAGGACTGGTTTTTTTTCAGGTGATGTGAACCTCACTGTAGCTCCTGTTGGGTGAAGGGATCTGCTCAGGTTTTGCACCAGCAGAAAATCTCATCCATAAAGTCCCTGCTGAGTGATGCTGTCAGATATCCTGTGAATGGCCAGAGTAATTCTGCAGGAGTCAGGGCACTGCTGCCACACGAGCAAAGTCTTTGTAGACAGTGACTGGGGACACAGCAGAGCAGAGGCTTCTAAGAGATGCTATCTGTCCTGCTTCAAAGCACATATTTCAGTGATTTTTCACTGATTGCAGTGGCTGAATAGAAAGCAGGATCTTCCACCAGTCTGCAATCACAAGTGTGTTTCATATGAAACAGGGAGAGAAAAATCTTCAGAGATCTTTTCTTTACCTAATTAACCAAACATTTCCAGGGAGAGATTCAGCTCTAGATTCAGACACATAAATGAGTTCATACAAGCCAAGTATTTACTTGTCAGCCAGACATGTAAACTCATGTTATAATTAAGAGGGATTTAGTCAATGCACTTAACAGTCCCCAGAGCAATGTGAGCTGAGAGGATGCACTGAGCACCAGGGGAAGCAGAGAGTATCAATGTCCCCTTCTGGGCCACAACTGTGAGCCATCAGCTCCTGGGAAATGGATTGTGTTCCTCAGACTATGCCTCACACCATGGCACGCTAAGATGTCAACAACCATATGTCAATCCAAATTGGAGGGCAATTAATTCTAGCCTCTGGCGGGAATTTTTGTGTCCATTTGTCCTGGGTGTGCTCAGAAAGTTCTGATCATGCTATGAGGAAGCCTAAGTGTTACCACTGGGCCAGTGTTGACTCCAAGGACTATGTGGTCAACATGACCAGCTGTACCTTGATGCTGACCTATTCAAGCCTTTCCTCAATAATCTGTTCACACACAAGTTACTCCCATCTCATTAGGCAGGCCAGTGCTTGAGCAAATTAGACTACAAAAGCCTCTAATTTTTTTTTATTTTATTCCTGACTGGTAGTTTGAGTGAGAACATTTACTTTGCTACACTTTTTATGACATTTTTTCTCCTACTGATTACATCAGTATTATGAATGCTTGCTTGCAAGTGGGCTTTGTTCTGGCATCTTCACAGTCTCAGTTACAAAACCCACTTCAATATCACATTTAAAATAATCTTCTAATTCTCAAATCTCTAATCCAGTAAAATCCTCACAAGTATTCTCCAAAAGGACTCTCACTGCACTCCTGCACAGACTTGGGCCACAACACTATACAGTTAGGTTTTAAAGGAAGTATGTCTACTGCTACAGAGTCATATTTCCTGCTCCTTAAATGCTCTACTGGAAAGTTCTCAAGATTTTTAACATTTTTGAAGTAATGCCCAAAGAGGTCAAAATAATATTTCCCCTATGCCTTATAATTCATCTGCCTCTCTAGTTTACTGTTCACCCTACAAAGGCCCCTTTGTGCTTTCTGCCTAAAGAAAGAGGCTTCAGCTAGAAATACAAATATAGAAGGTAGATTACCCACATTACAGTAGGTTTTTGCTCCAATAAACTGCTGTTTCAGCCCTTTATGCATAATTGCAATAGTTTCAAGACATTATGAAGTAGGAATATATTTGATTTGCATTGAAGGAGATTTATGTTGTCTCACAGGAGCCCCGGGTTCAGTCTCGCCTCATGTTGTGCACTGTCCCAGTGTGAGAGCAAGAACTTCCTTGGATGGAGGAAGCCACTGGGGGCAGATCTGAAGTAGAACCAAGTCCCCACTGCATTAGACTCCTTCAGAGGAGAATAGGACATGCTAATTAAAAAACACCTGGCTGTGGCCAGGTAACACACTGCCCAGTGACTTGTGCCGATGATGACAGCTGGGGATGTGGCATAGTGGCCTTTCAAGCTGGCATGCTGGAAAAGTGACATGAGTGGTCCCTCCCCACCACCATCTCCAGCCCAAACCAGGCTTAGCCCACAGCTTACCCAACCTGATATTCAAAATATTGCCATCTCTGATTTTCCAAATGCAAGCCCAACAGGGAACTAGCTGGTTTGGGGAAGCCAAAGTTGTTGGTGCACTGCTTTGCCATTCTCAGAAATAAGCCCTTTTTTGGCTAGATTTTCCCAATGCTGCCCTGCCACTTGGTAATGAGGGGACTTGTGCAATGAGGGACTAACCCCTGGGTATTACAAAGACACACTGAGTTTCCAGTAAACTCCTACACATTCCTACACCCAAGGTCATATCCAAGCCCAACTAAGCTTTCTGCTGCACTTGGAGTACTTACTAATCACCCACATTGACTTCTTGGAATTGCAATCCTGCCTTCAGATTAAACCCAAAGGCTTGGTAGCATGTCAGCCAACAGCCTCCTAATATCATGAGATAAACCTGCGGCAGAAAATCTGGTTTGCAGGCACTGGGTTCAGCTGGTGGCTCGGTGGCAGGATGCCATGTGCATAAATCTCATGCCCAGCAAGAAGGAAAGAGCAGCCCCTCTGTCTTCCTGCAATCAGGTTTCAACGTGACATCTTTATGGCAGCACAGCTGACTAAACACTGTAATGTCACCAGCGAGCGGCTGTCCTGCTCTCCGAGCTGTTTGCAAAGCAGCTCTTGGGTTGGTATTTCCAGCAGTAATATGATGAGAGGCTTTTAAATGCACAGGAAGATAAATCATTCATCCATCACACTTGGAATCTGCCTGATACTAAGGACTAAAAAAAGCCTCGCTCTTACCATGCATTCTCTTGCTTGCTAAACTCTATGAAATAACCCCTCGAAGTTCCCCCAAAGGGTACCAGGGCTAAGTGGTGTTTCTTTTGCTTATGGGAAGTCACCTATTCAAACACAGCAAGCAATGCACCTCAAAAGCACACTGCCAACAACAAGACAGCTGCAGCTTCTCAGGTGCTTCATAGAACCAAGTAAACTCCTGATGCCACCATCCCTACAACACAGTGGCATGTGAATCTATGTGCCATAACTCTCTAAAATCCTTCTTGACTATAATATAAAACAATTTTGTTTCTGGAGGTTGGTCCTGAATGCTGGGGCCACACGCAGCACAAGGCAAGGGAGCACTTGTGAGGAGCTGCTTGTGGATGTAGGTCTTTTTAAGGCCGTTGCTTCAGCAACAGCAAAGATAGATTTTGTAAAAAACAGGATAATGTGTTGGAAAAGCCACAAATGAAGAGACTGATCAGACTGAGAGACAAGGGAGTTCCTCAAACCAATTAAAACTTTAGAGAAATAATTCCTGTAGATTTTCTGTCAAGGGTATCCCTTTAAAAAAACTTAAAAGTTTAGTAGAGAGGGAATTTCAGGAGCTGCTAATGTCACCTGCATCCTCTTTTTTATTAAATGCAGTTTCTTCCTCCAATATATAGCTAAGGGCATGTTCCTGCACTGATTCTATTTGTGCTGCTGCCTTTTCTTCTCCCTCTGTAAGCCCGTATAGGAGCTGAGTGTCTGCAAAAGCTTCATTCAAATTGGAGCTCTTTGAGCAGCCCATCCCCGGGAAATCACAGGGGTTACTGCTCATCCCTTGCGTTCTTCACTTTCAGAGAAATTGAAGCTTCTTGTACTTTCATTATGGCATCTTTCTGCATTTGTCTGCTCTTCCCACAAATGGATTTCAAAGCACTAGGGTAGTGTGGGCTTTTCAAAGAAGTCTAATTGAAGTGTTATAGAGTGTTAGTGCCTAATTCACTTAGGCTCCCTTGGAAGCATCCTTTTTCACATTTATTCCAACACTCTTTGCTGCAACTTTATACCTTTGAGTACATTGATTGATAAATTAATTTCTTATTATGGTGAATTAAGTAATTTGTACATGCTGGTATTTGGTATCAGCTTCTATCATTACCTCCTTGCCATCACAGAGAAGAGTTGGAATTGTCATTATTACCTGTCAGATTCTCCATTTTCCTGAAGCAAACTGCTCTTCTGCATGGAGGTTCTTTAAAATGTGCCTGATCTTCCTTGTGCTCTCTCTCACAGTCACCAACCCTTTTTCCTATGTAGCGTCTTGCCTTCAAACTGCCACTCTCTGTCACTGCCAAAATAACTCCTGGGCATTTGTAGCTTTTTTGACATAAATCCTCTTCTCCTTCTCTCCATCACTTTTTCTTGCCCTCACTGACAGATACAGGGCTTAGAGGTGGGCTTTGTGTTTTCTTAGTGTTAGAGTAATTTGCTTAGTGTTAGACTAATTTGCCGAGGCTCAAATTCAACCCAGTGGTCCTTACTGTTGTTATTCCCATGCATCCTTCCAGGCAACACCCCTCCTTGGGGCTTCAAACACTTGCAGACATTTATCCCTCTTTAGCTGTCATTAGGCCAAGTCATGCATATTCACATCTTTTAATCTTTTTTTTTTCTCACATCAGTTCCTTCAGTCTTTTAATCATTTGTGTTGCTCTTCTCTAAATTACCTCAAATTTGTCTACGCATCTCTGGTTCTCAGACACCATGAAGATGCTGTTTAGATAAATCTGCCTCTGAGGACTCAAGTTCATAAAAAGCTTGTTAATGGTGGAGACATTTTGTATGGCTGCTGGACACCGTGATTTTAAAGGTTTGGAAAAAGGGCACATGATTATATCCTTGCAGAGTGCAGTGAAAGGTGGCTGTCATTCATCTGAGCCTCTTCTCCTTTGTTCATCACTGCAGTATCTGCCTCTCTTCTAGCACTTCTCTGGGCAGCTTGTTGAAATGTTTTCCCTCTCCTCATGTTTTGTCCCTCAGGGTGAAGGGGAAGCTTCATGTAATGAGGATTTGTTTTCCCAGGCTTTCTGTAATTAATAAACATAGTAGTGTGTTTTTTATTTCAGTGAAAACATACAACTTTGGACTTGGAAGAGAAAGTGGGAATATTTCCAGTGAGCTTTGGTATGTCTATGGTTTGGACAGGCAGCAAACTGCTACACATCCAGCCACTTCCCATCTTTCCCATCTCATGTGGACACTGGGCATGACTGCAGCTCTGAGCAGCTTTGGCAGTCATCAGTACCCGTGGACAGTGTGGCTCATTATCCACGGAGTCCTCCCAACAGCCCTCATGGGAAGCATCACTTCCCTCCAGCTTATAGGGTAAGAAATGGGGGCAAAAAGGTGAAACAGCTTGCCCAAGGCCATGCAGGCCTTGAGCTGGGGGATGTGCTCAAGTGAAGACTGTGTGGGGCCTGGCAGAAATCTTTCCTCGTTCAGGCAGCTCAGACCGTGCTGATTTCAGACAGCAAAGCCTCCATTATGCAATATATTTTTTGCATGAGTTCGCTGGAGTTGTAATAAGCTTATCAAGGGGATAACTGTTAAGATAAACCCTACAATCTCGTCCATCAGTCAGGAAGAGAAATAAATAGGAAAAAAAGAGTAGATTCAGCTTCCCCAGATGTATCAGTCAGATGCAGGCTCTGCACTCAGTGACAGCAATCAGGACTCCTGCAACCAGTGCTCTGTGTCCACTGGCACAGGAAATTACCTACTAGTCCTGACCTCACCTCACAGGCTGCTTTTTCTGGCCAGACAAGTTTTAAAGTGCAGCACTAAACCAGCTTCATAAACGTTACCATATGAGCTGGGGCACTGCTTCAACACACTAGGGGGATACAATTATTTACCAAATCTTGGTTTAACATGAACTGCCTCTTTGTCTTATGCAGATGATCAGCAACCCTTAAAGCACTGCTGTTCTCTCTTTGTAACAAGGCTCAGATGCTGTCTTTTGTAATGTCACAGAGCACTTTTATGAGCACTGTTCATATGAGCACAATGTGCACAATTAAACATCAGCCAGAGCACAGCTTTTCAACTTGCCTTCCAAGAAAATCCTGCTTCCTTCCCTGTCACTGCCCTCCAGCCTGGTGGGAAAGAATTAACAAAAGCAGAAACAGTCAGACATCTGAAGAAAAGCTTTTAGAATGGCAGAGAAGAGCAGGTAGACAGCAAACAACGCCCTTCCAGGAGAACAGGAGGCTCCGTTGAAAATCTCCTTCCCAGAGGCTTTCAGCAGGGGATTTGGCAGGAGGGGAGGCAGTGATGGATAAGTTGTTGTAAGAGCACGGCATGAGGCTGCGGTGGGGGAACACAAGTGGTGAGATTTACTGTCCCCAGGCACTGCAGAGTGACACAAAGCCATTACAGCACAAGGAGTTCTGGAGGGCTGCAGCTGCCCCGGGGGCAGAGGGTGCAGATTCAGAGTGAAGCTCCTCTGCGGGGTTGTCTCTGCTGAGAGAGCCCCTGCCAGGCTTGCCAGGGAAGATGGACATGCAGGTGAGATGAAGAGCACAGCCCTTTCCCTGTTTGTGCCAGACCTCCACCTTTGGGAGAATCACCAATGCAGGACTTGGAAAAAGCTGCCAAAGAGGCATTTTAGTTACCTGCCATTGGAGCTATTGAAAATAAAAATGTGACAATAGAGCCTGAACTGTCAAGGTAAAGAGAGATGGGGGGACTATAAAGAAAGAGGCTCTGGAAATCCATGCCCTGAATGATTTAACCGCCAGCACTACTTCTGGGACAGAGAAATAAAACCAGACCGGGTCACCTGAGGAGTGCAGTAGAGCTGGAGTCACGTCTTGGGACTGCTGCAATTCATGGCATCCATCAACCCTCCCAAGACACCCCAACAATCCTGGTGTCCTCCACCCCAAAGTGTCCAAAGGCAGCTCATAGAATCTATCTCCAAACTGTGAATAAAATAAAAATATCCATGCACAACTCCTGCAGGAAGGCTCAACATTGCCATGGTTGCCCAGTTCTCCAAAGCTCTGAGCAGCCTGTGCATCTTGGGCAGCTCTTGGCACGGTGGGCCGTGCTGCACACCATGCACAAATTTTTATTCATCATCATCTTCATTAGAAATAAGATTATTCAGGTCTATCTTCCCTCCTATTCACCATGGAAGCTATTTGTTCCCAGGCTCTAAAAATGCAGAAGTCATTATTGCAAAGATGGTACTTTTCATGGTAAGCGTGAACTCCTGCTTTTAAAAAATAAGTACCTATTTAACTAAGAGCTTTATAATAGATCAAGCAGTGCACAGAGTACTAAGAAAAGTGAGAGCTACTATTTAAATAAACTAGCTTAGTGGTAGGATTGAGCAGGAAAATAGTTTCTTCTTGGTATCTTTAACAGAAATTTATTCAAAACTCTTATCTCTGGATAAATACAAATTAAAAATTAAAAGCTCCTGTAAAGTAATGCATGAAACCAAAGCACCACAGAGAAATTTGGAGAAGCAAATAAAACTGCCATCATAAACTACAAAAGCACTGCAGAACCAGTACAGAGTGGAAGGAAACTTGGGAATAAAAAAAGCCTAGAAAAGCAACTGCAACACGAAAGGAAGAGAGGAGGGGATGGCGGTGGTGGCAGCAAGAAAAACCTCCACTTAAAAAAACAAATTCCCAATATTGCCTCAGCAGGATGCAGAAGGAAATATTTAAAACCACAGTTTTGAGAACATAGCCCAGACTGTCTGCTGAGTGACACCTTCTGTTGGCACCAGGCAAACAGGCTCCTGCTGCCGGGTTCCTGAACTCCAGCCCCTGGGAATAGTCCCTGAGGCCGTGTTCAGTTCAGAGTGGCACAGAGCCATCAAACTTCAAGCACTCAGGGAAACACTCTGTAAAACTCTGTTTTTCAAGGCCATCGAGAGACAAAAAGGTGTGCATTTCAGTAAATCCATGATACTGTGTAAATGTTTTAGGCAATAACAAAATAGGCAATGCTAAATGGCATTGCTGGCACACGGAGGAGGTGGTCAGAATGTGGGAGGGGTCCCCAGCACAGAAATGTCCTGCTGAGCCACAGCTCCTGGGCACACAGGGCAGGAGCAAAGCCCTGGGGGCTGCAGGCTCTGGCAGGGACCAGGAGATCAGCTGGTGAAGCAGCACAGGCAGCAAGGCTTGGCCTGGCATGCAAGACCCCACTGTCCTTAATGCCCTTATCCAGCAGCTTGGGGAGAGCAAGAATTCTTATTTCTCCCCCTTTAGAGATGAGGTGTGGATGTGCAGCTGCTCTGGATCACATTCAATGACACATTTAACATCCAACTGCATGTTTAGGTGCTTGAATACACATTTCAGTCAAGAAGGCACAGGCTGTCATGATGTGGGAGAGCATCAGCAACATGGCCAAGCACCTCCCTGAGATACAGTGTGGTCCATGAGCAACTGTCCACCTTGAAACAGCCAAAACTGAGACTGGAGGTCAACAGAAACAACTGTGGCCTCCAAAGAAGGGGAAAACAATCTTTCTCTTATAGTGTCTGTGCAGAGAACTGGCCTCCAAATGGAGAGGTGTGGGGTTCAGACCACAGAATTGACTCAAGGAAAGCAGGTTTTTAGGAATCACCAGGGATGACTTCTGGTCCCAAGGACAATCACCAGCCTCCAGTCACTGCTTCTAGCATTATCTGCAGACAGCACCAGGCAAAGTTACAGATTCAGTTTCTTTAGACAAGAGCAGACTGCATACTCATATGCTTGAGGAAAGGCTAACTATAAATATATAAACCCCAAGGAATTATCTAAGCAGCTAATAAAGATACAGAATCTTTATTTTATGAACTGCAGTTATACTCATTCAGTATGTGGCATCAAAAGAAATACAGATTTTCTGACAGATTTTTTATTTCCTGCTGTTACTAAAATGCATCCCCTTAAAGCAGCATCTCACAAAACTATAATTCTTCTCAATTTATCTCTGACTGAGCCTACAGTCAGCAACTGGAAGCCCCATCTTTGTACCATGCATGTCACAAATGAGATTTTCATTCTAAATGATCAGGTGTAGGGATCAGATTTTGAAATTACATACATTTTGTGTATAGCCTGCATTCCCTTTGCCTTTTTTTTTATCTGAACTTCCCATCCCATCTCCCACACACCCATATGCTTAAACTTGCATGGAGATGGTTTCTATTCTAAAAGAGGCATTCAGGGGAACAGAGCAGAGTGAGGCTGCTGAGATTATTTTTTACCTGAGCTCTGATTGCAGCGTCCTTCTTAATCCACTTTATCACTGTTTCATACACCAGCTCCTCTGCTTTGGTGTTCAGGCTGTCATTGGACATGTAAGAAATGAAGTCGTCTTTTGAGATATTAAGGATCTCTTCTTGGTTTGCCACCTCTGGGAAAATTTGCAGGGCATAAGCTTTGGCCATGTTGTATAGTTCAGTGCACTGCATGGCTTCAGCCATGGCTAATATTCCTAAGCAGTTGCTAGCAGTCAGCTGTTTCTCTAAAAAGGGCAAAAAAACAAACAAAAAAGGCAATTGAGAATTATTAAAAGCAAGATTCACGTTTGTTCCAAGATCATGAGAAAAATAAGTGCCATAGACAAACCTCAAACCCTAATTAATTTCAGGGAGTTAACTAGAAGCAGCACCCTGGGTTAATTTGGAATTGGGGTTTAAAGTACAAAAATCAAAGTCTGCCTAAAAAGTGAGCTGGAGATGGGGAGAGAAATGCACTTTCTGAGTTTGCTTTTTGTGTAAGCCTCCACAAAGCACTGGGGAAACCTACTGACATAACAGTATCTGGGGCTTCCCAAGGGATGGGAAGCCAGCCAAGAGACTGCTGCTGTTCCTACCGCCTACAATGTTGCTTTAAGGAACAGCAAAGATGTAAACGCCAGTGCAGACACTTAAGAATAAATGCAAACAGCACTAAGGACATTTCTGAGAATGCTGCAGTCATTTTATGATAATTTTTGCCCTGTTCAGCTACTAAGCTACTTCAAATAAAAAAAAAAAAATCCTCCCCCCTCTTTTTTTTTTTTTTTCAAAGGAACTTTGTTGCTGCTGAATGTGATGACATCCCTTATGCAAAACACAGATTATACTAACGCCTTCTGTTAAACGTTGTGTAGTGGGTTTCAAAGAAAATCATGCACAGAGGAGACAGCATTATCTCCTTCCCAGCAAACAGAAGCAGCAGCACAGTGTGTAGCTTTGCGTTAGAAGTGTGCTACACCATACATTTGACTGTACTTTTTTTCCTTTCCAGCTATTTTGAAGAAAAAACTACCAATTTTAGACATTTATAAGAGGAACTCTCAGATTCTTCACAGCTTTTGTTAACCAAGCCACTACTAATAAGAAGGATATATTCTTTTAAGATACAGGACTAAAAATGAAAAAAGTAATAAGAGGAAGACTGCAGCAGATCACAAAGGCATCGGTACCAGTGGCAGGCTCCTGTGCTGTCAGAGAAGCCTATCACGTTTGGCAGTGTCATATCCTAGTGCACTATGACAGAGCACTGGACAGGAATGTGCAATAGCCCCGTATCTCTTCAAACAAAGCTCTCATCAGATTGCTTCTGCTGGAAATGCTCAGGGATTCTTCCCTACACCCAGCTTCTCCCTTCATCAGATTGAAAACCTGCACGCTATCTATATGTGGCTTTTAATAAAATGGGATTATGAACCTCCTTTTTCTATTTTTTTTTTTAACCTGACATGAGATTAGGAGTTTTCTGGGTTTGTTTTGCTTTCTTCCCCTCCTAACTCTTCTTATTTTCTTTTACAGATCCAGCAGTCTCAAAAGTAGGTTATCTCATTTTGCATCAGTTGATTGTACTGACTCCAAGGAGCCCATTTCCTCAAGCTGACTGCACTAGCGGCACTGTTTGCTGTCAGTAGATTTTGTCACTCAAAGACTGCCCAGAGACGGGTTGTAAACTGATAGCTATGAAGCCCAAAGCTACCATTTTTTTTTCTTTTAAAAAAAAGAGAAAAAATAATAAGAAACAACAAAAAACCCCAAAACGAAAACCAAACCAAACCAAAATCCCAAACAACAACAACAACAACAACAAACCCACAAAAAAACCCCAGAAGACCAAAAACCTCTTCCAGGTTTCTTGCTTCTGTCTGCTGGCACAGTTTCATGGTGTACATATGGCTTGGGGTAAAGTAATCATCTAATGGAGCCCAAAACTCATAATTTCTTGGCAAATTCTCAAGTCAAAGGCCAATATGCCACTGTTCCACTTTATCTTCACAGGGTTAATAATGAAGGGAATAATCAATTTTGACTCATTAAGCAGCACATGATAGTAAAGACTTTCAAGAGTCTTTCTCTTCAGAGGACTGGGTTTGTCTCTATCGGGAGAGATCCCCATATTGTTTCCAGCTGAGCCTGTGGTGTGGGACAGAAAAAAACACTGTTCACAACTGATTTATTCTGATCTGTACAGGTTTCTCCAGCTCTAACAACACTGGGTGACTGATGCAACCTGGTACACTGATCCAAGCAGGTCCATGCTGGCCCTTGGAGCTTTACTCTCTCCTCTTCCCTGAGAAACCCTCAGTGGCAGATTCCAATGATGTCCCTGTCTGATTCAGGAACTATTGTGGAGAGGGGTCCCAGGGAGCTGTGGAATTAGGGGATGTGCTGGAGGCTGGTGACAACACTTCTCTGCACTTCACTTCTATGTGATGTGCACCACAGCAAGGTGAGCACAGCAACATCTGTTTAAGATAGGCACTGGCACGTGAACTAGAGAGATTCACTGCCGGAGAGCAGGACAGACCTTGGGACAGCAGCTGTAGGAGATATGGAAAATCTCTATCCTATGAACATGAAGACATCACCTCATCCCCCCATTTTTCAGCTCTGACTCAAAATTTGGCAGCAAGACTGGTTGTCTCTCGAATTCAGCTGTCTGTGGTGCAACTCTGCATTCACATTAATATCCTTGCACACCCATAAACAAGCAATTCCAAGTAGAAATCTGGTAATATTCTGGATCACCCTGGTATTATTTTGGATGACAACTCCAGAATAAGCAGAACTCTGCCTTATCAATGCCTGTTACTCTTCAATGACTATAACAGGAGCCTACATGACCACTTAGACATAGACTTCAGCTATATAATATAGCTCATCCCAAATGACTACAATCCAGGGGTACTTGTCAATGCTGGAATGACAAGGACAGCTAAGGACCAGTTCTGCTCTGTCTGCTCCTGAGTTGTGTTCCTTTGGACACTGGCATGTTTACAATAATTGTTTTGCCACAGTGACACTGGGCTTGTAACAACCCATTTTTGTGAAGTTTCACCTTGTCTCTGTTCAGAACACAAGGCTGGCTGCTAAATTATTCCCAGTCCTCAAGGACAGTTTATAACAGACTCGTGAGTGGACTTTAGGAATATCAAATGTAATCTTGTAGGTTCTCACTGGTTTGAGACAGTGCTGGACAGCATATTTGTTGCTATGCGTGTCACAATAATGCAGATCAGCAGCTGGTATTTTCCACCGTGTAAGATGTGACTTTGGAGTGGGATCCTGTGCAGCATCATCAGGAGACAATCAGCCAGGCAGACTGCTCCAACTGCACTTCTGAGAGTGGGGACACTTGAGATAACACCAGAGAGAAATGGTATGCAGGAAGGATTACTCAGTGAGATTGTGGTAACAGCACGATGGAAGCTCACTTGTAAATCCTCTCTTACGTGCATTAAGCACCGTATTTTCAGAGATGCTTTCTAAACTATGGTTTGGATATCACCAAAAACACCACAAAATACATATTCCTTGTGATACTCTGTGTACATTCCGATGGGAAACTTACTCCTCGGGTATTGCTACTAGTGTCAAAAAGCATGTGAAGATGGGAGATAGGTGGAAGACTTTCAGATGCATTCATTGTCTAATGAATTGTC
This sequence comes from Sturnus vulgaris, assembly GCF_052056855.1. Classification (NCBI taxonomy): domain Eukaryota; kingdom Metazoa; phylum Chordata; class Aves; order Passeriformes; family Sturnidae; genus Sturnus; species Sturnus vulgaris. Next base: position 107,844,981 of record NC_142245.1, on the reverse strand, counting down.
CAAAAGATTTCCCTTCCCCATGAGAGTCTTACTCCTTTCTCCTGTCTCCAGATATAGTTGAAGTTTTATACATAGTTTATATGAAATGTATATATTATAGTTTCTCCAGGGCTAGGCAATGAAGTTCTCCAGCTGGATCAAAATTCTCCACCTTGAATGAACAAATAAATTGACCATAATATTTCCTCTTAAATTCCTAAGGATGATAAAGGCCTCTTCTTTCCTCAGGTGCCTGAGGAATGCAGGTCTCATCACTGGTCCATCATTCAGCTTTTCTCATTGCTCCCTCTAATACTCTTTCCAAACATTGATTTTGTGCTCTTTGCACAGGAGACTAAGAAAATTCAGAGCTCCTGCTATTTCCTGTTCTGGTCCATGCAACTACCAGGTTCCACCAACTTCTTTAGGCTTAAGGATGAGTACTTTTAATTTATCAGAAGCAGACTGAAGTACAAGCTCAGAACGTGTTCCCTCCTGTGATGGGTGTCCATGCATCATGGACTGAAACTGTGATACTGGTGAATACCTGAAACCAACTTAAGCCATGACTGTGATGACAGTGTAAAACAAATACCAAAAAAGAAAAACAAAAACCCCAAAAGGCTGAAGTCTTCAGCCAAATGGGTGCAGGAAATACCTATAATATCCTAACCAGTTTGCAAACATTTGCCCAGTTATCATATGGTGCCTGCATGAACTTGTCACTATTATTGCATCAGCACAAAACTGTTCTCATTTCTCCCGGTCTAGACAAAAGCTGAGGAGACAGCGTGTGGGGAAGAGAGAGAACATGGCTATAATTATCCCAGAGAAGCTGGTTAAGAAATCTCCCATTGAAATGAAACTACTTTCCTGACACATTTTGCCAGATCTTTTCACCAAAAAGTGCAAGAAAATCTGCGGTGCCTCTGCCCAAGGCTGCTGAGAGGTCCAGGATAGAGACACAAAAGCTGCTTGGGCATCACCAAGCCAGGATCCTCCTGGATCGTCATGGATGAAATAGGATGAGCTGAACTTCCTCTGTTTTGCTTCCTTCTGATTGTGCTGTGCTATGCTGAACAGACTTAATAATTTGGGGCTTTTACATCTTTGAACTTCCCTTTTCTCCCTATTTAGACATGGCCACTGATGGGAAAGATTCAGTGTTTATACTGGTCAATCCTCCAGAAACCCTGCAGCGAAAAAAAACCCTGATTTTTACCACACTTTTACTTTGAATAGAGCAGAGGTGGCTGAGGTGAAAAATAAAAACACAGCCACAGAGAAGACAAAATGCTTTTCCCTAAACTTTTCAGATGGCAAATGCTCTGCTGTCTCTGTAGTGCAATCGAGTCACAGCTATAAATAAAAATAAGCAATTACACTCAGTGAATTCTCCAAATGAGAATACAAAGTTCCAGTGACTCTCCATATATCACTGAACTTATAACCAACTCTACTATTTCACACCATAACATGGTTCACTGAATTAAAATATTAACTATCAGAAAAGAGAACTCTCACAGTGATTCAGTGAAATAAATGTATTTTGGTTTTGTGGCTGAAAATCTTCAGTGATATCACGACTCTAACATATCCTGTGTTTCTGGAAAGACTGTAAAATCTAATCACTATAAAAAGCTGGTGAAGAGAAGCTGGGAGCAAGCAATGCCAGAACCAGAGCCTCATTCAAATTGCACAGTTTACATGGTGGGATTTCAAAGCATAAATTTAATATCAACAGCACCCCCCATTTGAGAACAGACTTTGAAATAAGGGGCATATAAAAAGTTGGAAAGGGGAATACAATGCCAGAGATTCTTTACGGATGCCTGCATTGTACCAGCCCAGTCACACCACTCATCTGGCCAGCAGGCTGGCTTAGCAGTGAAAATTAACACAGCAGTAAACTGGACTCATTAGAGGGTTTTTTTGTTGTTCTTGTTTTTTGAGTGCAACATTTTCTAAACTCTCATCTGCCAGTAGTAGATGTAAATTTTAAATGAGAACTGCCCAGGGAAAACCTACAATTTATTTGGGCTTCACAGAGAACGATTCCTCCCACACCAAGATGGGAGTTGAGGAAGCTCAAGCAGAAATCAGATGCCAAAAAAAAAAAAAGGTTATCTGGTACTTATACCTGGGAAGCACATCATATAACATGAAGATCAATTTTTTGGTATTAATAAATTTCTGTTAATTTTTAAATTATTACTGTCTTATAAACTGATATTACAGCTATGACAGTGAAGGAGTGGCTTGTGCAATTCGAACCACTGTGTTTCAGTTGAGCTGCAGTTGTGGCTTCTCTTCTGCCATGCCAGACAGGTCTGCCTGGCTCTTGTTCAGGCCAGTAAAGCTTAGTTGAGCTGGAAATCTTGGACTGCTTTGAAATACTTTCTGCTGGAAAGCAGAGGGAAAGTGAAAGGAGCAGGATGACATGGTGCTCCTGGCAAGAAGAAGGGGTTTCTCGTGGTTATGAGGATGGACTGAGGCACTGGCAAAGATGTTGCTCTGTAGATCCTCACTGAGACAAATGCTCCCTGTGCACACAGGGCACACCAGTTACCAGGCGTGGGCACAGCAACCTTCCCTTCTACCCACCTTTGTGCTGATATCAGGCCACAGCTCTGCATGCAGCAACAAACCCCAGGAACATTAAATCTAGAACACTGGACATGTAAAGAAGGACTTTCTCACAAACGCAAGAAAATTGCAGATATTGCAATGCAGCCTTTAATTTTTTGCAGATTTGCAGGACTTCTTCCTCCCCTGGAGCCCTCTTCCACACTCTTTTGGTATTTGACCAAGCTGGCCTGGTGTAGAACCCAAAATATGCTGTCAGTTATAAACAACCTGTGTGCTACACCCTGGTATCTATGCAGAGATCATCCTCTGGGAAACAAAATGTCATCAAGATTCCAAGTATGGAACAAGATTCAACAAAATAGGTTATACAAGATGTGAAAGCTGCTGCCACTCAAGCAACAAGCTTCACTTTTTGAGACCATTTTCCACTTGCCATCGTGCCAGCATTGGGAATTCAAATCACAAACCAAATTAATGATGCTTTATTTTACTCTATTTCATCATGAGTTTCTTCACTATCTTTTAAGAGTTGTTCAAAGACAGATTTATAAACCTTAACACAAGATCTTAAAACCTCACAAGATGCAATGATACTTACCTAGAAACGAAACGCAGACTTTACAGAAAGTATGAAACTGGAACTTGCTGGCAGCTTCCAGTAGTGTTTTTGCATTGGCTGAATCTATGATTAAAGAACCTGTATAAACAAACTCCAGGAGTAACTCCAGGACATCCGCAGTGAGGTTGGACATGGCCAGTTCCAGCTTCTCCCCGCTTCTGCTGCTGTCTCGTGGTGACCTGGTAACAGCAGACAATTAAATTATGGACCTTACACCATCCCCATTTTATTGGCATTTATTGATTAGTGAGGGCTAGAAAATCGCTTTGCACCTCATTATATTTCTCCATTATTTTTGTTTACGGAACTGAAGAATATGGATTTTAAAATAACTGAACTTATAAACTTTAACTGGATCTGAAAGAGAAGAGTCTTAAAGCAAGTCTTACGAAAAATCTGTTTATTGCTACTTTGCATTTTCATGCAAAAACAGTTGCAAAAGAAAAGGAAAGGAAAATAAAGGAAAAAAAAGAAAAAGGAAAATGAATGATCCAACATTAATGAAAATGAGGAACAGGATTAGCTTTCAAAGGGAAACAATACATTTTAACATCTTGGTTAACATCTCATCTTCTGTGTATAATATAACTGTTAAGGAAAAAACACTCTCCAATTTCAAGAGAAAAGGTCATCTACTTTTTCAAGAATCCAGCACTAGAATAATTTTAGATGTTATGTGCACTTAAGGATACATTTAAAGACCTTTTCATAAAAAATAGTAACAAAAATTAATAATTTCTATTTAGCTTGAACTTCTCAGTATGTTATATTAAATGATAGATATGATCAATATGATATCTATGGTATACAGATGGCTATATAAAATACAATTTATGCTTATTCTAAAAAAATCTATTGTTCCCTTTTAGGCACTAAAAAAAGGAAGCCCCTCATGGCAATTGCTTTGAAAACTGAATACAAGACAAGCTAGACAGACAAAATGGTTAGAGCAAAGAAGGGAGAGGGGGGGGAAAACAACAACCAGCTCTGCCACAGGAAGCCAGCAGCCATCCTCTAGGAGTTTCATGACTGTGGCCTATGGTTTTTCCTGCATGAAGTGCTGAACAATTTGGGGATCAAAGTATCTCCTGCATTTGAAGTGTGCATTAGTGCTTGTGAAATTATTGGACAAAAAGAAAGTCATACTGAATTAAAGTAAGGGCCCAGTTCTTAATGCATGGCTGATGTGTCTGCAACACTAAAGACAGGTTACACCTGAAAGACAAAAGTGATGATAAATTTGATAACATCAAGGAGGGGAGGGGAAATCTGTTGGAGTAAGAAAATAAACTCTTTTAATGGTTAGGACCATCCAGCACGTTCTCAAAGAAACACGAGCTTTTTGTTTGTCACTGGACAGTCAACGTCTGCTCGCTCCAGTTCTGCTCGAGTACTTGTAAAAGCCATGGCACGAGTGACACAAAACCGGCACACGATGCAGCGCGACAGATACGGACTGGCCACAGCACCACTAGTCACAGGCAACGCCAGCTTGAAGCGTGAGCAAAAGCTACCAGAGCACTACCAACCTCTTGGGCTTACACAGCTGCCTAAAAAGGCAATGGTCAGACCTCCACTACCATCACGGAGGAAAAATAAACATACGAGGTTCAGTTTTTTTTTCCCGCATGACACCCCAACCATCCGTCCCAACAACACACCTAAAATCATTTGGAGAAATGCTTAAAATTCGCAGTGGATGCTTTGTCTCTTCATTGACCAGGCCTGGTCAACTCAAGGGCACAGTTTTAATTCATATGAATCTCTGCAGGATCAAAGCTTTAAAGAGGTTTCATTTTCAATGGAGGAGCAGCTAGTAGTTCCTAATTTCATAGTATTCTCTAAGGTAGTGAACAATGGTTACTCCCATTCACAGGAGGAAACTGAAGCACAAGATGACAAAATCACTTGCCTATGATCACAGTGAGTCAGGAGCAAACCAAGGAATTAAACCCCATTTTAAAAATTCTAAGTACTGAACTGTCCCTTTACTTGGCAACACAGGTGAGTTAGACCCTATTCCACAAGCAGATGCTAAGAACACATACTGACCATGACACCTGTTGTACCCCTACAACCACAGAGGTCTGTGCTACCCTAAATCCTTATGCTTTGTCACACGACAGTATTCTTTCTGAAGTCTTGCATATGGATTCAGTTCTGCATCTGAGGCAGAAATCCTCTGGTGGTAAAACAGAAGAGTTGCCATTTCCTAGATCCTCAAAAGGATGTCACAAAATGTTGGGGTTTTTCCTTTCTCACACTCACACCCCAATAATATGCCCCATATCTAATTTGTCTCCAGGTGTACATACATCTGGTGCTGCACTCTGGGCTGTGAAAATACTTCTTGGTACCAGTGTAATTCTTGCTGAACTGCTCCCAGAAGTGGTTTGTACCTGACAGTGAGCTCGTTTTCACATGGGCTGGTTAATAAACACACCATCTGAAATTTCAGGGAGGTTTGGAGGTACCCAGCAAGTGACAGAGCCGGGCTTTTTGCACTGTGGGAAGCCCTACCATAAGCAATTATTTATTTAATGCCACTAATTGCACTGTGCTGGCAATGGCTGTGGGAAAGACCGCGCGTGATCCACTGGGAATCGCACAAGTGCACCCAGCGTGGAGACCAGGAGGCACAAAGGAAAGGATGATGTGACACCAATGTCAGTGCAGACACATACCCATGCTAGCAACAACTGCAAGCTGCTATTTTTCACAATAATTAAGTAATAATCTCTTTTACTTTGTAATACACCGAGCAATAAACTGCTGCTGCAATTGATTAAATGCCAAAGAAAAGCTAAGGTGTTTAATCAATCACTAGAGCCACTTACAGCAAGTATAATACAAAGCTACAGAGATTATTGATATTACACAATGAGCCAGAAATGGGAAAGAAAATTATCCCTATTCCTGCCTCTGCAATGCCTTGAATGTGTTGTGCTGTTTTCCTGTGCTTTCTAAGCAGTGAGCCTTTTGGCTCCATGTTTGGCTGGATCAAATACTGAGTACAGGCAGGATTCAGCCTGCACAGGGAAATCACAGCTATCCCCGGGTTCCATGCCAGGGATCTGGCTTGGTATAGGCTGGAGAATGGGCAGGGAATTGGCTGAAGCAGGTAGTAATGGAATAAACAAATGTCTGAAGGACGAGAAGAACATAATGTCAGGAAACAGACTGATATAACTGAAAAGGGAAATTCCACAGACTTCTTCATGAAATTATTTCAATGAATCAGGTTATAGCATCCCCCTCAAAGCCTGACTAAAGATTTCTGTGTTCCTTGTTTTCACACATATTAGAATATCATATGCCCTGTGCAGTTATAATTCATCTAATTCTCTTGGCTCCTCTAGAGGAACTGCAATGAAGTGGCTAAAGCTGTATTACAAGAATAGAATTTAGTCCTGTAAATGCAAATGCAGTGGATTTGGGAAAATCTGTAGCAATATATAGAGCTGTTCCCCAAATAGCTCATCCAACAGGAGGAGTTTTATTGGTGACATCAATAAATGCAAACATTTAGAGAAGTCTGTTACCAGAAAAGCCTCGACTTCCTGCCTTAAGAGCTGGGAAAAGTTATAGTTCTACCTGGTACACACACTCCTGTACCCCAACTCCTGGCACAAACATGAAGTGTTTTGGGGATTGAAAGCCTGCCTCCTTCACGTTTCAGTCTCACTTGAAGCCAATCAACACACCCTTATCGTCCATGGACATCATTAAACGTGGCACATTCTGCTATTTGCCCGGCGAACTCTAAAGTTTAAACAGAATGATGTCATTTTATTGGCCTTGTAATCATTGCTCATATTATAAAGGTCACACATTTCACATTGTGGCAGAAAATCAATAGCTCTCCCAACAGCCTCTGGGGGAAAAAGTTTTGCTTCTGAAGAATAATATATAATAAACAATTTTAGTCCTTACTTTATCATGGCTATAATCTTGGAGAAAAGCTACAGTAAAAATCTGGCAAAGGCTGATATATAAACTCATTAAAATTGGGAAGTGATTTAGAACAGGACTTTTAAAAAGATTTATCTTTAGCTAAACAGCAAAGAGATTTGTTTAGGTCTACATTTAAACAAGCTCCAAGAGCTCTTTAACAGCTTAATTTTATGGTAGCTGTTGGGGAATTCTTTCAGATTTACAAATCATGTATTTCTCCAGCAAGGTGATAGACCTGAGCAATGTGCAAGCAGAACTGAACCTGCAGATAAGCAGGAAATACAGATATATTCTGAATGGGTAAGGGGGGAGTTACTGAAAAATATTTTGCATTGTCTGGAATAATTAAGTCCAACAAAATCAAGCGAATGCCTTTGAACAGTCTGGCTACTTACTCTTCAACTTAATTGCTTCAACTAGAGAAGACAAAGGCACAGGGAACCTTTTCAAGCAAAAGATGGCTCGATTACACTCTCAAATAACAAATCAGAATCAGTGTCCCTTTCTGTTAACTAATATATAGGAAGGAGCAAAAATGTTTGAATACTTGATAGCAAGAAAAATAACCCTAACACCTCATCTGCAGGATCTAGTAGTGGAACTGACAAAAGAAAAATTAGAGAAATTTACATTTTTTGGTATTTATTTGTCTTTGAAAAGAATTTCCAAACATGTAATACACACAGACAAGAATCAGCCATAGTGCTTTCATATTTAATAGGATGCAACTGAAGTTTTCTGCATCTTGAGTTATAAATAGATGTGTATCTATGCATTTTTCCTGCATTATTTGTATCAACACATTCCCATAACAGAATGCCTGTGTGATTCTGTTCAAAACATTTAATAGTGAGATGCCTTGATTTGCGAAGCCACATTTAGAGTCTGGCTAAAGTAGCCGTGTAAGTGAAACACTGCGAGTGCATCAATTCGTCAATTTATGGACAACGCTACTGCCTCTCATTCAGCCTTCCCTCATGGTTTAGATATGCTGCCTTTAACTGGCTTGCAACATTATTTTGACTGACTAATGGTTTGGCTACAGCTTCACTCAATTTTAGATCAAATACGAAAAGCTACCTATACCCGGTGCAGATGCCAGCCAACGCTCTGTTTACAAGCTACAGTCACAAAGTCAAAACAAATTCTGGATGTTCAAAATGGAGCCATCTGCACGGAATAAACATGAAAAATGTGAAACATTTTATGTAAATGTACATTAGTGCCTAGGAACAGTTGGTTCAGCTTCCGCCCAGGCTGCCTGGCTGAGAACAGGAGGACTGACAGTGTTTGTGACACCTATTTACATTCGATGCCATATGACTCACCATGCCGTAGACTCAGAGGCATGACGTATATTCAAGCTTTGTGCTCCAAAAGGGCACTGAAATAAATGATTATCTTTTAAAATAAAGACATACTCTGAATTGTTATTTGTGATCTTTCCCCAGACAAGTGGAACTTGGTGTATAACTTTTTCATTTTGCCTCTCCAAGGTCCATCTGTGAGCCTACTGCCACTACCTGCTCCTCCCAGCAGGAGACAGCAGAAAAGAGCTAGCTCCATAATATAACCTCAAATTTGTTCATATTTCACTCAGAATCTATCTTTAAGAAATAGGAAAACACACTTGTTCTGGCAGCGCAAGAAAAAAATATTGCTGCCTTTGACTTTCTATGGCTCAGGGGTCTGAATCTCATCCTCTAAAAGCACATGTTTGAGCTGACAGGAGGCTGCAGGATTGTTGGCAGCAGGGAGGAGCTCCAGCTCCACCCTGGACTGAGAAAACTGAAGCCCATATTTCAGGGCTGGTCCCTCCCTGCATGAACCAAAGCAATGGCCTGTTCCATCACCCAGCTGCCTTTTGGCCTCTCTACCCGAGTACCTTCCCAGGATTTGCCCTATCAGCTCAATATGCTGATCTTGCTGGCTTGTTTTCATAATTAGGAATATAAATGTTTACCCTAAAGGAATCGTGTTCCCATTATAAGAGAGCTACATATTTTCTACCAAGATAGACAGGACAATAAAAAAAAAATCAAATTAAATTGCTTTGTTCCCTGGACATTATGTAGAACTTCAGAAAACAGGAAATCCAAGATTTTCATGTAAGATAAAGCACTTAGCCGAAAAAAAGCTACTTCTTTTTATCTCTGTCAAAGTATTTTGATTACCAAAGAAAGGACTCCAGACTGGGGTAGACAGCTTCTCATGAGGCTTAAGAGTCTGTTAGCTGTGTGCTCATTAGAAACTGCTGTTCAAGTTGACACAATTTAGACAGAACATCTTGTTTATTGTGGAACTTTAACTTTTACTTTAATCCTTAAAGCACTGAAACTTCAGGCAAAGAAGAGTGCAATGATGCTGCATTTTAACTGTCCACTAGATTTTTTTATAATTTTCAGAGTCATTAATCGTTCAAAACCAGTATGTCTGCATATCTTGGGAGAAGCAGGAAAGACACTTTGTTAAATTATAGCCAACCTTCAGCTATGTACAGAGCAGACTCAGCACTCTACATGGAAAGTCGTATTTTGTACTGAATATCTTGATTTATCGGAATTATAGGTTCATGAGATATAAAAGCATAGATGCCCAAACATACAACATATATTTCTATGACATGCACCAAGAAACATGTGCATACTGAGGTAATAGGTTATTTACTGAGTTATACAAGTTTATGCAGCTGCAAGGTAATCAATCATGTAAATGATGACAGGAAGGGACATTTATAGAGCAAAATCATTGCAATACATATGTCATAAGGCATTGAACATTTTATTAAACAAGATTAAAAAAAAATACACCCCAGCATTGCTTCTCTTTTAGAATTGTTTTATCAGTTCAAAATGTATTAACTTGCAAATCTCTACCTTCGTTATTCTATCTTGTAGATAAACATTATCTTTGAGCCTCAGTCACTATCCATCTGTCTCATGAGAGAAGAAAACATGTACTGTAATGGTTCTATTGTATGATTACAATAAAGAACTAGTAAAAACATAAGATTAAATAAATTACATTGTTTAAACACAGGCTTGCAAATTCATCAGGAAAATTTACCTGACCAACAAATCCATTTGCTCACTTTTTATCAGGATGTTGATACAAATAATGTTGCTTGTTCCAGACAAACAAAATCTGGCAAGACTAGTGTAACTTATTAGGGTCAAATGCTGCCAGTTTGCACCTGCTCTATCAGAAGAAAATCAGGAAAATTAATGGCTGTGCACTCGGGCACGCACCAGCAGCTCCTGCTAATTCACCATCACAGAAATGATCATTACAAACCAAGACGAGCAACGGGATTAAGAGCAAACGCTTTTGTTCACGGACAACATGGCCAGAATAAAATAAAGCAAACAAAAGAGCCACGTTTCCTATATACCCTTAATGCCATTCACAGATGGAACACAATCTAAATGCTCAGCCAGGACCATTTCTAAAGGCGGGATCAGGCAGCCTGTAACTCTACAGTGCCAGAGATCACAGTCAGAGGCACAAATCTGGCTCCCTGCTGAGATTTAAGAAAGAAGATGACGAGTTTGAAGATGCTGGCTTAAATGACTGGCAAGTGAATGAAGAAGTGAATAGCAAGTGCCCTTGGAAGAACAGTGTTTCATGACCTAGACTTTTTCTAGGGATTGAGAATAAACTGCGTCTCACAAAGTACTACTGGAGAAGCAAAAAAACTGGGCCAACTTATTAATAGTGTGGGATCTAACTTGTTTGCAAGTATCTCTGGCAGCCTAATTCAGTGGCAAAACAACCTGTGTGAGAGCTACTATTTGTTAAAGGTAAATAAAAGATGCAAGGAGGTTCTGGGGGATTATATAGGATGGAAGATTAAAAGTAAGTTGACAGAATAAAAAAAATATTCTCATCAAACTTAAAGCTCAAACCCTTACCCAACTCCTATCTGATTTCTTTTAATGATATTTATTACACCATCAAAAACCAGCTTAGAACAGAGCTGGCATGCAGCTAATAAATCTGTTTCTTAGGAATGTGGTGAAATTTATACAAGTAATTATCTAGGTAGTCTATCCAAGACCCTTTCTCATCATTGCAATGTCTAGAGGGAAAACAATAATAAAATAATGATAACCACCATTATTATTTATTACTACTATGATGATTATGGCAGTGCCCAAAGATCCCAATCAGCATTACAGTAATTAGAATTAATTCTGTCAGGCACTGGTTTTTTCTCCTTCAGCTACAGGGTGTTACTAGTGCTTTTCTACAGTATTTATAGATCCAGAGACATCAATGAAAAGTATGACAGCACTTCACCTATGGCCACAGCATAGGCAGGAAAAGGCACGTGGCTCTTCGCACTCCACCAGTCCATCACCCTGCAGAACTGCTCTGAGTATTTCAGACACAGAAGATCAGCACTGTGCACGCAGAAAGATGGCACTGCAATCAGATGTGATCATAACCTGGTCATATTAATTCAAATTCATTATTCCAATCCAGCAGTAGCTAATCCTTGATGATATAAATGAAAGGAGTGAGCTACTGATCCCTGGAGCTACCTACAAGCAAGTTGGAGTTCGAGATTTGATTACCCTAATTTTAGGGCAAGACTGGCTTTTGGAATTGCCCCAAAAATGACAGTTTTCAAGAATATGGCTCCTGTTTCTATGCCAGGGAAGATTTTTTTCTCTGTTGTCTTTGATTCATTTACCTTGAACTGCACCTTGTTAGGTAACTGTTCCCTTTCACCCCTGAATTTTAACAGTTAAGCCTAGGCAGGGTTGTGAGATGTAAGTAAATACAGGTAGGTCACCTGCACCAGCATCTTGAGAGATGTTGCATGACAGCTGCGTGGCTCATGGATGGGTACAGCTGGAGCAAGAGAGGTGATTAGTCTGTCATTCCTTGGGTAAGATTTGCAGAATTTGTGGTTGAGTCCAAAAATTACAGGTGCAAGAGGTCCTAGCGACAGTAAACAGAGATATTGTCCATGAGGGAGAGGAGTGAGAGATTCAGGGATCTGCTCGGTGCCTCTGTGAACTGCTGCCATTACAGGGCAGAATTTTACAGGCAGAAGCTTAATTTCTGTGCTGCACCTCAAGGCTTGAAAAGGAACCTTTCTGTCCTCCTTGCCAGGGTTTCTCTTCAGAGCAGGGCACATTGCTCTTCCCCTCCTTGCAGAGCAGCATCCAGCCCAAGCCACTCATCTTCCTAATCCACAGGCATGAATGTGGGGCTGGAAACAGCCAGGCTGTGACACCTGCAACGGGTTTTGTGGCAGTGTAGAACACCACTGAGTATTTGTAAGCTGCCATTCATTTATGTAGAAGACCATACATTTTTGCCTGATGAAAACAGGTTTTCCAAGGTCTGGCAGCTGAGAAATTTGAAGCCCAGCAGGGAGCTCCAAGGGGCGGCTGCTTGGGCAGGCAGAGCGAGCGCAGAGCTCACAGAAATAAACCACTGAGAGCAGGGGCTGTGTCCCATGCCAAGATCTTGTGCCCAACACACAGCAATTATCACTGCCTCGTTTAAGAGAAAAACCTTGTGCACAGCACAATTTACACCTGTCCCCTCTCAGTAAAGGGTGAAGGATATTTTACACTCCAATGTGACCTCCCTTTCTCATGGTTTAAATTGTTTAACAGAAACCCCTGGCACTCTTTCTCTAGGCACAGTGTACCTCTCCTGGCACCTGAAACAAACATCGTATCTTCAACCTCCCTATTTCTCTATTTTCATCTACATGCTATAGTTTGTTTCCACATTCATTCTGTTCTACAATGGAGCTGAAGTATGCAGATGTGGAAATGCTGCTTGCTCCTCTCCCAGAGTTAAAAGCAAGATTCTTAATAAGCAGGAAAACATGAAGGGGTCACTAAGAGTAGATTTTTCTTTCATCCTGCTGTTTCTCATTTTGGGCTTTTTAGAATGTAAACACAAACCAGACAGTCTGCTTTCCAGACACCTAAATGCTTTTGCAGTTTTGTCAGGCTGTTTCAGATGGATAGTGGCAGGTTTCTCTGTTGTGCATCCAAATGCTCCCTTTCCACACAATGGTGTAAAATGCAGAATGACATCTTCGTCTTCTGCGTAGGTGTAAAGCAAGAGGAATTTGGTCTTCTCACCCTAAATGCTTTACTTCTCCTGCCCTGCCTTCAAGCCCTCAGAGAGTATTTTAGAAAAAAAATAAAAACCAAAAATATGAAGACTTGAAAAAAAAAGGCAGGGTATTGTGGAAAAGCAATTTAGCCATGAAGTCACTGGGCCTGCTTTGCAGGAAATTAAGGATGAATATAGAAGGGCCAGATTACAATGCATCCAAAATACTGCTTCTTGTGACAGAATCTCTTTGTACATAAGACTTACCACTCTATGCTGGTGGAATCAGACACCCAAGATGACTTAAAGATTAGAAAGCATCATTAAAATCTAATCTTGAAAAGATAAAGCTTGTAGGACAGGATCTGTGTATCTTTAACAACCGACCAGAGAGAAATCTACTTGTAAAAGCTTGCTTATAAAAGCAAGCATTTTGGCCAAGAAGAGATTTTTATGTCAAGTGCTTCCTTTTAATAATGTCCTATTTGGTAGAGATTCCAGTACTCTGGGTTAAGAAGAAAAAAGCAGCAAATTAAAATGTTCTGGTGAAACATTTCTTTGTTACGGAAATATTAGAAATTCCATTTATTCAGCAGCTGCATTTGTCTATCCCAAATACAGCTGGAAATAAAAAAGATGGCTCTTCATGGGATTTTCCATTCGTTCCTTCCTCCCGGAACACACATACACACACACACACACACACCCCCACACCCACCTTCCACCATTTCTTCTAGAGCAGATACAAAAACAGAGCTCATTTTTTCCCTCCCCCAAACCAAGAATGTTTCAAATAAGAAAATCTGTGCTCTGCAAGAGGCACATTTTGGAGATGCGTTTTTTGATGGATCTGGATCTGTCTCTTTTTTTGTTTTCTGTGTACACATACAAGCATAAATATGCCCCATTAAGAAAAACACTAGTTTCCATAAAAAATCATTCATGTTCTTTTACTCATCTATGAATCAGGCAGGGTGACTGGTCTTTCTCTCTGGGTCCTGAAAAATAAGCACTTCCAGAAGGCAAATCATCCTATTTATGTGAGATGGGATGTATCATACTACAGACATTCCCATCTTTTCTCCCAACTGCAGTGAAGCCTAGACAGTCAAATTAGGCTGGACCTCTAAGAGAAGCAATGGAACACCCATCATAAGTTCTGTCTATGCAAATTACCCTCTCTTTTATGGTAAAGGGGGATTGCCTCCTCCTTCACCCTATTTCTTAGACACCTATTTTATGGAAAGGGGACTTGCCTCTTGGACAGGTCTGTCTCCCTCTCTGCAGGCTGCAGTAACAGTCAAGAAGGTCAGGTTAGACTCAACCTGACTTAGATGTCAACCTTGGATCTAAATGTTGGTTAGCTAACATGAGACATAAGCACCTCTCATTGGTCCAGGGGCCCTGCCTGCACACAGGAACCTGAATTAGGAGAAAAAGATCCTTCAGGAAGCCTTCAAGGCTCTTCTCCTCATTGTATAATAAATTAAGCCTTTGTTTTGAGATGGCTGATTCCATGATTAGCAAAGTCAAGCAGGCTGGAGTCAGTGTGGTTGGCAGTGCACTCAAAATATGTAAGATGGCCTTCAGGGAACAGTGTCCCAATCCAGCTGCTCTTTATAATCCATGTTCTCCTGAAGCCCTATACAGCAGTATTGCCGTATAGATACTCAGCCTTCCCCTGAATCTCATCTTCCTCCCTTCATGGGCACAGTGATGTGGAACAGGTATCAGAAATATTTCACACCTGCTGTTCCTAATACACCTGATCCTTTTCACATGATTCTGCACTGAGAAAGGCTGAGATTGTTTTCCATGGTCAGTTGCTGTTGGGAGGGAGATGAACACCAAGCCCTGGCTTAGGCTTGAGTGCTGTGTAGCTTCTGATGGGGATGACCTGTTTCCAAAACAGGTGCCTGGTATGGTGCTGAGCTCAGGCCCAGGACTGGACTAAACCAAGTTCAAAAGGGCTCATATACTTGAAAGAGAAATTACATGGAATGGAGAATTTTCCAGATGAGGAGCAGAATGCTCGGCACAGGATTAGCCATATTCTGAGAAACTAAAGGGGGTTCAAAATGCACTCTCATTATCAAATTTGTTTCGTAAATAACTTTACAATTGTTTTGGACAATCAAACCTGGTTATCATCTTTTTATCAGTGCAATAAAAACAACATATTTTCTTCCCTGCTATGACTAATTCTCATCAAATAGCCTTCCTCAAGATGAGCAATAACTCTAGTTCTATTATATTTTTTATCTGTGTTTTGGTTTTATTTTGAGAAGGAAATAATTGATCTTATTTGATTTTGAACATTTCTCTTTTATTCTTTTGAGACACTACTTGCTATTCTACCATCAGATACCAACTTGAACACACAGTGGAATCAATGGAAGAATATGAGGTTAATAATAACCAGCCTGTGGCAAATAATAAGCCGAAGTAAATACTGTGAAAGATTCTATTTCTGCATGTTTCTATAGATGTACACAGCACCTTCATGAATAGATCATATTCTCATTGATGTTTCTGGTGACACACCGGTGCCTTTGGCTGGAATGACACTAGGGTTTAACCCTGGCTTGCACTGATTGAAATGGCCTTTCTATTATATTTAATATAAAGAGACTTCTTTTATTCTTTAAGAAAAGCTGCCATTTATTGTTTTGATTTCTATAATAACACAAGGAGTGCAATATAAATCACATAAAGATTTAAGTGCTGTCTCGAAGGAGCTGCTAACAAATATCATAGAGGATTTTAGATCTATCTGTAAACATTCTAACCCTATGAACTATAATGATTCTGTATTATGAAGGGCATGATCCCACAAAAAATTGAGTGCCTCTTGCAATTTGAGCCCTTGACTTCCATTGAGTTTCAGAAAGGACAAGGCTTTACACTGCAAATATCCTACAAAAAGCAAGTCTTTAGAAATTCCACCCCATAGCCCTGAGTTTATTGTCTCGCAGAGACACATTTGCTCAGTTTACAGGTGAATATTTATTTTTCTCACCTGACATTTTTGCAAACTCAACTTGACATCAAGCTGAATTTTTTCTTATTCAAGCATCATCATCAGTAATAAAGGTATTTTTGCCTTGGATACACCTGTGCAACTCCATTAGCCTCCATCAAGGTTACTTGTGCAACTGAGGTTATATATGGAAGGCAACTGGGATGGAGAGACCTGATGGTGGACACAAATCGACCTCTGGAACATTTATTCCTGCTGATGATGTGAAAGAAGGCAAAAAGTGGTGAGTTTAGGAAACAGGCTAAACCTTCCACTATTTTTTTCTTGTAATGCATGCAAGTCTTATGTAGGCAGCTGAAAGACAATACATGCTGAAATCTAGGCTTCTGCTTTCACAAAATCTAGGATTTTCATTTTTTATATTGTTTTAACTAAGTTCATAACAAAGCAGTGCTCAATCTAATGTATATCTCCATTTAATAACTAAATAATAAACCAGCAAGATTTGTCAGTGTGCTTCTAGAAACAGATGCTGCCTGGTGACTTCTGCACACAAGCAGAAAATCCAAATGACAGTCTTTGGGCAGTCAGTGATTTCATTTCTCTAAGTTGGTTCTATGATTTTTTTCCTGTAGACTCTACTCTTTTATCAACCTGAAAAGCATATACTGTAGCCTTAACAATTAAATAATAATGAGCAGACAGAAGAGAAAGGACAGTAGAGATCTGGCATAGCTACTGCTAGCAATCATTAGATTTACAGAGGGGAAAAGACATGCTTCCTAGGCCAACATATTTTTTATGAATAATTGATAAGGCAGTCAGTACAGTTATATCATAGAAATGTAATATATATCCATAATTATAGAACCAGCTTTGTGCAAAAGGACACAATACACTGAAAGGAGATACCAGCCAATATGCCATCCTGAAATAAAATACAATCACTATTGTGTTAGTTGGCAAAATTTAAATACAGGATTTGAAGCAAGCAAAATGTTCTTTAATCCCATTTTTTAGCACAGTCCAGGCTCAATCTGCTCAGGAAAATACTGCAAGGCAAAATCAGCAGCTGCATTAATTTGCTGATGATTGAGAGAGAAATGAAAGTTATCCTCGTGTTTTTTTTTTTTCCTCTACTTGCTACTCTAACTTACTAATAATACGAGAGTACTAATTTATTCCTAGGCAAGTATATGAAGGATACAAATTGAAAAATCAATGTAATGGAAAAAAAAAGATTATCATGCCCTGTTTAGAATCAATCAGCTAGAAACAGAGGGGGGAAAATGCGAAGGTGGAGACATGATGTTTAGAAAATGTACATACCGTGCCTACCCTAAGCTCAAGTGTTTGTATGAAAAAGCTACTGTTAGTCCAACATGCAGACCGAGCTACATTTTGACCAGAAAATCATCTTATTTCCAATTTTTTCTAGAGAAATGATTCAGTTGTCTTTTCTTTTTCTAAAGGTCCCCAAATAATAAAAATATCAATCCCTTTGCCCATGAAAGCCACACAAAAGCATGTAAAGAAAGATTTCAGGGTGAAGGGATTACAGCACTCTAAATGCTTTACTTGCACGATGTCTCAGCACCGTTCACCTGAACGCTGATGGCTTTTTGCAGCCTGAAGCACAGACTTTGGTCGTGTGTGGCAGAGTCCCTTGCAAACATTGACAGCAGTAGGTTTTAGTTGTGGACTGCATCACCATTAGCAGTGGAGTTTAACTCTTAGATCTCTCAGTGGTAGAACACTTTCTTCGGCCAAAACCAGCCTCTACTCATCAGAAATAATTACAGTGTACGAGTCAGATGTGTAACAAATGGATCTGAGTCTCGGTTTGGAAATACATTCAGAGGAGGTGGAAAGAATGGCTACTGGCTCTGTGACAGGAGATTCAATCTTCATAAACCTGCAAGAGAGGGGAGGAAAAAAAAGCGACACAAATGCGCCCTACAAAAGAACAGAGCAGATCACAGCTGGAAGGAAGGCAAACCTTTTAATCAGGTCCTTGAAATACAAGCTGCAGGAAGCTAGAACATTTTGGTGGACTTCAAACTCTTTGCCTTCAACAATAATTTTCAGGTCTGTAAACTCTTTCGCTCTGCGTTGCTGGTTCAACTCCTTCAACATTTCTGCAGAACAGAGAAGACAGACAGTGCCAGGGTTCCCATTAAGAGTTTTTTTATTTTTACTTTTTACTTTTCATTTTTTTTTTTTGTAAAGAAGTAGAGAAACAGGAAACAATTGATATTTTTGTTGGTAAGATAGGCTCAACACAGACAGTCAGAAGTTACGAACATAACATATTAAAAAAAAAGAAAAAGCAGGAACCAGTAGGTCTAAACAACTGAAATATATATACACAGAAAAAAAAAAGCAAAAACAATTCCTAAATTTGGAAGGGTTAAAAATGAAAATAAAATATTTCAGCATTAGCAAATCAGAAACACAGAAAATGCATTATCACAGAAAAGTTAAAATAATTTGTTATAATCAAAATCAAGAGCTAATGAATTTATATCCAAATGGAAATAAGTTTTGAATATACTAGAATAATATTAGTAAAAATGGTATTATGATGCAATATGAACTGGATATGGGTCAAAATAATAAAACCACAAGACCTGCAAAAATAACTTATCCTTAACATAGTAAAAATGTGCTAAGCCTCTCAGTTAACATAAAAAATAGCAGTTCTAAATAATATATAAATTACAGTGCATAAAAAATTAGCTAAATTATCAATGCACCTTGCAATATACCTCAGCTATATAGACTACAATTGTATATGTTTCAGAATTAGCTTAAAAGCATCCTTATGATAAAAAAAAATCTCATGCAGAGAATAAATTACTGCCTTTTATAGCAATTCCTATTTTTTGCACTCCAAGGATTTTTACCATCACAGCATTTTTATTTTTTAGCCTTCAATGGCTTCATTTACAGCAACAATCAACTTTCACACATCATGAAAGAATCATAATGATTAAAATAACCTATGAAAGTGTTTCCATCCTGCAATAAAGCACCTACCTTGCATGATGCCACCTTTTATAGAGCCTATTGGTGCTAACAGAATGAAATGATAGTGTGCCACGTCTCCATGTGGGGATGTGAACTACTAAGCACCTACATGTTTTATATGCTGCCTGAACTTTTAAGGCTAAGACTTCCCTCCAACTTTGCAGACTAAAGTGGCTATCAAGATGAATAATATACTTTTCACCTGGGCAATAGCCTGGCAGTTCAGAAGCCAGTGATCAAGATGACAGAAGAGCTGATTTTAAATACTAAAACTTTGGGTTTATTTTATGTTTGCAATAGGTCAAGGTTCTCATTTCCTCAGTGTAACACCTGAACACATTCCTCTTCAGACAGATCTGTAAATCAACAACAGTTCCTTACATGGAGTCCTTACATGAAGTAAAACAGACCTCAAGGGTGTGTAACTCTAACTGTGCTCAAAGCTCCTGACAGGCTTGAGCAAGAGCTGCCAAAGGATTGCCAAAGGGTCTCACGGTGAAACTCACACCCAAACAATCCCTGTGCTCTCCTGCTTCCCCAAGGAAACTCAACAGGAATCATTTCAGCCAAGCACTAGTGTTTAATGACACAAAAGCATGCAAATATACAACTGTTTCATGAAAAGAAATTGAATCCCTCCCAAGCCCCAACATCTGTGGTGCGTATTTTTCATGCCTAAGTAAATAAATGTCACCTTGCACATTTATGTCTATTTAATGGAAACACAGTAGTGTCTGAAAGGCTAATTATTCTATGCTGAAATGGGTCAGTGCTCTCCAGAGAGCAAGCAGATCATTAGAGAGGGCACAGAAATAACAGCAGGCTTTTGTCAGATCTATAATAGGGGAAAATAAACCACTCTGTCCTGTGGGTGCTGTAGCAGGGACTATTTTTAACAAATTCAGCTGAGGTAAAGCACAATGATACATTTCGAGCAAAACCTAAAATGGGATCTGAATGTTCACTCCCGTGCAGGGAAGTCTCAGGCTTTTGCTGGAGGTGTGATGCCTGAAGTCACTGCACAACGAACACTTTGGGCCTCAGCTAAAGACCAAGGATGGTTTGGGCTCAAGGGGTGTTATACTTAATTGAGGGCCAAAGTGACTGGGGTCTCTGGTTGCACAGGAACAGCACCAGGTGCTTTATCAGTTGCATATATTTATGGAGGAAGCATTTTTCTGTCCCTTTTCACATATGAACAATTTTTTCTCTTTCTCTGTCGTGGTCCATTTTCCCACTTTCATTTACAGCAACGACATTTTCCTCACACCAATTTTCTATCATTTCATGTCTTAAAGACTGTTACTTTTCCCCTCTAAACTTTCTGATACTCTCTCCCCTTTTCAAATTTACCCAACCAGTGTCCTTGACCCCCATTTGCACTTTTCCTAAGTTCCTATTCAAGTTCCATTTCTCTTGTATCTGTGACTTTAAAACCTTCCTTGCAGAGGCCATTCAGGACAAGGGCTCCATCCATGACTAAGTCATACAAGTCTAAGATTACGCTTACACAAAGGGTCAATCTCCACCTCACCTCATTCCATCTCCCTCTTTTAAAGCTCATGATCAATTATTATGATGTTCAAAGGGCACAACTGTATGAATAGAAACTGCCCAGATGGATCCTGTGCTTGAGGAGAGGAGAGGACATAGAGTTTAGCTGTATTTTTGAATGGGCTGGGGGTTTTAGGAAGTGAGCTCAGGGTAAGCAGCACAGTACAAGCCATCCTTGAACTCCTGGCTGTAGCCAAGATTACTGAAAAACAAGACACAAAGCTCAGCCACTGTCCCTAATGATGCTGTGCTCTCTGGGCTGCCAGTATTGTGAGAACTGGTTTCAGTATCTAAGTCCCCAAACAGCTCCCACAGGTAATGGGCTCATTATTTTGACTTGCTGAGCACCCTTTAATTACACTCAGTCCTGGGCACAGCTTCTATCTATGCTCTTTACACACTTGAATGTGCTTTATGCTGCATGCATTCATTAAGGGATGCAAACCAGAAAACCAGTCTGGAGCAGTAATGCAATTTGGCTCATAAAAACCCAGAAATCAGAACAAGTTCTAATCAGAAACCAAAGCTCCTCTTTTTTCTACAGACATTTGGAAGCTGTGATTCCCTCCTTGGTCCCCTAAATTATTATAGGGCTGTCCACAGAGAAATGGCTATGAACTGTCCTGAATTTTTGCAGCTTAGTATCTGAACTAGAAAGAGCAGAGGCAGGTGGAGAGGAGAGGGAAGTCAGGAGACTGCATTGATTCATCGATCTTCCTCGCTCAGGCTCCTTTGTATTACCAAATAACTAGCAGGCATTAGTATTGGACACAAGGTTATATCAGAATGGGCCCTCATTCTCTGAGTATTTGTAATGCTCACACTGTGCTTAGCCAGGCATTAATGATTTATGAGGACTCAGGATGAGTTGCAAAACAAATTTTTTCACCAGGTAATAATGCCTGCCGATGAGTTGTAAAAGAAGAGACAACACAGTGCAGTCCTGGCAGTGAAAAATGACCTCAGCTCTCTCCTGCTAGTCCCTCTTCTGGGCTTCTCCTAATTTCCAGCATTTCCTCAAACAAAAGGAATTTCCTGAAACCTTCAAAATGAGATGTGCTGGGAATTTCCTACTGGTTATTTATTCCTCTCATTTCTTTGTTCTAATAGACTTTATTTTCTTTGTTGTTCCCCCCCCCCCCCCATTTGACTGTTTTAAGAGATCCAGGTAAAAATGAAGTGCAAGGACAGTTAAGGTGCAAGGTTTCAGCAGAGTGAGCACTGATGTTTCTTCTCCTCAGTGAATTACAGCCACTGCTCTACATTAGTGCAAGGGATTTTCCCTTCCTACCACACACACTGGAATGAGATTTTGAAACCAAGCCAGTCCTTTTTGTCTCCTTCTTCACTAGTGATGCTAAAGTGAAAGACTGGTTGAATACTGTCTTCATAAAGAACTGCACAAGAGACACCCCAAAATTACATGAGCTACGTAGTGGATGAACCTAAAGGGGACTTGACCTGAAACCTGCAACTGAACATCTCTGTGGAGCTTGTGGAAGGCAGCATTTTCTGTCTTGCCATTATCATTGCCTAGGGGCATTTAATATAATTATATTGAGAGTCCCAGAGACAATATAGGTCAGAAGGTGTAAGTGACTTTCCTCAGGTCAGGAACGGAGCCAGGAAGAACTCCAAAGCTTTGATTCTTGGTCCCCAGCTCCAGCCATCACACCACATTTTCTCCCTCTTAATTAATGGACAAATTACAAATTAAACTAAAGAGCCCACAAGCTTTGTATCAAATACAGGACCAAGCACAACTGTCTAATAGTGTAGATCAAGTAAAGGGGAAAAAATTATATAGTGAGTATTTTTTAAAATTACATGTAATCAGAAATAAAAATGAACAAGGAACTTATTCCCAAAGTTTATTTATTCTGTATTTTAAGCACAATGAAGACTGGATACTTAAAAACCCTCTCTAATACACATTCCCATGGCACAATGGAAGCTCTCAGGTTTCTTTCCATTTTTAATGAAGTATTCTTTACTTAAATTCTAGTAGATACAGCTTTAAAAAAGGGTAGCAAGAGCTAAAATATAATGAGCCATAAAATATGGAAGAAGCACTTTTACAAAAAGCCTTTAAAATAGTTTACTTGGGAAAACTAACCTCTTATAAAACTGCAAAGGGTAATTGATGAAACATTACTAATTATTCTTGTGAGGAACATGCAAGAGACCAGTGCTTACTCACACAGGCTCATGCTTTCATGATTGGACAGAAAATGTGAGAAAGCCAAGAGAAGTTACCAATTACCTTCTTTCCTTAATAAGTATGGAAATTACTTCCCAAGGTTATGCTCTAGTTATGCAAAACAATAATTTCAACCGTTAAACGCCAGCACTGCCCACACTTCCTTATTTTTATAGTGGCAGAGGATGGGTAGATACAAGAAACTAAATCATGAAGCAGAAGATCCAGAAGTCAAACACAAGCTGTGAGTTACAGGAAGGAGTTTACCATGGTGAACCCTTCCCACGTGAACCACACAAGAACTCAAGATATTCTGCCACTTTGACAAGTCTCTCCTCCTCACCACAACATCCACAGACACACAAAGAACCCCAAAGCCTACAGAGCACCCTGAAAACCTGCTGAATGTACCCTCATGCTGCTGATACGTGACTTGAAGCAGCTGCAGAGAGGTAACAACTCAATGCCCAGCTGCCTCATGAGGCCAGGCTGATGTAGTTAAGCAGACACACTTGGCACTGCAGTGGCTGATGCTGTTCTCCACTCCTCCAGACACCCTGACCTGGCAGACCAGGATGAATATTATCCATCCCTTAAGGTCTCCTGTGATGTTTAGGATGGGGGTTAGTTATTTCTCAGTTGACAAATATAAAAATCAGCTACAGCATATTCCCTGTTATATGAAGACAAGCACACACCTCTGGAGAACAGCTTTTTATTTGGGACTGAGCATAAGAAACAGGTCCTTTAATCTCTTTTGGCCTGAAAGGAAAAGGGAAATGAGTGAAGCCTGGTGAGACTCAGTAACAGATGAGGATGTTTCAGATCACAGAACAGCCCGAGTCGAAAGGGATCCACAAACACCATTGAGTCCAACTCTGAGCCCTGCACAGGACAGCTCCAAATATCACACCATGTGCCTGAGAAGAGTGTCTGAACACTTCTTGAGCTCTGTCAGGCTGGTGCTGTCACCACTGCCCCGGGAAGCCTGTTCCAGTGTCCAACCACCCTCTGGGGGAAGAATCCCTGTGATCTTCAGTTTCCTTCCTGGACCCTGAGGATTATATATCAGTTATCTAGACTGTCTCTGCAGTCGAATACAGATAGAGCCTGTCTCAGGCACAACACAACCAGTTCTGTGTGCTTGGATGTGTAGGATGTACTGTCCCTCCCCAGGGATTACCAAGGGAGATGAAATAATTAGTTGAAACCAGACACTAATTTCTTTTTTTTTGCAAAAGGTGAAAGCTAATCTGTTGCAGATAAATACTTGCACTTTTTGTTTTTCTTATTGGAACTCAATTTCAGTTGAACTTCTTTACCAAAAGCAGAAGGAGAAGGGGGCATAAGAAAGCTGGGACTGGCAGTGCAAGGATCCTTTCTTGGACAGATGGGGGAGGCAGACAAACAGTGAAGCACTCTCACTCTGTACTGGACTGCAAAGAGCCAAGGCTGCTAAAGACTTGGGATGGGGGTGCAAAGTACTGTCTGCATGATACTGGTGTGCCCAGTCCTCCTCTCCCAGTCTCTATTCATTATGGAGTTTCCACAGGACACCATCCTGCACCCAAGGCACGTGAAAATGCTCGACTGGTTCTGGCTACCTCCCGGATATTTTGCTTTCCTAAGCCTTTAAACCAGATAAAATGAACTGAGAAAAGCTCAATACTGAACATGAGCATGGCAAGGCCACTCCCTGATGAGCCTGTGCTACCCAGCTACACCCTCTGGTGAAGATGGAGCATATGCTGATGGAGAGGTATCACTGCTGGCACAGCTACACCAGCCCCTGAACAAAGGCAACGAGAGTCATCTTCTGCTGGGTTTTGCCAGCACAGCAATGTGAAGTGCAAGGTGTGAAGTTGTCATACTCCAAGCTGATACAGCCATGGCAGTAGGACTTTGTAGTGCAGACCAACCTGTCTAGATCTTCGTCGTGTTGACACTGTTAGACACCTGTGCTGCTAAAGAAAACAGTAACAGATGCTGGAGAGTTGGAAAATATTTTTAAATCCTGTTGAACAACACATATGTGGCTGTATATGATAATTCTACTCAGAGGATTGTTGGCAATGAGATGCCCTGTTGTGCTAAATAATTTTTTTTGTTCACATAGGCAAATTCTTCTCATCTTATGATGAGAAAAGGTCAACAAAATCAGCTGTGGTGATTACTCACTTGAGGAAGACAACTGCAACTGTATGTGTAAATGGAACCTTTCTAAATATACTAAAAACTCAGGGAAGTCACCACATCATGTTTTGAAACTGATTTTCAGGCTATTATCATCACTGGAACTGACATTAAGAGGTACCTCAAGGCTGCCTTCACACATTAGAGAGTTGATATTTCCCTATATTAGGCCATAGAACTATTTCAACATATTTTCTGATTATATTCAGAGACCAACTACATCTCTAATCTCCAGGGGAAAAAAAAAAAAAAAAAGCTTTAGATGCAACTTTAGAGAGATTTTGGTACCACAGTTATGCATCAATATAATAAAAAAAGGAGTCTGGGGGCTAGAATGACTTTGCTGCTTTGATTTATGAGGTAAAGTCTTCTATGGTATCCATGCCTGCTAATTTATAATCAAACAGGGTTACAAATGCACAGTGAGCATATGTGACCGGGTTTGAAAATGAACTACATTTATATTACACATATGGATGCAAAGAATAAGAAAAGAATTTGGTGACAATTTGATCTCTTTCATTTTCCAATGCACACTGTGATCCATGTAAGGAAAGGCAGCAAGACCAAAGGACCTAACATAAAAATACCCACTGAGATGTTGAGATAAATATACAGCTTCCTATATCATGATCTGCTGGGGTTTTTTCAGAATTCACCCCTGATTAAATACAAAGTTGGCTGCAGCCTGTTCTATATTGGCCAAGGCAAACAAAGCCCAGGAGATCCCAGCAAACTGCCAGTCTGGTCCCCTCTCCACATATAACATGCCACTATGTCAGTTAGCACTATAACTTGATTTCCAGGCAGACAATAATTTTCTCTGGAGACAAAATCAGAGAGACAGGCAGAAAGAGAAGGAAAAAAAAATCTGTGAGCACTGTAAATGCAGAATAGCCCGGATTCAAAGAGAAATTTAGTTCTGATTGTTTTATTTACCAGCAGGCAGACCTGAATATCAATCCACACTTAAAGGCAGGCTAAAATATTTATTACTACGTGGTCTGAGATGGATTCAGTATCATCCTAATTGCTTGTAGCAGAAGACTAACAGATAGCTTTTGGACCTTTTTGATCTCTTTATGCAGTGCAAGACATTAGCTAAACGTTTCCCAGTTTTGAAGGCTTTGAACAAGCAGCACCCATCTGTGAAACTGATGGTGTGATCACCAACAGGCTCCTGACAAGGCAGCACCAGTGAAACACTGACCAGTTTTGGTGCCAGTTGTGTATTAACAGCTGCCACAGGCACTACCAGCCAGCAAACAAAACACTTGTGTTCCAAAAGAAAAAAAAGAGACAGGTTTCTGAAAACAAATCAGTGATGTATCCAGAGCAAATTGCATCTATTAGAGCAAAAAAACCCCATACCCCGAAATACCACAACTCTAAGGTATAACATCTGACAATCAAAGACTTCAAAGCATTTAACATACATTAATTAGCAAGGATGAGGCTGCTCCTCTGCCCATTGTAAACAAAGATGTGCCGTCCAGCTTCAACAGGGGCAGGGCTTAAGCTTTTCATAAAATGTATGTAAGTGTAATCAACGTAAGTCTTTGAAATACGTTTTTACTAGACAGTGGTAATGCACGTATTTTCTAGCATGCACATAACTGCTGTACAGGATGTCTCATGAAAGCAAATAAAAGTATTCAAATCTTGGGCACTGAAATCTCACCCTTTCAGAAAATATTATACATCATCTATAAATAACAAAGTATTAAATCTCAGTATTTAGGCCTATATACTCCATGGATGTTTTAGTACCAGGCGTGTATTATGTACAGGGTTAAATGCATGTGACACTATTTCCTGATCCAGTGGACATCTCATATCATAGAGAACTGGTTGTTTTGGTGTGTCCCCACAGTAAGTCTTAGTGATTCATTACACTATCAGAACAGATAAGTGTAATCAAATATTGAAAAATAATAATTAAAAAAAAAACCACAGAGGGAAAATGTTCTCTGTCAAATCTAGGCCCTCCCTGGGGTATTCTGCAATCCAACAACTCCACTTCAGCAACTGGTTCCCTGCCGTGTAGCTTCAGCAGGTGTGGGGGACTGCAATCATGACTATTCACGACTACAGAAGTTATTGTAGTAGTTAAATACAGGGCTGTTAACTTACCTGAGAATCATAAATGACTACAGGTTTGGAAAAAAAAGATAAATAAGCTAGTTTTTGGGTCCCCTGAGCTTTAAGAACATGGTATTTTATGTTAAAAAAGCCATAATTTGTGTCAAGATTTCCTCTGAACATCATCCTACTTACAATAATTTCAACTCTCTAGATTCTGTCTGTCCTGAAGATGTGAAAGACTTTATAATTGTTTTTTTTTTTCTCCTACATTTTAAATCACTGTAAAGTTTTCAAAGTCTAACATTATTGCAGCTGTTTAGGAAACAGTTTGTAAAATGTCCTACTCACTTCTGCCTAACTAATGTTCTCTGGTAATAGGGTAAAACCTTGATTTTTAAACCTTTGTTTTTAAGGAAACTTCTTGGAAGATATTTCTGTTATTATTAAGTATTTTTGTATAAATCCTAGTAAAGTCACTTCCTAGTCTCCATGTTGCCTGAGCAGGGGGTTTTACAGTATGGCAAGAGAATATGAGCCATAGCTAGCTGATAATGTAAGAAACAATTTAACTGCAAATGTTGCTTCTATTCATAGAGAATTAAGTTATCAGGATTACTTAACTAGCTGCCTTACCAAACTCAGAATTAAAAAAAAAAGAAAAAAGAAAAAAAAAGAGAGACACTTTTAAGAAGTCTGTTGAGATTAAAGGACACAGATTTATTTAATGAGTATTAAAATTTATGGGCTCTCTAAGAATTAAGCAAGCTTATAAAGACTATTTTGAGAGCTGAATGGCTTTCACATAATGAAGATGGTTGATAAGACTTGGCTAAGACATTTCAGAAACAAACGAAAACAAAGGAACACCTCAGAAAACATGGTGATTAAGTCAAAATTTCAACTGGGAAGGCAATATACAAATTTCACAATCATTTCATAATCCGAAAATGCTACTACAAACCAACCCGCAAAGGTGCTGAACCTATGAAAGGATAACAACAGGCAATTTTGAATCTAGACAAGCATGAAAGAAGCATGTTTTTCTCCTTCTGTGTAGTTATGGCAACAGAGAGATATAAAACCCCTCCTAACTGAACAAGGGCTTTTTTCCTCTCTCTGCTCCCATCCACAACTTTACAGCTGTCACCACAAGTCATCCCGCTCGCTCCGGCACGCCAGCAGGCAGCGAGCCGGCATCTGAGGAGAGCAGAGAACAAAAGAGGCTGCAACACAGCTCCAGTTCAAATGACAGCCTCACCAGGGCTCCTGCCCGCACTGGGAAGACAAAGTTGTAAAGTTTCACAAAAGAATTGAAGTGAATTTCTTCTCTGGATGTCCTAGTGGGAAATCAAAGATCTATTTTAATTTAAAGTACTCGCAGCTTTTCTTGCTAATGACCGGAATATCTAGAACAAGAGCTGCCCAACAGTAGTTTGCAGGTTTACAGGGGTCCATAAAGCCACCTGCACTGATCTGAAAAGCCACGTACACAGGAAAGCATTTACTGTTTCCACTTTTGAATGTGGGCATTAAAGATAGTGAAATGTAAGAAATGTGGAGGGCTGGGAGGTATCTGTGAAAACTATTGTTGAAACCATGAGGATTCTGGGGAGGGAATATGTTACAGCTTTAGGCAAACAGAAAATAAGATGATTTAATTTAGATACAAGATTCTTGATGGGAATTGACAGATGTTCATCCATAGGCCACTTCACTGATGTGTCACACACAAAACCAGGACTTAGAACCAAGTTAGGGGAGGGCTTCCTCTGAGGTCCTTACAAAGGGCAGCCTTAAACTCAGTGATGGAAGCCCCAAAAAGGAACATACAGGACTCCAAGTGAAACAGCCGCCATTTATTTTAAGTGGCCTTTTGAATTTTTATTTTGCATTCCTCAGGAACACAGTTAGTGATCATTGACTTTGTCTTCAGTGATATTTTGGCCCTATGACACAGTAGAACCTGGTGGCTCTAACCAGCGTGTGCTGTGTGTCTGAACCAGTTTCAGGGGAGGTAATTATTACAATTTCATTCATTTTGTCTCGTCTCCAAACCATACATTTACACACACACATATAATGAAAATGGTGGTACTTTTACTTAAGTATGTGGAAATAGCAATTTATGTGTACAAATTAACAACCCTGGGAACAACCTCATTAAAAATCTACAGCTAAACTTCAAGGGCTTTGTGATTTCACCTCTCGTGTACTTGCCCTCCCTGCTCCGACAGCAGAAGGCCAACATGTATTGAAGAACAAACATCTACCTGTGCAAAAGCTGCCCTTTATGTTTCACATGAAATGTCAATATTTCAAAAGATGGTTTTGTCTTTCCAAGTACCTGTGACCCCTTTGGTGGACTGAAGATTTCATGGACAGAGTTTTAAAAATGAAAATAGTTCTTAATTTAATTTTTTTTCTCTTTGTATGCACATTTTTACTTTGCTGTAGAAAATGTCATTAATAGTGGCAATATGGCACAACTGTCATGTCTCACAGCGCTGACGTCTTTAGGTTAGTTTGGAAATGCTTTTTCTAGGTCATTATTTTTAATTAATACAATGAATTAGTATATTTTTTATTCAAAATGTCAACCTGTTTTAATCATAACACAAATATGAAACATTGACCTAGAAAATAGGACGTTTTTATAGTACTAAATAGCAACAACATAATTAAAAGCATGACATTCTAAAATGAAAATAGTGTATTTGACCATTTTACATCTTAATGAACTATCATATCAACCTGCTATTTAAATTTCATTAAACTGGATAACAAATATAAAATACATTTTGAAATAACATCATTTCTCATAACAAATTCTAGAAATATGTACCTTGTTAATGATGGTTAAATGACTTTTCTAATTAGTGTGGTTTGGGAAAAAACTGATTGAAATGGCATTTTACAGAAAAAATAGTTTCAAGGACAATTTATTTTACTGAAGACACTGTCAATACTCCATCAAGCAGTACCTACTTATCCATAATCAGAGCTTGCTTCAGCTGTGTGGCTGTGCATTGTCTCGTGGAGTTGAACTGACACAAAGCCTTTTTAAGTGGCACTGAGTATTTCCCAGCTCTAAATCAACACACCCGTTCAACTGAGAGCAGATTTTGGTCCCCATGGCTCTACTGTATAATAATTACAGTTATAGAGACACACTTGCATTACCACCAAAGAAACACTGTTTCTTGATTTCCTGATTTTTAAGGTGAATTTTCTAGTGAGCTTAACTTATGTCTTGGCTTTTCTTTAGGCTTCCTTTTTTTAACTGTCACACTTATATTCTTCAGCTCCTTCTTATACACTTGTGATTTTCTCCTAGCAATAATTTTTAAAGGTAGTAATATATCATTGAGAATGTGATTAAGATAATTCAGTGCATTCCTGAGGACACCAAATTGCTCAACTGAAGTGTAATTTGGGTAGGCTGCAACTTATTTTTAAAGATTCATAATGCTGTAAATGTAAAATAAAACTGAAGGTTAAGCAGCAGCTCTGGGGTCCTTGTCTGCAAGAACTCTAAGAAATGAAAAAAAACTCCAACAAAACCACAGAATATGTAGATTACATTTTTCAAAATGCCTAAATAACTTCTGAGCCTGGGACTTAACAGCTCTTGAAAATTTAACCTATCTGTAATTTGTCATAAAGACAAACAATGATTTCTTTTGAAATAACAGGATCAAACTGCTTTTGACTAACCAAAGTAATGTCAAAGGTTAAAAAGATAGAGCAGGAAGGCAAGAACCTACTCTGCAAAACAGCCATTCATCAGAGCTTCAAATCTCTGCTTGTTCTCCTGGGAATAGTCTGCCACGACAACCTCACATAAAAGCAAGACATCCCCTTTTGTAGGGGACCATACAATTCTTGTCTTAATCACACAAATTTTACATCATTTTCACACCAATCTTTAATACTGGCTCAAGTAAAAGAAGTCAAAGTTCAGAGCTCAGGAAGTTTGGAAGTGCAAACTCTAGTTATTCTTATGGGTTTTGTCCTCTGTAGTTGAGGGACCCAAGAAGTAGTCCAAATCATTATTTTGTGATCCTTAGTATTCATTGAGTAAGTGGAAAAAAAACAAAAAACCAACTCCTTAAAAACAACTGTACAGTATTAATAGAGCTTCTGGAAGGAGAAAAAAAAAGACATTCAAGAAAGGACTCAATTTGAATCTACTTGAGGAACAATCTTTTCAAGTCCTTTTCGAAAACAAAAAGATAATATGGTTACTGTGGACCCACTTACTTGGTGGTGCACCAAAACAATTACTTCCCTATGCCTAAAAATTAGGAAGCAACAAAGATTCCCGTATGACAAACTTTTAAAAAAGTGATTTTTTTTTTTTAGTAACTAGCAAGCCACCTGCTGTAGATTTGTTGGGAATATACTGACAAACAAGGCTGCTGATTATACTTTTGCGTTATTTTCTTTCATTCTTGGAAGAAGAAGGCCAAGTAGACTTAGAGGCAAAATTCAAATGAACAAAGCTAGGAGTAAACCTAGTGAAAAGACATCTTGGAGCAGAATAACCATAAATAAATAAAACTGTAAAGTAAGGGAAAAAAAACCCAAAAAAACAAAAGGGGGGGGGGGAAGAAAAAGAAAGGACATGGGAGTTTTGAAGGCTTGTGCCAAGCCATAGAAAATAGAAGGCATGTTTTTTAGCAGCCAAGGTAGAGGTCAACACTATAAGGAAAATCTGACGCTATTAACTGTGCAAAGCGTAGCTGTTTCAGGACTGTGCCAGTGGCAGAAATCAGACTGCAAATGATCAAAGGCTGTTTTATGTTGTAAAAAACATATACTAGGCTCATACACATAGTAAAAATGATCCAGGAGCATTAAAACAGTTATTATGGAGTTAAATCCTTGTAGACCATGCTAACTCTAAAATAATGCAAGTGTAAGAGATCTTTAAAAGTTACACAACTTGCTAAGTGACAGGTATGATGAGAGAAACCCTCTGCTACTTTGGACCTTCCTCAAAGAGACGCTTTTCCTCCCATGAAAACAGAGTTATAACTATGCAGATGTGGCAGATGTTAGTATATGAATATTTATAAATCCAGAGGATATTTTGGTCTACCTCACCAGGCATGTTAATATTTGAATAGATTAATCAAAGCACTGAGTTCACAAAACGAACTGCCCCCTCACCTCCTCCGAGATGGAAGTGGTTCATACTCCCAGTGATGTGATGCTCGAGGTACTCAGCTCCAGAGCTTGTGCCTGTAGCACCTCACTTCCAGACCTTGCAAGGGAGTGTAGGGCAGCAAGACCAGGTCTCCAAAGGAGCCAGGACGTGACAGAACCACAGCCCAGCACAGTGTGGTCGTGTGTGAGCATCGCTAGCCCAGCATTCCCAAAGGATCACAGGGATAACTAGTCTGCACTAGGACCTGTAACAACAAAGGCTCATGGCACAGTAAAGTGCAGTTTGACCCTTGAACTCAATTGCACTAAGTCACTCTCCTGGCACCTAAAGCCTAGCATCACACATGGCCCCGAGCATTGGCCATCATGGGTTGGGTGGAAACTTCACCAATATACTTGAAATACATTTTTTTTATGGAACTATAAAAAAAATTTAGGGTTTGCATTAATAATAGCAACACAACAAAACATTTTTAACCAGAACTGAACTAAGTTTCTTTCACTGAAATGTTATGTATATGTCTACACACATACACGGAAGGCATTGACATTACTTTGGCAGGAATCAAAATGGCATTAAAGCAAGACTACATCTCAAATTGCTTTTTGTGCCTTAAAAGCCAGCAGAGGAGAACAATGTTCTGTACATGCCTATTCATTTCTACTAGACTGGGAAGTAAGAGACCTTTTGCCCTTTTATCAATTTCACGTGTATTTTGCACACCCATTTTCAAGTTTATAATTTCATATATACACTATACATACATTGGCAATTTAGTGTTAACTCTGTCTGATTTTCCACTATTAATGGTACCCCAGGTGGGTCAATGTTTTTAATAGGAAGTATCACAGTGCTCCTTGAATGATAGAAAAATAATGGCATTAGCTTTATTAAAATATTTTTTCTTTTATTCTTAAATGAGAAGGGGGCTATTCTTGGAAAATCTGGAAAAAAATAAGGAAAACATCTGAGTAGGTTGTCTTTTCTCATGGCTGTGAAAAGCTAGAAAGATCTTTGATGTGTCAGCTTTGGCAGTTGTTTCAGTCCACCCCTGTTAGCATTGCAGCAGACGGCTGAGGATGAGATTGCTTTCCTCACCAGTCCCTCAGGTAGAGGACAGGAGAGCACTCCTCAAAACACTGCTTATTAAAATTAAATTGGGATAAACACACTTGCGTATTTTTACAGCGGGTATATATTTTGGGATGAAATTTATCAAATCTACATTTAGCTGTGCAAAAGGCATTTGGCCTTAATTTTGGTCTCCAGGCTCCTTCTGCAGACAGAAACAGGCTGCTCCAGTGGGGTAGTCTCCTTGCTTCCTTGGACATCTGTTCCAGCACATCTGGGTTTCCCTCAGGATTGTCCATCTATCCCTACTAAGTACAAAGGAAGGGGAGCTGATGAGCTTTGATTACCTGTCCACATATTTCAATTCCTTTGATCCAGCTGGGTTGATGCTCATCTACCAAAAGGCAGAGATTGCTGAGCACTGCCCCCAGTGCCCTCAGTGGCCAGGGAGCACCCAGGACAGGAGATAGTGGCATGAAGGACACCATGCACGTGCTGGGAGCTGATTAGGACAAAAAGAGGTCTCCTGGTCTGGGGAACATCAGCAGGTGACTTTGCACTATTTGGGAAGTCACTGCGAGAAACTGAAGAGGCTTCTGAAGCCATAAACGCTCTGAAAGCTCTGAAAGAAAAAGAATGTGAACTGAATGCAGAGAGGAAAAATGGGATTCAAATAGAAAGAGGAGGAAATTTAGGGTTTATTTTAGACAACCAGGTTGTTGAACTGGGCATAACTGAGGTGGAAAACTGTTATCACCCAAAGGCTGGATGACTGCTTTTGAATGGTGGTTACATAAAAGCAAACCTTAATGGGTACTGTTTGGTTCCTGGCCTATTCTAATGTAACTTTCATTACAAAATTGCCATTCAGCGCCTAGGAATATTTGTCATCCAAGATCACATTGGAGAAATAGACTAATAATTCATATATCCATAGAGACTGAGGAACTGCAGTAGCATTTCAAGGAGAGGTGAGAGCTAGGTATGCATAGACAGCCATTTATTTCTTTAAAAGCATTCAGGAATGGTTGTCTTTAATCTGAGCTACTTCTGCCAAAAAATAGTAACCTGAATGAGCACTGAATGAAAGGCAGCTTAAGACTCTGATCTCCTTACATGTTTGTGCCACCCCAATCCTTGAAGGTTTTCCCATCCCCTGACACATGATACTGGCTGATTTTCTTAGGAGTTGTTGCTTATCCTTGTCACAGTTGGGCTGTGATCCTCAGTATGGTGCTATCCCAGAGCTGCAGACCACGCTGGCACCAAAGCCCTTCCTGTGGCATTTAGAACAAGCAGAATTACTTTAAGATGAAAGAAGGTAGATTTAGATTGGATATTCAGAAGAAATTATTTACTGTGAAGGTTGGTGAGGTTGGTAAAATTATTTACTGACACAGGTTGCCCAGGGAGGTTGTTGATACCCCATCTCTGGAAGTGTTCAAGGTCAGGCTGTATGGGGCTTTGAACAACCTGATCTAGTAGGAGGTTCTCTGTCCATGGCAAAGGGATGATTTTTAACATTCCTTCCAACCCAAACCATTCTATGATTTTGTGATTTCCAGGACAGGCACATGGCAACTTCTGCCACCTCATTTGATGGTGAAGTTGACAAATTA
This sequence comes from Sturnus vulgaris, assembly GCF_052056855.1. Lineage (NCBI taxonomy): Eukaryota > Metazoa > Chordata > Aves > Passeriformes > Sturnidae > Sturnus > Sturnus vulgaris. Next base: position 107,809,851 of record NC_142245.1, on the reverse strand, counting down.
CCTGTTCACTCTGGCTCTGAAAGTCCAAATGTGTCCTCCACGTTTTTGATCAGCAAGGCAAGGTGTCTCTGTTTGCCTCAGAATCCACCATACATCATTTGGAGCACAAAGAGCCCCAGCCAGCCCAGGGCTTAGCACTCCAGCTTTACCCTGCAACCCGAATCTCCCAGCTGACAATGAAATGCTTCACTGCTGCTCTGTCAGGACATAATCTTCCCTTCCACCCAGCAACAGGCATGAAGGCATTTGAAATCCCACTGAAACCCTGACAGGTGCCCGAAGCCTTTCAAGGCCAGCAGAAAGAAAAGACAGAGAGGGACTGAAAGAAAGACAGAAAGAGTATGCAAGGATGGGGAAACTACACTGAATTAGAGTTAATTAAACCCAAGCTTTGACAATGTTTAAATAACAGGATTCTACACCTAGCCCTGGAACGCCTCTATGAGCTGTCATTTAATTTAAAAGAGCACAATAGCTAAATGTCAGTCTCCAGGCAGATCTTTTGCATCTTTCTGATACTGTATTAAAAAGTTATTATAAAGCAGAAGTTCAGGATCTTTTTTTTCAGAGTTTGATAATAGCCTTCTCCAACTTCCCATGGCAAACACTCAATACAGCATTTGTTCCTGTGAAACCAGGAAAGTTATCCTGGACAGCTCTAGGAAACCAAAAACCAAAATCTCAAAATCTCCTCAGCAAAGTCTCAGTCTAATCTGAATGTAATAAGAGGAGAGTATTTTCCTAGCAAGACAAATCATCTAATAGTAAAATGCTCTTATAATAAAAACAGTTTATAAAAAAGATCTGAATCATCTTCCATTTGTAAAACATTTGATCAAAACTTAATGAATATTGTATTGCATGTTTTTAAAGAATAGTGCTAATATTCATTCAGGCTTTCATTTTCGACCTGCTTTAAGAAGGATGGCATTAATTTTCCCATATCCTATTCAGTGATGGTTCTGGATCTCTTTTTTACTGCCAGTTTTCAAAACTGTTTTCTCAGCTCAAATTTATTTGAATTAGCATTTCTAATCGAAGTTGAAACAAACAGAAATCAAGTAACATATTTTAATATAAATGTCAATAAAGAAATATTTCCTATTTTAAGCTACTTTCTTGAAAATTATATATCTTCAATGAAATTGTGCTATTATTTCTTCAGATATTAAACATCTGAAATTACTCTATATTCATATTTGTTTTTAATAATTAATCTCATATAATTCACAAGAACTCAAAAGCAGAACATGTAAAATTATCAAAATTCTCAAATCAGTGCACAGGTGCTATATGGAAGAAAAATATTTAGTCTCTCAATAATTATCTTAGTATATTAAGAACAGCACTATGCGGTCCTGATGATAAACTTGACACAGCTATTTGAATATGTTTTTGATGCAATAATTAAAATAAAGTCACAGAGGTAATCCATGGCAAAGGCAGCAGTTTAGAAGAGATGGTAATTTAGAAGCTCCTGACTCTCAGAAAACAGAAAAGAAGTTTATTTTGCACTAGTCAGCTGGAAATATCACATTGGTGGGTGCCCTCCAGATATGAAACAGAGAATGGCAGCTGAGCTTCAAGTGATCTTGGTAATGATAAAAGAAACAGGATACTTGAGTTCATCCAGGACAAGCAGAAATGTCATTGCCAAGGAGAACATTGCCTGAGGACTCAGGTGGACACAAGCTCTAGTGTAACACAGAAAATGTGTGCATCAGCACTACCTGAGAATGGAGCACCCAAAAACTCCCTGGGAATTTTGCTTTTGAGGCTGCAGCTCCCTGACACCAACCCTTCTGCTCTAAGTCCCAAGTCCCTGCCCAAATCAAAGCAGTATGGTGTGGCCCTGTCTCAGGGCCAGAGGAGCAAAGTCAGGGGATACCTTCTCTGGACACAATGAATGATTAATTTCTGGCTGAATACTGGAGCCTGCATTCCAAGACAGAACAGGATGAAAGTAGGACTTCTGCAGGAGTTGTTTTTGAAATTATTAAAATACTAGCAGAAATTAGGCAAATGAGGTGGATCTAAAGATTGTCTAACAGTAATACAGGCTGAATCTCACCTTTCCATGATGCATTTAAGTGCATGGATAACCCTCCCTTCCTTTTGGAGGCTGTCAAATGTTAAATAAATGATGGGCTGAAATAGAGAGTGCTCTTTGTGGGAGAGTGCAACATCGAATGCTTAGCAGTTCTCCCTCTCCTGCATACCTGAAAGAATTTCAGTGTTGAACTATAATATGATGGGGTCACTGACACACAACATTATTCCCACTGTGAACCACGGAGCTGAGCAAAAGGTGCCAGGAAATCAAATACTGTGATACAGGACAAATGACTTTTCTAAAGACAACAAATAACTCTTTCTTTCAATCTGGTGGGAGCAGAAGCAGAAAGGGACAACACACTGGGAAAAATACAGGAAATGAGAAAAACCTGGGCTATTAATAGTTTCAGTACAAATTAAAACAGCACAGAGAGAAATATTTTTTTCCCTCTGTTGGGCTCTACTGCCCTACTAAAAATCTTATCCCTTTAAGCAGTAACCTTCATGGATTCTAACACACGTCTAGATTTGCTTGTGTGCCTCTCTCTTGCTGAGAAATCTGTCCTTCCTAATTACTTCTAGAGCAGTGACAAAAACCTTGTTGATCTGACCAGACAAATTCTGGCAAGTAAAACATTCAGAAGTGTAACTATGAACATGCAGACTGCTGAGAGACGGAGATGATAATAGCACTGTTGATAACAATAAAAGGGAAATAGGGAAGGATGAGAACCTAATTTTTGGTCATGTTCCATTTAAAGCAACTACAAAAGACATTGCAAAGACATGTCAGAGGCAGAGACTCTGACAAGACATCTAAAAGGAGATGTCAAAGAGGTAAGGGGCTGCTTACAGAGATTTCAGTACCCAGCTGAAGTAATGCAATCTTCCTTCTGGACTGTCTCCCCAGAGATTGAATACAGGTATAATGATAAGAAGGTTTTTTTATTTTAATTGAGGAGGCAGGACAGCTCAAAAGTATCTTGACGTGATATATTTTTTCTTGCAAAACCTCATGTTAGGAAGTGTGTTGCCATCAGAAGCAAGTACTCTTTCCCTTTTCTCAAGGGAAAATATGCAGCGGTTCTGTGGTTTATTTTGGGCAGACACACTACTGGAAATGCTTCAGTGCTTTACTATTTATGCTTTAAATAAAAAAGATTAATTTACATCTCTTTACATCTTTGAACGCTGGATCAGTTGTGCTTGGTCTATTCTCTGCAGTCTGTTGCAGAATTGTAAGATATATGCTCCAATACAGGTCCTTAGAATCACAGCCTAGATCTCCTTCCTCCCTGCTTCTTCCCCATCCAGAGGCATCATGGCTGTTGTAAACTTGAATATTGTCAGTATTTCACAAGACTCTTCATTTTAATGTATTTGATATCATGTCTCTTCTTTTTGAAAACAAATGCATGAATCCCACCACCCTCTTTGAAGAGGGACTTGCTGCTCTTCCAGGTCACCATATAACTATCTTTTTTTTTTTTAAATTTCTCCCCTGCCCTCTATCAGTCTTATCCCATCTGGGATAATTCTGAGAAGATTTTAATATTTATTGATGAGGAGAGTGAGACTAGGACATGGATATGAAGGAAGAGCATTGAAGAGGCTGTTTGTGAACCTCACTGTATGGCAAGAAACCTTCATCAGGAAGAGACTCAGGAAGGGCTTGACTGTAAGAGAGACTGAGTCCCAGGACTATCAGTGATTTTGATGTTGGCTTCTCAGTTAGATAATTTGTAGTGACTGGAGCCTTTCCACATATTTGAATAATACCTTTTGGGAAGATTTAGAATATTTCTTTCTTCTATTTGTTCTGGAGTGAAGACTAGTCTGTTCCCAGGATGAAGCCACTGCCTTCAAAAAATTCAGGTTAAGCCCTTCCTGCACAGGAGGTGCTGATATAACCTCATGCCAGTGCCTGGGTGCAGACCAAACTGACAAGCATCAGTATCAGGAACAGTGCCAGTAACAAGAAAAGCAAATGTACATCCCAAAGGATGAGCAGTTAGTGATACAGAGCTACCTCTTACACATGGCTACATTCTGGGGAACCTCCCTTGCAGTACAGAGACTGTGTGTCCTTCATATACCTCAGGAAGGAACAACTTCTTTTCCTATCTCTAGAAGAGTCTTTACATATACTTTAAGTTTCTGTTTGTCCTATCATTCTTCTACTATCTTGGTCCTTCCAAGCAAAATGGTGATGCCTTCTGGACTCTTCTGCAATGACAGTTTAAACAGGAAGAACAAGTTTCTTAGAAAATCCAAGAATGTACTGCTACTCTCTGTTCTCCACTTGGTCCAGTGAGGAAATCCTGGGATGCCCACTCAGCTGCTTTACCAGAGTTTTCCATATAGTATGAATGTACAATGTACAGCACATAATTTTTACAAGAAAATGGTCTCTATTTTCAAATACCATTTAAAAATTAAAAATATGCACCATCTAGCAGAGATCCTGTTACCAACCACAGGAATATGCAGCACATTGGGGAACACCACACCACAAAGAACCCTTTTTGTAGTTTTTCTTCTCAGTACTTCTCCAGTTGCAACATAGAATTCCGTATTTCAGAAAATGCAAATGCTGCTGAATTAGTGGTTCTGTGGCACTGAAACACCCCCTGTGCAGTATAACAGAGACAGCCCCACACACAGACATTTTCAGTAACTATGTTTTACTGTAAAGGAGTTATAAAAGATGCACTGCTTGGATTCTAGTCTTTGCTAATAATATCCAATATATATGAAGAGAATAAAACGTTTAAACTCGGGGATGGGGGATTAAAGGATATCCATGATGAATGAGCTGTAGAGCTGAAGAGAATTTGTTGTACATCCTGACCAATATAGCAGTGAAAGTAATCAATCCATTACCTCTCTACTGAGAGAAATGGAGGAGAGATAAGAGGATAATGAATGCCAGGCACAATACTGATAAGAAAGACACTTAAAATGACCAGCCAGAATATATTCCATAGTTAATAGTGCTGACAAAAACAGTGACAAAGTAATAATTTATTCATGGAATAAGAGCCATTCCTGTGAAAATCAAGGTAGCATTTTAAATTAAGGCAACTATTGAAATCAGAGTAGCCTTATTAACCAGTAGCCATAAATGAAGTATTGTAGAAAAGAATACTTTTAAGGGCTTATTTTGCCATTAACACATGGGCTAAATTGCAAAATCCTGTTACTTACAAATGCAGATTTCTTTTTTTCTCTGCCAAACCCTTCTGGCTTTTTCCTTAACCCTTTTCTTTAATGTAATAAAAATTCATATGAAGCTCTGCATATTCACATGCAGTTTGAATGGGTAATGCTTTTGCCCATGCTGACATGCCCTCATCCCAGAATCTTCTGAGAGGCTGACCTAGATTTTGAGTCCTAATAATAACACAGAGTATTTCCAGGACTAAATTTAAATATATCTGATGATTTAAAATGCAACGCTTAATTAAGAAACCACACCTATCCAAAAACTATTAGTTTTTCTCTCTCTGTGCCTGAAGATTGTGCAGTAGGAACATACTGTGCAACATGAAGTGTGGGAGATATATATAAGGAACAGCAGTGACTGTGTTGAATGACATAAAATCTGCGTCTGCTTCAAATGGCTGAGGTTATGACTAAGAACCAGGCTGTTCTATCTTGAATTTCTTTTCAGATTTCATTATACCGTTTCCTAAATGTCTTCACTATTCCTAAGAATACTTGTGGTAATTATCTACTTGGAAACTGTGGCCAAGTATCCTGGTTTTCCTGGTACACAAACCAGGTTTGTGTGTGGTACACAAATCACATACCCTTCTGACCTAAAAGGCTGTTATTAAAACTTAAAAATTTGATTTTCAACAAAAATATCCTCGAATTATTTCAAGAACCTCTTTCTCATATTTCAGTTGTGGTGCCAGACAGAGATGGGTTTAGAGGGTTTATCACTTCCCACAGACAGTAATTTTCTCCCTCTATGTCCATAACAGATACACACAGCTGTAATGTCTGATTTTTTGTCTCATCTTAGATAAAACTAAAACATAACTTTCAGGGACTTAACAACATTTTAAGAATTCTATTTTTATATAAAAGCAATTTTATGTATCCATTATAGATACGAAATAATCTATGCTAATAAATGTGCCCATCACAAATCCTGCCCAGGCAATTACACTTCCCTACTTCTTTATAATAACGCTGGTGGAAAGATATTGTAAGCCTAAAGTATTACTTAATCAGGTCCTCGACTGGAAAGTGTTTCAGGGAGAAAATATCACTGAATTAGGTAAAGGCTTCTTTGGTGGGCAGCACTGAAATGCTTAGAGGACACGGAAAATAGTCTTTAATGTACATACACAGTAGCTCCTGTTGCAGTGGAGCTCACAGAGCAGGCAGCTGCAAGATGGAGCAAACAGGCTTTAGATCCCCCAGCTGACTGTATTAACCCCCAGCCACTGAAAGCAAAAAGAGGGCTCACTCACTACTCCGAGCACAAAACAGACTTTTATTCAATTCCATCTGAGCTCACGCAGAGATAGTGACAGTGTTCCTAAAAGGGAACACAACTCGCCTTCTCAGCTCCTCAGTGTCGGTAACGAGCCGCTCTAATCGCCTTAGAGTGCCTCGAAATAACTGGGCAAAGGAAATGCTGCTAAAAAACCTGCTGAAGTAACCCTTGCTTTATGCTGAAACTGTGCTGCTTTGTCATGCTCTGTTCAGGGTTTTCCACATAGAATTCTGCCACGTTCCCATGGGTAGATGGGGAATTTTGAGAGACCTGGTAATACTCTTAGGCTCTTAATACCCTGAGATACCCAATGGCCACAGAGCCTTCAAAAACCTGAATATTTCATCCATTCGTTCCCCCAGCTGGGGATTCACAAAGCAACTGACAGACCCTTCCCACCTTCCCTCCCACACACCTCTTCTCTCCCTCCTACCAGCCTTGTTTCCTGCCTTTCCCTATTTTTAAAAATAATCTTGTATAACTTTTGCAGCTCTTATCCTTTCTTGTAATGGCAGAAGTTGGAAATAGGGAATTTTGTGGATTCCAAGGGAATTTCCATCAGTTTTCCCTGTGTTGCAGGAATACTTCCCATAGTTTCTAAAGAAGAGGCAACCCTTCACCACAATGACTGCTGTAAGGGAATTCTATCAGGAGCACATGGCAACCATCCTCCCAATATAGAGACTTGGAATAAATGATCTCTATGAGGATTTTTTCAATTGATGAGGAATGAAATCACATCTCAAAATGAATGTGGGCTTTTCTGGTTTAGTTTGAATGCAAGTTTTGATATGATTGGGAAGAATGTTTAAAACACTCAGTACTCATCAACAGCAATTCACTGACAATGGTTTCCAGTTTACAAAGAAAGACATGGAATATGAGTAAGAAATTAAATGAATAAAATTAAAATGTCAGCAGAGAAAGTAACTAATCTCCATCAAGTCTCCTATGTAATCCAGACCGTTTTGCTGCTGTTATTATTCAAGACCCTTAGGGAACCAAGGATCTAGGTCATCTACAGGATAAAGAATGTACTATCCAGGAATCAATATTCACAGTAGTAAATTAAATTATAGTCCTCTCTATGCAAAGAGTTTTATTATTACAAGGAGTGTTGACAATTTAAACTCGACAAGAAAAAAAAAATCAAGACAACTTTTTCACTATGGCATCTCCTTACATACCATGCTGTCACTTAAACTGTCAATAATTCTTTAATTTTCTGTGAAATAGGATACTGCACTTTCCCAGTGAGCATATGGCTACTATAATGATAGGCTTAGATAAGCCACTGCATCTGTTAATACTGTAAAGTTACATTGCCATTAGCACTAAAGCAACATCAGCACCATGAATGGGGCATCTGAGACATCCTACAACATGCAATTGCCAATTGCCATTTGCAGTGGGAATTTTAACCACGGTGGTGTGATCACAGAATTTCCAATGTCTAAAATACGACAGAGAAGTTGATTTATGGGAATGCTGGTACACCAGGCCTTGCAGCTTTAGGAGCTGTCATTAGCTGCAGTGTCTTGGTGTACTCTCCTACTGTTTCTTCCACGTTTCGGTGGTCAGATTGTATTTACCTATGACCAACACACCAATTTCAGACACTGCCCAGATGCAAAAGTCAAATCTTATAATAGTTTTCAACCTAATTGAAGTTGATAGCATATGATTTGGAACTGAAGGCAATTGTATAATGTCTATCTAAGCAGTCACATTTCTGTTTTTAAACCTCCATAGAAAAGCTTCTCATTTCATGGTACATTATGAAACTCATTCATTGCATTAACTGATGAGGAAGGCAGACTGGTTTGATTGATTGCTTAAACTGGCAGAGCTCAACTCATCTTAACTGCACACTCCAGGGCATTCATGTGCTGCTCTGCACTGCACCCGGGGCTGGCACAAGCCCTGCAGCCTCCTTTGGGCCAAACCAAAGCACAAGATACAGAGCTCCCACCTTCCCTGCCTAACAACATGCTGTTTCCTTGTCTAGCAGTGGCCACGACTTTTTTTTTTCACTCAACTTGTCTTTGTAATCTGGTGAGAAAAAATGAAACATGTAGATAAAGGAGAAATATTGCTAAAGAATTGCAGCACTATTCATTTATAAGAATCTGCTGATTCCCATTCTCAAATGTATATAATCCCACACAAAAGCCTCTATTAAGCCACATAACAAAGCTACTTTGGGGAAACTTCAGAAACCTGAAATTCAGAAAATTGTGAAAATACAGTGTTAAGATCAGACTTAAGGAAGGACAGAAAGAATTGCTTCATTTTTAGCTCAGCAGTCATGCAAGGTTCCAACATATCCAAGTGCCAAAGTCACAGTTTGCTGGTTTATTACTGAACACCCAAGGCTCAGCTTGCACTGAAAATTAGGAAGGTTTTCCCTAATTGTTCCCCGAGTGTACAGATGACAACACATTACTACAATTAATATATTCTTCTGCTTAACTTGGGAGGTGGAACACATTACTATGAACCACTGCTTCTCTTGCCAAACGAACCAGCAGATGCAGCAGGCCCAAGAGATGCTGAACCTTCTGATCCCAAAGACAGCCAAGTTGTCATGATGCTTCAGCAGCATCTGATGCCTTTGAGGAACACGAAAGCACCAGGCACTGCCTATCAACATGTGAAATGGGCTTTCACGTGCCACTCCAGCCAAAAGCATTTGGGAAATAAACATGTCTGTCCTTCCAAGTCTGTATTATCATCTTGCTCTTGTTTCTGTAGCTCTCCTCCACCATTCCCTGAAACCACAGGACACACCACACCTGTCAGAACAAAGAGCTTCTATCAAGTGCCTCTGCTGATCATAATTAAAGCGGCACAAAAGAAGTATTTAGAAAAATGGAGAAAGGAGGAAGCAGATGGATGGAAGTAGGAGCTGGCGGTTCACTTCTGGCTGCTTCTCCTCAGCAGTCAGATTGCAGCCGTAACGATGGCCTTTCTTTCCAGATCTGATCCTAGCCAGGTGATTAAATACCCCTTTTGGCCACTGCAATCTCCTGGTGACTGAGATCTCTCCTGGTTATAGATGAGCTATTCCTTAATCATAGTGGAAAAAATCCCCAAAGCTGCTGCATTCTGTAGCACTCTGCATTCACTTATTTGCTGAGAACAACTCAAAAAAGAACAGTAAAAATAAAAAGCTCTTGCACATTAACCTACCTGGCCCATTAAACACATGTTGAAAAGACCATTATAAAGGACCATTATTATGTTTGAGCAAGCAGCACAATGTATTGCCAGAAGACAACTGATGGAAAACTCTGAAGAGCAGCCAGAGCTGTCCAGAATCCAAATCCTACTCCTGTTTTATCCTCTCTTTATCAAACCCAAATCACACTCCCTCCAGCTCTCTCCCTCCCCGTCTCTACACACATTGAGTTAACAAAAAATTTCTTGTAGCTGTTAATGAAAGCTTATAGCCTGCAATATACTGTTGAGCTGCCCTGATTCTATCTAATACACATTTTATTATTTCAGGATTAATAACATGAACAACCGACAACACTACAATATACTTACACGGAACCTTAATTTGAAGATTGCAAAGGATATTACAAAAGACTGAATAAGTATTAATATGTCTTTCTCCCTGGCCAGCAGTGAACACTGATACACACACAAACAAAATTCATTTGGGATCTGAACAAAGACTGCTCAGCTCTCAGTGAGCAGGGTGTCCATAAGCCTACTTGCATGCATAACTTTAATTATGTATTAAATACACCTCTGCCCCATGGCTGAGGTCAGCGTGCCAGGCAGGAGCTAAGCAGGCTTAAAGCCAGTCTGGGGTGGCTGCAGTGGGTTGTGCCCCACAGCAGCAATCCTGTGATCTCCAGAGCTGTCAGCTACTGTCAGGCTCACCTTTACTGCAGTAAACTGGTTTTCATGTTTCTTGTACATTTTATGGATTATACAGTTGAAACTGAGGTTAGACTGTGGCTTTACAGTCAAGAGTTAAATGTATGGCATTCATTTATTCTTCAGTGCTTTAGGTTTTATCAGAAAGGTCTGATTACTTATCACTGCTGATGCCATGTGAATTACATCAAGATGAAGAATTTACATGAAAATAAGTCATCAGCACTTTGTGCTGAGTTCCATATGACTTCACAGAAAATTACAACCTTTCTATCTAATTTAAAATTTCGCATTTAAAATCTCTTTACAGTATTCTATAGGAAAGATGAAAATGTTTCCCTTTCCTCTTTTCACTCCCCCACCACAAAACACAGAAAAAGATGTTATTCTCTATTAAACTAGGTAACCAGGTAAGTTTACAAAAGTACCTATACTTTTAAAAGAAACTCATAACTCTTATAATCCAATTGGACTGCAATAATGCATCATTTTATAGGCCTTATATATATGATCTTATACATTAGTTTGAATGTGCAGATACTTGCAAGCTAAAATGACCATTTTGAGCACACAAATTGCGATATATTTGTATAAACTTAGATCATAATATGGCTGAACTGCACTTTCCTTTTTTATGTTTAAAAGAGAAATGTAACTTATGTTCAGAATTTGAGTGAAATGATCCAATACTGAATTGTACATATGCATACAAATATACAGTTTCATTATTTTTACACTGAATTTCTTCATCTTTAACAGCATTTATATGAGATTGAAGCCCAGGTAATTTGTGAACATTTGGAAACAGTCTCCCAGGATGATGAGACTCAAACATGTTTAATTACGCGCTTTGCAGCCCGCTTTAAGTGAGCATTTCAAGTGTTTGTCAGCAGATCTCCCATTTCCAAAGAAGGCAGTCCCATAAAGTACAGACTCCATGCTCACTGGCTGCTCTATGGACACATTAAATATCTGCATAAATCATTCCAAGATTAAGTTCCAAGTCAGTTTGGAGCTCAATGACTGACTGAAAGCTTTCCTTTCTGCAATAAACGAACTCTCAGTTCATTCAAAATGAACCCCAAACCAGACAAACAACATTTGGAAAAAAATTCAGCTCGTCTATACCTGTTATACCACAGTATAATAACTCTAAAATGGCCATAGGGAACATGGCACACTTGAAAATACATCACCATAAAGCAAGCAAGCACCCACTCTACAGGCCAAAGCCCTGAAGGGAGGTATTTTTTTTCCTGAAACAATTATAAATAACTTAAGAAAAAAATGGATTTTGTATGAAAACACCTCCTACACAGGCATCCCCACAGCACTAATGTGCTGCTGTAATGTGTTCTGTGAATGGTTATAATTTCATCTTGGCATACCTGGCGAATGCAGTAATTTACTTCAATTAATTTAAATGTGGTTACAAATAAACGTTTGAAAAATACAGGTAAAATGCTACTTCATTTTATTTTTCAGTTTTATACTTTAATTTTGCCTTTATGCATGTCTTCCTGTTCTTTCCCCGGAGAGACATATCTTCCTCTCCTCAATTTTCTGTGAGACTTGTCACTCTATTACTCTTAGTCTGGACTTGGGAGATAATAGGGAAAATTTGACAAAACCTGTGCAGGAAATGAACACTCATTCATTTATTAGTGAGTCTCACTGGGCACTATTAAACTTGTAATAAGAAAGTTATCATAAAGAAGAGAACAAACCTACTGAATTAGAAACACAGATGCTGGTGATGTCTTCAGCTTTTTCACTAATTCTCCACAGGTTGTTAATGGACAACATTGCTCTGAGCCACAGGGAATCAAGGAGTTAACACTTAAGGCTGACAGGGAGAAATTATGATCCCACTGTACAACATTACTTGCTCAGTATTGCTGCCAAGGGGCAGCAAAGGTTGGGGACCAGTGCACTAGTCTTACTGCACAATTATAATATTACTTTCCAACCCATTTCTGGGAAATCCTGAGGCTCCACACACGGTGTAGGCGACTGTAGCAATCTGGAGATAAGCACCCCTGACTTTGGGAGTCTCATTTCCCTAGCCTAGGAGTGATTACACAGTGTAATTGGAGATGGTTAGTGGAGGTATGTGGATCTCTGGTAAATTCCTGGTGTAGTACTTTGCATCCTCCATTTTCAATTTACAGGATGAGTACGTGAAATACTGAGACTGGGTATCTTGGGAGATTTTATCAATATAAATAAACAAAATATAGTTTGGAAAGCAAGTTTGAAAATAGTTTTCATATTCAATAATAAATTACTTTTAAAATATTCATGCATTTTATGATTAATGCTATTAGCTGTTAATTAGCTAAATAAATATGATTAACTGTGTGAATTTCTCAACCTTCTTATCAGTTGCTTAGATAAACAGTTACATAGTGAATGCTTTATTACGTACATAAAAACGTCTCATGTTATAATGCATAAGTACATATTGATGTTACATTTCTTTGCTGTGATATATGCATTAAGTCCCAGGCCACTTTGAAAAGAAACTACAGATCTTAATAATTTATGTTCCAAGTTTTAGCCAGGATTATCAATGGTAGATTTTGAGCTTTTTCTTTTAGTAACATAATATATCATAGTAAAAATGCACAGACAAGCGATGTGTCAGTTTGATTTTTTCCACCTGATTCAGCAACCCAAAATTCAGACACAGCAGTTTAAGCGGAGTTGCACACTGAAGAATTTAAGTCTAAGCATTTAATCTGTTCTTTCCATAAATTTCTGCTGCTTGTGCTATTATAATGATGTTACCAGAGGAAGTTTATTTATATCACAGATTTTCAGCATCAGCACATTCAGAATACAATAGCAATCATTCATTCAATAGCTAACAGCAATGTAATAATATCATCACTAACACTCTAAATATCAAAAGAACATTTAGAGAAAAGACAACGGAAAATAAAGTCACTTTGAACAATCAGTAACACGGGATTCACTAAACCCAAAATGTATGTTTTAAATACATGTACAGAGAAGCCAGCCCAGAAATAAATAGCAATTATGTGCAGCTATTTTGAAGCAACAGGTTGCATATAATTAAACAATAATAAATAAGGGGATCTTTATGGGCCCATTAACAGGAACACACACTCTAGAAAGCAGCATTTAAAGATCTTAAGCTTTGTGCATCCCAAAACACCTAAAGAGATTTTGTTCATGAACAAACTATAGCCAGCACGACTGTAAAGCAGCAGGGGCAAACCTGACACCGATCTGTCTAGACTGTGCACAACAGGATCACCCTATGCAAACATGAAATGCTGAGCCCAATGGTGACAGATATGAACCATCCCCTCCTTTTTTTTTTTTTTTTTTTGTGACTATGCACCATAGCTTCTTTTTTTAACAGCCTCAGATCTATCATGAAAGCTCTTCTCCCTGCTGTTCCTAATGTATATTGTAAAGAGCTACCGAGAACAGCACTTTAAGAAGTCACTTGTCATTCTCTCTTCCCTCCCCTGCTTGCTTCCCCAAGTATTTAGATAATAATGGACCTGGTTAAAATCATAAAGTCCAAGAATATACTGCTGAGGGTTCAGAAGGGTAGACCTGTAAAAGCACAGATAAAGACTTCTATTGAAAATGATGTTAACAAAGCAATACTCTCTAGAGGTGAAGAAGTGGTCAATCCTGCATGTTGCTGTGTTTTTAAAGAAAAAGTAAATTATTTCTCCTTTTTTTTTTTTTTTTTTTTTGCTATGTGTGTGGGTGTGAGTGTGTGGTGGAGGGAAATACTGCTTCAGAAAATGAATGGGTGAGCACTGAGAAGGGCAATGCAAGTCAGAATAGTTTGTTCAAGCAATGGCAAACATGAACACCAACCTTGTAATGCAGTCCTACAGAGCTTCAATTAAAACTGAAGCATAGACAAAGACCCCTGCATACGGCCTAAACGCTGCCTGGCTCAAGGGGAGAAAAGCCTATGATGGACTTTCCCAAGGGAACAATCAGTCCAAAGGATGTGTGTGTTAGACTGGGGCAGGGATGTGTCCCTGTGAGAATGCAGCTTGGGTCTAAGTACAAACCTAGAGCTGCCTGTGAGCCTGTGCTAAACATGAAGGAGGAGAGTTTTCCAGATGAACTGGCAGGACAACTATGTGGTGCTCTTAGGGGTGTTTAGTTTCCTGGTGCAAGAAGCAGCATGGGAAAAGACAGTGCTGGGTTGAAACCAAAAGAGATGGTTTCTCACTATGATGTCTGAGCTTTTTCATTGACCAAAAATTGGTAGACAGGAAAGACACAGACTTCTAAGGACCTTTATTGTGAATGCAGGTGACATATTTGATAGAGTAGAATAAAGTGAGGGAAATAAAAGATTCATCAAGTTGGGCAACCAGATGACAAGTCTACAGTCTTTCCAATTAGCTTAATGAAAGCTCTAAAAGGAACAAAGCTGGCAATGTCCAAGTCAAAGAATATGAAACTTTAGTGGCTGAGATATGAGATGAAGAGAGACAGGAGAAGAGCTCAGGCTGTGAGAATGACCTGGAAAGGTTGTATCATGGAAAGGCAGAAAAAGCAGCAAGACTGTGATTCAGCGAGACTGCAAAGAAGAAAGCACACATGTTGAACTTGATACCTGGAAAGGGCAAGTGAGATGATATTGTTGCTCACAGCAACAATGTAGAGGTAGTAAATCACTGTTTTTGAGTAAAAGCTCTTGAACTGATGGAAAGACATCTGTAGAGTTAAAGGCCAAGATTTTAGGACATACAGATTGTGACCCATCTAACTTGGTGTAGATATCTCAAGCTGGGCTCTCAACAGACACAGATGTAGTCAATAGAGCCAAAGGAGCCATGCACAGCTCGTATTTAGTGCATCAGAACTAATTGCCACAATCTCCCTTAACGCTCTTGTCTGGATCTACACTGACGGAAAAAAGAGCCCTGATAAAACACCTCAAATATCAACATCCACCCTGCAAACTGCCTGAAATGAGGTGTGATGAATCTTACCCCAGGAAACATGTCTGGAGCCCGGGGAGACTTGAAAAATCACTAGACTAGATACACCTCTTAACAGTTTTTCAATCTTGCTGCAATGTCTTCTTGGGAATCTGGGGATCAAGTGGATAGTTAAATGTGGATACATTATTGTAGATGGCAAGGATGATAATATACAAAACATGAGATTAAATATCTTATGTGTTATGTCTACTTAAATAATATGAATAAATCAACCTGGACTGGCCTAGGTACTTAAAACTATAGAACAAAATAAATATAATTGTGTCCAGAGAAAGCAAACTGCCTGGAAGGTGCAAGCACAGTCACATTGAAAAATGTCACCTCATAAAGGCCGTAATCTCTCTCAGACAGATCTTCATTATAGCTAATCACTATTTTGCCAAAGGCACTTATGGCAACATATTTCTAGGGGAAGGAACAGGAAGGCAGCAGGGAAAAGGAAGAAATTTCTCAAGCCACTGCCCTCTCACCCCAAAATTGAAGCCCAATGAGAAAGTCAAATATTTCACTACAGCTGGAAAATTCTAAGAAAGAGTTCAAATGGAATATTGTAGCAGGTGAAATTGAAAACGGGGCAGATAAGTGGTTGCAAGGCATATACTCCCCTCTGGCAATTTTTAATCAGGAATACAGGACTCTTAGGTGGAGGCAATATCATATACTTACACAGGGTTATATGGTCCAAGTAATAACCTAGCATTGGTAATAAATTAATTTTTTTCCTATAAAAGTTGGTTTCATTTTAACACAGATATCTCCGCTGAGGGGCATGGGTGGATGTTTCCACATCAGCACACATGCTTAATGCAAAATGAACAACTGTGCTCTCCCACTCCCTCCTGATAAAGCACAGATAGTCCAAGACAAAGCCTGGTTAATAAACCAGTTGTAAACAATCAGGGGAGACAGGCAGTGCACTGAGCTGTGAACTGCCTTCATACAAACTAGGGGATTGCAAGGTAGATACGTGTGAGAGCCATCTTAGAACCAAGATAAAAGAGTCAATAAAAGAGAAAAAGAAGACAGCAGACAGACAGAAAGCAGCAGGAATATAATTTCCTTTAAAAATAATTGCATTCAATTTATGCTCTTACCTTACATTCCCAGTATTAAGTAATCTAATCAAAGGCATATGGTTTTATTCTACAAGGTACACATGAAGCATGCAATAAAATCCCCATAAAACATGACCTGTGGTGACTCACTGCAGACTTTAGAGGATATATCTAATTTTTTCTCCTCTTAACAAAGATCTTTTGTATCCTTGCATTCTCCTTCCACACCCCATCTCCCATGTAAATCTCTTCCCTTGGTTTTAAATATAGTTTTGCTTATTTGCTCTTTTAGTTTTTCTTTTTTTGTTTAGAGGCACTGAAGTTGCATCTATTTTCTTTAGGCTAGAAGGTCTAGCTGAGGACCTTTGCTCATGGCTGTGAAGTAGCCATCCTTTCTGAATCTTAATTTGGCACAGCTTCCTAAGACCAGCTTTTTACAACACTGACAATTCCCTTTGATTCTCCCCTGATTCAGTCTTAATGTGAGAGTGCACACAGGCTTTCATAGGGGTCTAGCAGCACCTGTAAAACTTTCCTTCCCTTTGCTTTGCCAGTATGAGCAGGACAGTTTCTTCAGTAGCAACAGTAAAATCTGAAGAGAATGTTTTCCTGTAGGAAAGCTGCACAGATATTACATGCATTTGCTTTAGAAATAGAACTGAGGAGTAGCCAGGGCAAGATTGACACTGTGAAATAAAGGCAACAATATTGTGAATTTACTAATTTATTTATCTCACTTTGGGCCAATTAACAAATTTTAAACCGTAATAAGTTTAAAGTACAAGAAGTCTTTAGCAGAAAATATGCAGATCAGGCTGTATTTCCCAAATTGATTTATAGTTGTTCTCAGGTTGCCTGCAGTTGTTCAACAAGCTTTGGCTCAGACCTCTATTAGGAGGCAGGACCTGAAAGCAGCCCAAGTACAACCCCATCACACAGAGATGTGACATTTTGATCTCATTTCCAGCCAATTTCTGTTGCAGAAGGCAATGCTTGAGGCAACCTCCAGTGTGCCAGTTTTCTGCCTCTGAAATCTTCACCAGAGGTGCTTTCCCTAATTTCAGCTGTGATGCCCACATATAAAAGAAGGGTCTCCTTTAGATCTGTAGACCACAAATCACATAGGGCATCACAGATCACTATGAATGTTTTAACTGACCCTTACAACCAAACATTTTTCAGGGAATTCACAAAATCTGATTCTTCTAACTGCGTTTGCTGAAAACTGCAGCCCTCTCCTTGTGCTGCTTAGCAGTTCTCTTTATAGAGAAGCCCCACGTGTTTGTTTTATTTATTACTTTGGGTTATCTATTAACTTATAAAAGAACCTAGACACCCTAACACTATTAAATATATACATGTATCTCGTGTTGCATTAATTATACAATATATATAATTAAAATAAATCTTGGCAGCCTTAAAATTGTCAGTTTGACAGCATCTCAGACAGTCACCTAGGAGCCTGTTTCATCTTCAAGGAATGATAGCCTTAGCCTTTCCATCAAATCTTTCTTGCACAGATATTGAGAATATCACCAAGAAGTTCAGATAAAAGAGCAGGAGTTGCACCCAGACTCCTCACAGACCATCCTGCCAGCCTGATTTCTGACAGGGGGACTTGACTGGGCACACATCCAGCACACAGCACAGCATACCCCGAGGGGCTGGATCATTAGTGAGGGTAAAAAAGAGAAATGGCACCACAGTCACAACCATTAATGGGAACCAGCAGGATGAGGATCTACCCTTAAGTATGGTACCTGCATGGCCAGTGGAAGGGCCTCTGGCTGAAGGATTTGCTGCTTCCCCATAACCATACACTGTCCCACATCCCCATATTTCCTGTCTTGTCCCACTGCTCCAGGAGACTCCTTGTGATTTGCACTTAAACTCAGGGCTGAGCTTTTCTCCTTTGCTGTCAGCTGTGCAGCTTTCCTGTTTGCTTCTGCCACAAGAGAGGTCCTAAGGGTGCAGCTTCCTTGTAACATCTGTTTTCTACAAACCAAGTCCAACAGCTCAGAAGAGGGCTCTCTCCCACCCTCACAGATTCTTTAGTGGGCCACAATGGATTTTCCTACTTCATCTTCTAGCTCTGTGACTGCCACACAACAATCTAGCATCCACAGTTTCTACCCTGAGCCTACGGAGGCTGGCTGCTCCCCTGAGAGGTGGGAGACATGAATCTCTAACACAGAGGAGGGGACTCTCTGGGTTTCCTATTTTTCAGGCAAAGTGCCTACCCAATAGACTGTTCTTCCTTTCCACCTCCCCTCTACTTGGTCATTCATGAATTCAAGGTCCAAAGGTGGAGCTTGAGGGTGTGAATCCAAGTTTCCAAAAGGAATCCTGGTCTTCAAAAGAGGTGAGATTTTAGATGTACCAATTCTTTTGTTCTTTCCGATTACCTGTCCTACGTGGACACCCTGCTGTCCCAGCTGCCCCTTGTGATCTCTGTCCTTAAAGCCCAGCTCAGAACTGCTAACTGCAGCCCAGAGCCTGGCTCTGGTGCATTGGTGTGCTAATGCCTAAGCCTCTCTGGGGACAAGGGGGACAGAGAATGGTCAGGGTAACAGAAAATGAACACAAGCAGAGAGAATTGCTGTGCCAGGGCTGGAGGGCAGCAATGAGACACACTGAGGCTGGGAGGAAGCCACAGCAGCTCAAAGGGATTGCAGAAGTGTCACAGTGAAAAGAGGAGGCAAGGCTCTACAGGGATTCACAGAACAAAGGAATGCTCTATAGGGATTCAGGGAACAAAGGAATGGGCAGAAGGGTCTGCTTCAATATCTAGACCATGCAGAAATACTATAATCTCATTTTTTTTGCTGCTGCATACTCAGTGGCTCTCTCAAGTTGTGTTTTTTCTTTCTAGGCTGCCTGACACAGCCCATTTCAGAGGTAAACTTTTTTTTTTTTCTCTTTAAGTAAAAACTCACTTTAGAAAACAACTCCATTCACACACCCTTGCAAGGATTTTGATCCCTTTTTGGCATGCCCTTGTAACAATTCTGAACCCTTTTTGAAATGAGAAAATGTGATGGAAATGTAGTGCAATATCATTCTTATTTTTAATTCAATGAACAATTTTTTTTTTTAATACGCAAGATTTCTAAGTATTTTCTCTTATGCTGTTTTACCCACACATATGATTAAATCCACTGCACTCTTGGTAACAGCAAAAGTTAGAAGAACAAGAGGACAGAATTTGCATAATTAAAGCCCAGACACAACTCCACAGATTTGTGAGTGTGGCTATTACAATACCCAACTGCTGGAAAATACAGAATGGCACATGTTTCATTTCTAGCTCCACTCTGGGATGTAAGAGAAAGCAATCACTGAATACCTTAAAGAGACCTCTCTGCAAAGCAGACTGTGGTAATGGGTCTGGAATTCCTGAGCAGCTCATAATTCAGTTCCTACGTTAAACAAAAGGAGACAGCAAGACATAATCAAAGGGAAAGCCCATGGGGAGAGCTGACATGCCATGGACATGACTGGCCACTTTTTACTCCTGCTGCCCTCCAGTAAGAGAAGGCTGAATGCATTGTTTTAAATTTATGAGTAAATATTGGTATTTGTAGAGGTTAAAAAGATGCTGTACTAGAACCTGCCAAGCCTTTATTTATACCTAGCCAGGGGACAGGATGAGCATACACTGACAACCTCTTTTAATCCAATCACAGAGAAACCACCACAGGAATGGAAAGTAATTTAGCAGGCAGGCTTGTCTGACTTGTCCTCATTCTCTACACTGAAGATTTTTTATTTATTGTCATTTTAGAATAAGAATATAAGCACATGGTAACAACAGAATACACTAGCATCACAGACCAGCAGAAACTGTGGTATCAAACCTCAGAGAAAACATTTTCAGACAGAATAATGAGCACTCATTCCACATTCAGGATTACTCAAACTAATGCAGCAGGATCCTGATGGGTAGTTTGCAAAGGCAGCTTGAATCACTTGGTCAGTAAAATCATGAAGTGCCACCTACTTCAAGTCCCTAATCCTCCACAAACATACATTCCCTGCAGAACTCCCAGGTGCCAAGCTGAATGCCTGCAGTGCTATTAGGGGGTGATGCAGGACTGTGATGGTACTTACTCTGTCCTAACTGGGGGGAAAAATGGAACATGTGTGGGAATAATGTGAGAAGTTGAAATCACGTTGGTAAATCGAGATTAGGGACTGTGATCTGAATGAGCGTGTGTGAGCTTGTGCTACTCTCATTTCAGGAAAGAGGAGCAGATTGCAAAAGGCAAGCACTGTGATTTAAAGCTGTGTGACAGATCTGCTCTGTTAACCTTAGCAAGCCACCACAACTTTGGGCCTTGGCCTCCTTGTCTAAGGAGTGGGGGACTGAGTGGGAAGGGACAAGCTCCAGCCAGCAAGTGTGCTGGGGCCATGCACAGAGTCAGCCCTGTCAAACTGTTTGCCACCTGAAAATCTGATGGCCCATACAATGATAAAGTATTTCCTCTGCAGACACTTAACTTCAAGAAGCTGCATTGCTCTTCCTTAAATAAGATTTCTTGGAACTCTTGCAATTACTTGCATTTTACGTTTATTAGTCAACAAGCCAAATGCTTCACTCAGTATATCAGTGTAATGAAGTGGGGAACAACATTTGACCACTAGACATTCAGCCAAGAAAAACATATCTGTCTGGGAGCATGCAAGGATGGCTTTCTAGGGACAGAGTCTTGTGGTTGCTGTTTCCAGTTTTCAAGAAGACTGATAGAAGTGAGGCTTTCCTAATGCTCCTGAGATCTTCCGCATTTCCTCACTGGAACATATGAGGCAGTGTAGAATCCTCTCTTCTCTATTCATCAGGTATTTAATAATATTGGGAGAAAAATTACAGTCTCTTAGAACAGGAACTCTTTGCAAACTATGGCTTATATGGGCTAATCAAATTTAAAAACAGTGGAACAATAGTGAGACCCACTGACTCTGTAAGTTTCAGACCTTATAGAAGTCTTAGAAATCTCTTTCAGTTGTCTATACAAAATGAACTGATTTTGGATCAAAGTGAACATGCAGAAATAACAATAACAAAGAAAACCTTTACAAAAAAATCAATCAAATCCTCCCTACTCCCAGAGAAACCTTACTTACTTTTCCAGCTACCTTGCATAAAAAGTAAACAAAGAGAAAATCCTGCTATTCTCATCCTTCTGCCATAAGGATTTCTTTCTACTCTGAAATTATGAAATATTAATAGAAGGAGATTTCAAATGAAAGCAATAAGCTATATAAGCCTAGGAAAGGTCCTACAAGTCTCCTGCAGAATTTCTTCTACTTTTTTTTCTAAAAATCAGATCTAACTACTGTACAAGACATGATGGCAAGGCAGACAGATCAGAGCACTGTTTCCATTTAGCTATTTTTACTCTCCTTTAACTTTTTATGTGTAACACACGTTGATGAAATAGAATGTTTGTTTAAAGAGATGAAAGAATCTTAGAATCACAGAACAGTAAAACCCTACAGTTGCCTCTAAGGATATCAATTCCACAGGGGTGGCAGTTAATCTGGTCACATCATAGTGTGAAAACTGGGTCCAAAGAATCAGTAAGTAATCTTGCATATGCAAGCTACCCCTTAGGTCTTTAGTCTTCTGCCACATGCATTACTATCAAGTTTACATACATAATTCCTGTAAATTGTGCATACATTTTTGTGCACATCTGCTTCTGAGACTCATACCCATATATGTCTTGCTTCCTTTAGCTAAACAAAAATAAAATCTTTGTGTCTGTAGTCTTTTTCTCCACCTTTTATAATCGTAGATGAGATCACCTGCACAATTAGGTAGGACTATAATAGCTCTATGCCCTATAATGTAATTTTTCCAGTAAAATGCTCCCTTAGTTTCAATAACCATAAATAATTTGGCAGAAAGACAGTGTATTTATTCACTCAGCTGAATTTCCAGTGCTATATGCTGAATTCCTATCACTTCTTTGTGATCTGCTTATATCCCACTGGCATTCCTGAGCCTCTGGTATCCCGACAGACTGGGGCCTTCCAGAATTCTGCCCCCATTAGTCTATTTCTGGAGACTTTTATTGCAACCTTTGATGAACAACGACATGGAAACTGTAATCTGAGAGCTATGTCTTCCAAATCTGTTTGTAGCTGGTGGCATGATGGGTTCTAACAAAGAAAGAATGATGGTAGGGAAGAAGGAGGAGGACAAGAAGGACAAGGAGGATGAGGAATCCACAGTCAAAACTCTTCATATTAAGTCAGGAAATATTCCAGCACCTCTCTGATGCTTCAGTTTGTCAGGCTGGGGGAATATTATTATCCCAGGCCCTACAACAGGCATTTAGGGCTGGTACATCATACAGATCTGTCTGTACAGCTTTTAATCCAAAGTAATGGCAAATTAAAGCAGCAGCAGCAGAAATGTCTTTCCATGACAGTGTACTTGGATTTCTGGGAAACAGATGGGCTAAACCAGATAGCAGAGGTACCACATTTCACCATTTTCCTACTCTTCTCCCATCACTGCATTCCAACAATAAACACTCATACTGGTGCTGATACAGGTTCATTTCTCTCCAGTCCTTTGCATGTTGGCCCTCAAGAGGAAAGCTCTTTGCTTTTTAAATGCTTTCCCATTTGCCTTCTCATACTGGAGCATCCTCAAATAGCCCAGCCTTCTCTGAAATTCTTTGTATTTTTCCCAGTTGGAAATGGCTGTTTATTTTAGACCAATGGCTGTCTTGAAAGCTTAGTGGGTGGGGAGATAAAGCTATCTGGGCACATGCACAGGTTACAATTAGTTTTTCACAGAGTATATTTTAATTGTAGACCATTTTATATTTATCTTCATTAAAAAAGAAGCTTTGTTTATGTTTCTCCCATGTACTCATAGACCAATCTGTGAAAAACAGTGATTTTTCTAATAACAGCTAATTGCTATAGAAGTACCAATGGATTTACTTTTAAAACCATAGCCTAATTCACAGACATAGAATGTTCTTAATTTTAACAAGGCTAGATTGTTCTTATTAAACCTTTCATTTGTCTGATATGAGGTGGAAGACTGTCACATTGACACTAAAGAAAACTGAAGATGTTCTTCAGGGAAATTTTTAGAATCAAGATAAAGCAATGATAAGAATTATTTTTTTGGTTCAGCTGAAAAGTCAAGTTAACCCTAGGAAGGGAAATAGCAGGAGCTGTCAGAAATTGCTCACATTCTGAAGTTTAGGGATAATCTTCTAATGACCTTTGTAAGTACAAAGGTAATAAAAGAAGAAACTTTAATAGAAAACAAAAATGAGAGTTAACCCAGAGATTCAAAGGAATAGTCACTAAAGGGGTTCTGAATATATACTGAGAAATTCCAAGATATGTTGGCGCTTCCTTTCAGATGTAGAAAGATCTAAAGGTCTTTAAGGCTGTATGATAAAACCTCTTTGTGAAGATGAAAGAAGTGTACTTTATATTACATTTTGGTTTGCACATGCATCATCACGGGCCATGCTGTGAAGCTGAGAGCCCTCAGAAACCCCACCACACTTTCAAATGACTGCTTCAAGTTTTAATGAACTGGGTGGACTTTTAAAATTTGTTTATTATCCATTTGCCTCAAATAACTTGGGACTAACAAATCACAACCCAAGCTTGCAGACTTTTTATCTATCACTAGCACTAGCCCAGGGGAAGCAAGAGAATGTCTTTGAACAAGGATTGATAAGATGTCTATTGACTGAGGATAAAGCTGAGCCACGCTGAGAAAGCAAAGCAGTTCATGGTGATTTTGTACAGCTAATGTCTGATTGGTGAAAAGGCACTTCTGAAACACTCTAAAATTAAATCTGTCTCAGTGGCATAGATGGATGCAAAGTACCATTAAACACAAGATCCAGGCAAAGCAATGTACCCCCACAATGGCTTCTATAGAAGAAATCACAAAGTAAATACACAAATGCTTTGTCTTAGGTCAAAATTATTTTGCCTCCAAGACCTGGATTTTGATGATAAGTAATATAATGAGATTGGGCTGGGACCATCAAATTGTTTTCACTCAACATTTTCTGCTCTTGAGTACTCATGTACTCTACTGCTACAAAGCTCTGGCAACTTGAGTATTTGCTTTATTGAATAAACAAATTTCCAAGCACATAGTGTTGCCATCTACATATTTAAATTTTATTTTCAGTGGTGATGGCAAACAGAAAGAGGCCAAGTGTTATTTTTGCTTTCAGTACATGACAGGCAGTAGGAGACAAAAGATAAATTGAAAAACAGAGGCATTCAGGACATGCTCTGCAGCTAGAATGCATGTAACTTCCTGACTTCAGGCTGTCAGTAACCCATTAACTCAGAGAAAGCTGAGTTTGACACAGACGTGAGACAGACTTAACTTGAGGGACTTTCACATTTAAAACTGTAACTTATTTAATTTCTGGGAACAAAGAAAGCCCAAAGGAACAAAGCCCTGAGAGTGGTCACCCGTGTATTCATGCTGAAAACAGGTGTTGAGGACTAAAAGAGGCATTTTAACATCTTTTCAAAGATATAATAATGCATTAAAGACTTTTTAGGAAGTTTAATAAAGTATGCTGGAAAAATCAAATGAGATGTTAAGACACGTGTATTTTCTTGGAGAAAAATCCCCTCAATCTAATTTCTCTAATGACCTTGTCCCAAATCCTCAGGGTTGGTGCCACAGCACAGTACTGTCAGCAGCTCCAAAGCTGGGGAAGGAGAGGAGGAGTAAGCACGCACTGTGCCTGTTTCTTCCCCTGAAGTAGGCACTGAAAAACATGCTGCACTGGACAAAGCTACCTGGAAACCCCAGAGACCAATCTGGCTGCACAGTTGATACCAACTTCGATGTCCAGCTTGGGTTTCACTCAAGGAATGGTGAGAAGGCTGATGAAAAACAGCTTCAGTCATTTGCCAGTTAAAAAAAAAAAAAAAAAAAAAAAAAAGAAAAACCCAACAAGACCAGCAGGAGTAAGTGAGCCAAGTCCTCGTTCTGGCCTTTTATTGCGAAGTTTATTGCCTTGGTAGCTCAGGAAACACTTCTGAAAGTGGTGTACTTTAACGTATAGCAAAATAAAAATGCTAATCGATAGTCTCTCTATAGGAGCAACTACCTTATGCCAATTAAAGTGCCTTAGAGAAAAAGAGACTTCTAAAAACCAATTTTATATCTTACAGTGGGGTTTGAGGCTGGGAGAGGGGCTGAAATCCAATTTCCCCTAAGGGAAGATTAGCCAAACACGATTTAACAGCAAGGTCTGCATGTAAAAGGATGCAGCTAATGTGCCTGTCTAGCTGCCATGTTGTAAGCCAGGCTAACAGCATTATAGCATCTATTAGGGTGTTGCACACAAATGTTACAGTTTGATCAATTCCCACTGCTGGCAATGGTTTTTTAGTCTTGAAAGCAGAAAAAAATTTCCTCCCTTACATGAAATAACATGCCATTGCAATGTTTGACTGCCTGTTTCTGCTGTGCTTAAAGCTATGAAGGAGGAATGGTTGGAGAATTCTGGCTGAAACGAACCCCAAAATTCACTACTTCATACCATGCTCAAATGCAATAAATATATTCTGCAAACACAGTGACAGTTTACTAGATGCCCCATAAAAACACAGCCATGAGACAGCCTCTGTGATGAACAGCCCATAACCAATGACTCAGTAAGGATGCAACAAGTGAGGGTTGTATAAAAACTGGCTTTATTTTATGGAAAAGGACTACAAAAACTGGATGATAAAGTATATAAAATTCTGTACAGTAAAAAGTCTGTAAAAATAAAATAAGGTAAGTCTCTCCTGCCTCCCTCTAGCAGTTGATTCACAGAAACCACGGTGGTCAGACTATACTTGATTATTTAATTTGGGCAAAGAGCCAGGACTGGAAGTTACAGGTTCAGCTTCTCTACTGGCAGATGGTATTACAGAGGATGTTGTCCATCTGATGCTGTCCGTATGTGGGCTGAAGGAACAGCATGCTGTCACTCCTAGTCCTAATGAACTAGGAAGATTTGATGGAAAGCATCATAGAGACCTTATGAAATAAGGGGCCAGAATTTGCAACAGAACAAAAACCAAACGAACGGATGAAACAACCCACTAAAGCATCCATAAAGAAGAGGGAAGACTGTGCCTTTACTTAAAACTCATGAATAGTTTGTAAGCTTGGTCTCCCTGAAGATACATCTATGTTAGTAACTTCAACTTTGCCAGGGAACACTCTTCTGCACTAGAACTCAGTTGTCTCTGCCACTCATGTGGTTTTGGTCTGGGCCAAATAACATTCTTCTGAGAGGACAGGGATCATTCCCAAGAGACCATTTACACTCAGGCACCCTCTCTCGATGAGTACCTGATTTTAGAAGAAGGATGAAGCCTGTTCAGTGCCAGCTGCATGTCTGTACCAGAGACCCATCACATACATCATTAATAGTGTAGATGTGGTCTGAGTGGCTTAATTAGCCTCAAAAGATCCAGGTAATACTGACTTCAGCTTCAAACACACCAGCTCCCTATGGGAACATACAGGAAGTCTAATGGGCTTTCACACAAGAAGGCAGTGTCTATTAGATTTGTGTCCTGGGCAGCAGCCCCCACCCTCCACCTGTTTCCCCCCCCCCAAAATATACCGATCATTTTTTTCATCTCTAAGAACCTGATTTGCCAAGAAAGAGCAAATGGGTCCTGGAGAGCAAACTGCACAATTCAGATAGCAGCCAAAGGGAAACTTTCAAAGAAGAGATTTAAACTAGCTCTGTGACTAGTTGAAAGTTATGCTTTCCCCCACCTAATTTTATTTTTAAGCAACTCTTCAAAAATTTAGACTCATAAAACTGCAGAATAATTTAGGTTTGAAGGGACTTCTGAACTGTTCAAATAATTTCTAATAGAAATACAGAAGCCCAAGTCTTGCATTTCAAAAGAACTTGAAATCTAAAATAACCATAAAGCACCTCCTTCCCTTAACTATGGATAAGGTGAGGAAACTGAGATCTGTAAGGCAGTCTGAAAGAAGTACCAGGCTCGTAGCTCAGCATCCCAAATGACACATCTCTATCCCAGGCCAAGGTGCTGCAGTCCAATCAACAGAGAAGATGGCCAGTCCTGTAACAATGCTTTTGTCCACTGATGATAGATGGAGACCAGTTGTTGAGCCACTCAAGAGCTAATCCTGTATCTGGAAAAGCTAAGACCAGCACTTAGAAACAGATTCAAAGACCTAATCATAATTTTCCCTGCTGCAGCTGAAGTAGTTGAAGTCTTGTGTAACAGTGTGGGTCCTGGCTCTGCAAATGCTTTTGATCAGGTACAGCAATTTAGGAAGGATATAGTCCACCAACTTTAGTGAAAAGCACTATTTTTGGCTGCAGGACCAGAGAGGCACTCATAATTCATGTACTGCTAGCTGCAGCCACCTTTTACGTTCTCTTTTCATGTTATAAATGCTCTCTGTAAATTATTTGTATGCAAGCAAAAATAATGCAACAACAGTATAAAAGAGCAGCCGTACAAAATAAACAAAGTAACTTGCAGGAAAGGTAGGTAGAAGCTGCAATTCTGATGTCCCTGCTTGGGATCATTATATAGAATTTTGTCTGAATGGCTTTATATAAAAGCTTCTAAAATACCATGGTTTACTGAAGTCCTCCTTCCTTTCCTTATACCTGTCTCAACATATAAAGTTCACAATGTGTGTTCAGAATGTGTTGTGTTGGAAGGGATCCAGAAGGATCATTGAGTTCATTCAACTCCCTGTTTTGCACAGGACCATCCCCAAGAGTTATGCCATGTGCCATAAAATTGTAATATAACCCTTTTCTCCATTGTTCATGGGGTCTCTGAGACTGTTGTGCTGGAAACAGTGAAAAAAACCATCAAATATCAGTGTTAAAAGCCAACTCTTTTACCACTTTGGCTCTTTTACCAGGCCAGCATCCAAGGTATCAGAAGACTATAAACTATGTATTTATAAAATGTCTTCTCCAAGGCAATTTAGGAGAAAGACAGCAAAAAGCCATTCTGAGGAAGTATTTTACACATTCTGAAAATCAAGCTGATGAATCAAGCTTGCAAAAGCAAACAAACCTCAACTGGGTTTATTTAAGCTTCCAAGCAGACAGACACACGCAGGTGCATCTGCCTTTGGAGGAACAACAAACCAGAGATTACTACTATTTGCATATGGCAGTGCCTTGAGGTTCAATGAAGGATCAGATGCCCACTGTGGGAACTGCTGTCTGGACATGCAGCAGGAGGTGGTCCATTCCTCCCAACATTTGTGATTTATTGGCCCAAACTTGCAGCAGATGCTGAGGTTGTGAATGGTGAACATGATGCTTGCTCAGCACTGCTCGTTCTGGGGCCTGGGTTATGCTCCACAGCAAGGTCAAGTCAGGGAATGAGGTAAAGTGAGATGGTTGCTGTATATTAAGATGAAGAATCTTTAGTCCATCTAACTTTTGCCCTTTAAATGGAAAGGAACACTTATTTTGAGTTCTGGAGGGCTGAATGGCCAAGAGGCAGTTAGTGAAACCCTGTATGGAGACAAGGGATCTGTGCAGGCTTGTTGAGCTCCTGTCACCTCAGACTGTGTTAAACCAAACCCTAAGGCACCTTTAGGATGACATCCACTACTCCCTCTCTTTGCCTAGTCCATTTTCCCCTCTTTCTCAGCTTCCTTTTTTTGTCTCCTGTCTAACTAATTCCAAGCATGACCAGCGTTGGAATTAATTTAGCTGCATGATATCATCACCACGACAGGCTCAGCCAGCTTGAGCTGCTGCAGCCCAGTGTGAAGGAGAAGGGGTGGGAGGAGAGCAGTGTGTGCTGGCCAGATGTCCCCCTGGAACAGAGAGGGACCAGGGCCAGGGGCTGTGGATACTTGTGTGTCCTGAACCTCTCTCTTGCATACATGTGCAGCACGTGAATTAAGCAAAACAGGAATGTTTCTCCCTGTTCTTAACTTCTTTTGTTTTTTTCATCCAAAGAATAGGGATAATCTTCCAGTCTGCAGCTAAGCCTCCTTGACTTCACACTGTTGTCTTTCTCTGCGAGGATATCTGGCACTACCTTGAAGGTTGACTAAGCAAAGACGTTCGCTTTTCTACTTCTTTTTGAAGTCCTTCAGCTAAAGCAAAAGGAACACTCAGACTCTTCAATAAAGGGCCATGTAAATGCCTCAGTGAAATTAAAGTACTGCAGATTATCACAATGAAAAATATTATCTATCAGGTTGTCCTTCCTTATGCTTTACTTGCTGATCTCAGTTGAAGATTAGAGAAGGTTGAATGTCCTTTTCAAACTCCATCTGTGCTAAATCTGCATAGCTTCATATTTAAGCTTTTCACAGCATTTTTGCTATTAAAAGTACTACAAAGAATCAAGTCAAATTAAGGACAACATATCTCAGCAACTCTGTGTGACTCGCAGCGAGAGACAGGGCTCTCACATGCTCCTCCAAAACATTTCAGAAATGACACTCATTAATACAGTCAGTGCCAAACTATGTTGGGCATTATCTGAGGGTGATGTAGTGTGTGAGTGTAGGTGCAGTCACAGACAACACAGAAAACAGAGGGTGCTTCCAATTCCTGATCACTGCAGGGCCCTCCTCACCAATAAAAATTTTCAGTGCTGCTGAGATTCCTGTCTCACTCTTTTCCTTTCCAATTGTGTGTGGCATTCTTCATTTCCTATATTTAACCACTGCTGACCAGCAGCTGCTGCCTTTTCCCCAGGAGCTGGTCAGCTGCATGGATTCTAAGAAAAGTGTTTAGTGTCCAACAGGTGCTGGATCTGGACTTGCATCCTTCAGTGCCAAATGTCTGCAGGCTGCTACCCAATTCTCTAGGACATGTACTTGCAGAGCCATTTTGATTTACAATTCTGTGGTTTGGGTGGGCAACTCAACAAAACTGAACAAGTTCCCAAAGAGAAAACTCTTAAGGATCTAAGCTGCTGGTGATGATCTGGAGTTTTGTCCCTGTCTTCCTCTGGCACAGTACAGGTGTGTGTTTCCATCTTTCACTGCAGGTGACAGATTTCAGAGAGGAAGGACACTGTGGCCCCTGGTATGCACTGTAATGTAAGGCAAGTGATCCTTGGACTCTCCTAAGAGATGTTTCGCACAAGGTTACCCATGACTGCAGAAGATGGGACACAACAACCCAGGAGACCCCTCCTAGCCTTGCATTTCTAAAATCCACTGCAATCAAAAGTAATTAAGAATAGTAACTCATCAGCTTTGCAGCTTCCTCCAAAACAAATCAATAGCTGGGTTTGTACCCTCCTCTCCCATTCTTCCTGGTTTGACTGAATTCTTATTTATACAGTCTTATATTTTAACATATATATAGTCTTTTAATGAAGACTGTCCTTCAGTCTATTTCTGGCATCTGCATGATGTTTCCCACAGTGCCACCAACTGCTTCCCCAGCTGCTTAAAAGCATCTGTACTTAGGGCCACTAGAGCTATGGTCCTCCCAGCCATTCCCAGGAT
Source organism: Sturnus vulgaris (assembly GCF_052056855.1). NCBI lineage: Eukaryota > Metazoa > Chordata > Aves > Passeriformes > Sturnidae > Sturnus > Sturnus vulgaris. The sequence continues at coordinate 107,778,816 of NC_142245.1, read as the reverse complement.
TCACTACAGGAAGGCAGAGGCTTAGAGTACCTGCTGGTTTTTGAGATGCTACCTAAGGATGAAAAAAACCCATGTTTCTATATAAGAGTCATTTCTATGAAGGTAAGTGAATGAATACATGTGGCTCAGAAGAAAATGAGGCCAGATAGTGGCAGTTTCACCAGGAATTCCTGGAAGTCAAACTAGGGAAAAGGAATTCCAAGTAAGATGAACAATTTTTTCATTATTAAGCGAGTTAACAATAAAGCATAGCCATAGGAAGGCACATGTTTGAACAATTTGGAGCACGCAAGATTCGCAGCACAAATCAGTGAAGGTTCATTGCTTTCATTACATTGCTGATGGTTTACACCAAGTGAAGAGCTGCCCACTGTGCATAATTTCTCTGGACCAGGGTGGAAAAACCATTAGGTTACATGCTCTTTTAATTGCTAATGAAACTGCAATCAAGACTACTTCCAAACAGATTTCAAAATTATGTGGTTCCTTTTTCAACGCAGCAAGGAGCTGGACTCTTCTACCACCACCAAGGAAAGTTTTAATAGCACTAGGAGGTAGGTTGCAACAAATACTACACTGCCAAACACAGCAAAGATTTAAGGTAGGAGAAATGTTAATAGGTCTATAACTCTTTGAAGTAAAAGTCTACCATCATTTAATAAGGAGGTTATGTTACTGTACATACTGACTGCAGCTCCTTCTGCATTGCTATAGATAGCTACTGTACTTAAAGTGGACATTAATGCAAATTTACAATGAAACGCTGGCTGAATTACATATCACATCCCCAAGAGACTATAATGAACTCCCCATAATTAATATTATTAATCATGGGCCTAGCACAGAGGGCACATATCATGCATTTCATGTCAAAGGTTCTTATTAATAAACATTCCCATTTTCCCAGATGGTGAGAGCTAGCAGCCTGCCAGAACTCCTTCTATCATTCAAACCTCTCCCAGCTTTATAAGCCATAATAGAGCTCGGTTCTGTGCAGGTATCTCTTCCTTCAGACTTGGGGTGGTCAGCACTTTGTGGGAGTCACCAGGCAACCTGCATGATGCTTCAAAGCTCTGTTTTCACTGAAACAATTCACAATAAATCTGCATGGGGTCAATGGGGCCCGAGCAGTGACCTCTACAACCCCACGCAGCGAGACATGAAACGCTGAAGATCTGACTCAAACGCTGCAGAAAAAGGAAGTTCAAAACACAGTTTCCACTTTGATTTTAACTCTCGCTGATATGCAGGGGTCTGTGCAGTAAGTCAGCAGCCCAAAGCTATCATGTCATCATAGCCATACTAATTTCTGATGCAGTTTTGCTGCAACAGAAAACTTTTACACTGTACCTATCAAAATCTTTCAATGCCAAGAATTGAAATAACTCCAGATTCTTTTCTCCTAGCTGCCTATAGTTTCCATCAGAGGTGAACAATATTTTTCATGCAAAGCTTTTTGTACTTTATCTTTCTTCTGGCTTCCTCTTTACTTTTCAACGGTGATGTGATGTCAAATAATAAAAATGTCACTAAATTCTATGTTCTCTTATGAAAAATCATAGTAACTTCTGCTAAAGATAGCTCTGCACTCTGAATCATTGACAAGATAATGGTTTCATTAATGTGTACTTTGGGACCCTATACTTATGCATCTATCTGTATGCATCCCTGAAGTTACTATGGCCTGTGTCAATGCCTCCTTGAGGAGCTTGAAATCTATGGAATCCAGAACAGCTAGATACTAGATATTTTTTAACCCCCAAGTTATTATTCCAGTGTGGTCATACTATCATTCTCAATTCTTCTTTATTCCTATGACAGTGTGCTTTCCCCCTTCCCCCAGCCTGACCTTTATTTCCCATTTTTGTCTCCAAGTGAAAACCACCAGTGGGGGCATCATGGATGTGTCTGGTCATGGTGGCTGTATCCAGCTCTAAGTGGACACAGATAACAGCACAACAGCCAAGGGCTAATCTGAGCAGTGCACCCACCTAACCACAGCGCCAAACAAGGTCTGACTCAAGGAAAATTTGGGAGAAGTTAACATGTGTGGTTGATATGAAAATATAACTATGAGTCAATTATCATGCTCCATAAATAGTGGAAAGTCCAGGGCCTGCTGAGCTCCCCTGCCTGGCAGCAGACTGCACACTAGGATCTCCCCTTGAATAGGGACACCTCTCAAGGTTGCTCCTCAAAATTGAAAGATTTCTTGCCACAAGAGGTTCTTGGTAAGTGATAATAACGGTATGCTAAACTTTGAGATCTTAGCTACATAACACAAAGGATTGGTTGTACACAGATAATTCTTTAAGACATAAACTGTTGGGACTAAGGCTGGATCCAGGAGCACCTAAACTCCTCTGAAAATGAGTTTAGAAGGCAAGTGGGTCCTTTCTGATCTCATGCCTGACGGACAGGGTCTCCCTGACAATTTTGTCTGACCCTGTCATCTCTACAGTAAGTAACCAAGTGCATCTTGCCACCAGATTTTGTTAAACTACTGTTGTGTTTAATATTAAACTTTCTAAAAACACTGTTTTATATCAACAAACATATTGGTGCTTCACTCTTATAAGTGAAGTTTGTCACTCATCCACAAGAAGTCACTCTATGTATCTTTGTAACAGCACAATTGCATCAATGCTGAGGAGCTGTGCTCTTCTCACTACACAAATGCAATTAATCCAAAACTTCTAGAAGACAGGTCCTAACAGCCCTTCTCAGTACTTGAAAACCAGAGATGGAAGAAGTATCTTTTTTTCAGTGCAGTCAAGGAAAGATCAGCCTGCCTCTTACCTCAGCTGCAATAAACAACAATTTCGTTTCTGAGCCTGTTTTGTGTCTGCTATCCATCTTTAAGGTGCTATTTTTTCAGAAGCTGAGAAAGAAAGGCTGGCTTTGCTTCCCAATCCTGGTTTAAAATGAAGAGGGGCCTGCTGCCGAGAAACAGGAGAGCTCTGATCTCACACCAGCTCTATCTGAGGAATCTGTGACGGTTGCTAACTGCTGGGACTCCTGCATCAGTGCTGAAAATGATCTGGCAGGATAAAAAAGCAGTTGGGACCAAGGAAGTACAGTCAGCCAGGCTCAGACTTCATCTCAGGCATGCATTTGCTCACGGTGTTAAAAATGGCAGCAACCCAACACGTGGCAAGCTAAACTGCCTCCATAAGGACCATTGCTGACAGCTGCTGTCACCCTCCTCGAGCACAAACCTTCTGGCCAGCACCTGGCCTGCCTGTTCCTGCTGACCAACGCAGTTTGCTTGAGAGTTTTTGGGGCTATTTGCAGAGTTTCAAGAGTTCAAACTGACCGTTTGCTCTACTCTCTGACATCCTTCCAAGAAGCCAACTGGGAGGATAACCTAAAATCTGCCAGAATACACAGAGTTTTCTAATCTGTCCTACATCTCCCAAAATGCCTCTCTGAAATGAAAGCATGTTTTTAGGAAGGAAAAAAAAAAAAAAAAGGAAATCCAGCATTGGCAAAGGGAAGTGTGAGAAAAGGGAGGGAGAGAGGGAAGTGGATGGAGACAAGCTGTCTTTTAAAAAGTACAACTGTTATTCCCTTTTGCTGCTTTCCTTTATCCTGTCCTGTGGGCATGTGGGCTAATTACCATGACTTGTACATGCCTGCTGCTGTATTACATGGAATTTATTACACACAAGTTGTTGGGAATTCTGCCTGTGTGGGAAGTAGTTGGACCAAAAAAAAAAAAAAAAGACCAAACAATATTCAGAACTTTCAAAATCCAACTTTTCCTGCTTTACTAGCATCTAGCACCAGCTGCACAAGTCAATGAAAATTAACCTTCCCCCGTACCCCTTGGATATCCAGTAAACTCAGATTTGATCCGGATGTTCTGATTTCCACGCAGCTAAAATGCAATCAAATGCTTGATTTTGGGGGATAGATTTGCTTAAATTGTATTAATTCACAAGGATAAACACAATTAGTAGAGCTCATTAGCTTGCAAAATGTAATTTATTTTCTTGAATATACCCATTTCCTTGGATGAAGAGCTCCATTAGGTTTATTATATTTGCAAAGCTTATATAAAAATCCAAACCATGGCAACAAAGAGAAAATTGTTACTACACAGTCACAGCAGTCACTTTTCCATGTTAAATAAGTTTGGCATTTATTTATATTTAAATGAGAATATCTACCACTATCAAGACCAGGATATGGGGCAAGTACTTATACAGAATATAATTAAAACTAATTCAACCAACAAATGTGGCCTAAAATTAAAATAGCCCCCCAACTTCTTTATCTGAAAAATTATTCAATGTTCTCCCTCAAAACCCCTGTTTGCAATTGCTTAATTATCACAACCAGCAATGGTAGAGGGACACTGGCCGTTTACAGGCTCATCAGATGGGTCTGCACTGAGGCACGTTTGGTCTGCTTAGTGCTGTGCTTTAATTTCGTTGTAATATAAAGGCTAGAGAGTGGAGAAAATGAATACATGGCAAAGTACCTGTCATTACTTGTATCATATTACTGAGGTATTCTACATGCACAGTATGAAGGTGGCTGGTCCAATTTTCACACTGTTATCATTTTTGATATTATACTGTCTAAAAGCAGTGACACACAAAAGAAATGCTTTTATCATTCTCAATGCAGGGATGATACTAATTACATCATCTGTCATCATTATACAGCTAAACAAAACTTTTCTTTCATAGGAAAGTGCCATTTAGCAAATTAACGGGTAATGACCCATAATATAAAGAAGATTGAAATTTGGGAATTACACTCACATTATTTTGTTTTCTGCTTTCCCCTCAATTTTACTCCCTGATACATCATGAAAAGGAAGAGAGATGGAGAATTTCTTCAACTATTTAATTTGCCAATAGCCCTACTATCCTTTTGGAAACTGATGCAGGATCATCTCCATCCATATCAGTGCATAGTTTCATTCTACTTAATGATACAGACAGTCTGCCAAGCCAGTAAAAGCCAGATGTTAGTACAGTGATGCACAGAAACCTGCTGCTGGGGCCAGATTTTCAAAATATGACATGAAACAATGAGCCTACATTTGCTGCCAGATAAAGGATAGTAGCTTGGAAATCAGGAACTGGGATGTGAGTTGCTTTCTGAAGCCTGACTGGATCATGTAAGATGATGGCATGGAGGAGGTACCAGAGGTGGACCAGCAAGGAGCCCCACAGTAAGGCCAGGTAGGGTGAGCATCCCTCCAAGATGCTCAACCTCCTGCTGCCTGGACTCTGCTTTGAGCTTGGTGTAACACAGCAGTGAGCTGTGTTTGGGAAATGTTCAGGTGCCACTACTGAAACAGAGACCTGTAGGGATTACAAGAGGCACAAACCACTGTGAGTAAGTCCTTAGTGCAAACTTCCACACTTTTGGGAAAGAAGAAGAATGAAGAGACTTTATTTTTGGCTGTGTCTGATCATTCTATGTTCTTTAACACAGAAGCAAAAATAAACATAGGGTAGCAGGTGGATAACAATACAGATTTTAAGTGTCAGGTACTTAATACCAAGACAATGTAGCAAATCCATCTAAATCCAAAGAAGTACATTTTAGACAGATCTTTGCTCAATCTGAACTTCTGTGGCCCAGATCAGTTATTTTCTTTCATTGTGTACCATCTACAATGTGGGGAAAATATAAAGCGAAATTCCATGGTGAATTAAGAATAAAAATAATGGCAAACACTAATGAATTTCCTATGAATCAGCTATGTCAGTGGAAGCTTCAGTCATCAGTAGGGGCTTCAGATACAGTAATAGCAATTAAGCATTTGGCCTTTCATTCCCATCGTCCACATCAGGGTGTTTAGGACTTTTCTCTTGCCCATAAAATGATTTTCTGACTTAAGTGAAATTCTGAACTGGACGTATCTGTAAAGTAAGAGGAGTTCTCAGATCCAATTTATCATTGTTAAAGTGGATTAAAGGATTTTTTATTAGTAACACTTAGAGCTCACTTGTTCATGCACTTGGAGACTTCTACCAGAGGAAACCTTCCCCAGCAGACAGCCAGGCCAAATCAAAAGCTGAAAATGAGTGTGTGATGAGCACATTACACAGGCTGATGAGGACTGTGATGAGCTGGGAATTAGTGAGGAAGCCTTTGAGAAAAGACAGAGTGCTGGTGGAAGCCATGAACACGGCACTTGTCCTTTTCTGAGTCACTGCTGAACGAAAAGCTTAAGCCCCGTGCGGGACACTGCACTACTGCAAGTGATGTCTCCTCAATGAGGTATATAAGCCTCTCTCTCAGCATTAACCCTCTTAGCAGGCCTTAATATTTTAAACAGTATAAGACAGCACTGGAAATTCTGTGAGATAACAGTGTAAGTAGAAGTTCAACAAACCCTGAATCAAAACTGTTGACAATATACGCCCAAATTGGCTTTAGTGGTGCTAATGAAATGATGCCTGGTAAATAACTGGCTGTATCACATTCAGAAGTAGCTCTCCATGGGCAGAAGAGGAAAGCCATCTTGATCACAAAAAAGGGCTTGATGTGTTTGTTTACTCCACCCAATAGGCAAATACTGTATTAATTTTAGATGATTTGAACTAACATTACCAAAACGCTCTCTTAATACAATGGCAGTAAAATAAATCAAAAGTTGTACTTTGTTATATTGCCAGCCCCTCTGACAGAGGAGCTATGTTCAAGCTGAGCTGTCCATCTGTTGAGACTCTTGACCCTATTAATGAAATTTAAAATGGGATTGATGAATTCAAGTTGTTTAAGTGTACAAGTGCCTACATCACATCTGTGGAAACCTATTTATTGCAGTAAAGAACCAAATGTGATTCAACTGGGCAACCAGAGGAGCCCAGTGCAGCTGTTACCACACTGGGCCTGGTGACCTCTGATATGTTCTGGGATAGCCAAGTCCCCCCAGACAGCCAGAATCTATGGGAGGGCTCTGTTCTCCCAGTACCCAGCAACCATATAAGATGTAGCAAGACATTTACATGGTCCTAGCGGCCTGTGCTTAAATGACTGAGTGACATTCTCACTTTCTAAATTTAAGTAAGGGAAGGAATCTTAACAGACCTGATTGTTGGTGAGGGCTCTTACAGCCAAGACTTCAGTTTTGAATATAGATGATTTACCTTTCTCATTTACTAGCCACGTAACAACAATCCAAGATGCTATCAATGTCTTCCTTATTATAGCGTCTCTTTTTACATATTCTGTTTTCCATTTATGATTTTAAGTAAAAGTCTCTTCATCTGTTTTTGGGACATAAATTAAAAATTCAAGGGAGGTTCCTTGAACTCCCCTGGTCCTCAGTTCAGGGTTGATAGAAAACTACAAACTCAGACAAACACTTTCTTCCCTCCAAATGTGAAATAATAATTTCAGTGTCTTTGCATAGATCGGACCATGTAATCATAAGCTTGACTCAGTCTGGATAATTATAAATTACATCCTTAAAACCATCCATCTTATTTCACTTGAAGGAAATGTGGGTACTCCTTTTTTGGGGGTACCTAGGTGGTGGTCCCACTCCACTTCAGGGCTGGCTACCTCCTAACCCAGTGAGAAATTACATTAAACCTCCAACATTCTCAGTGCATTTGAATAAATAGGAATCAGACAATGTCACCAATTCAATACATGCAAAAGGACTTCACATTTTTTTAAATAGGTCCCTTCTCTTATTAAAACATATTTGGATATTTCGAATTTGTCTTCTAAATATGTTAACACATTATTTCTAGACAGTTATACAGATCTTCAGTACATAAGCAGCCCTTCTCTATTTTCTTTACAACACAAAAAGAAGACTCAACTCTCAGGAAATACCAAATCTTACTGAAATACTAAATCAACCACCTCAACATCCACAAATTTGGACAAAAATACATTATAAAATAATTTCCTGGCTTTAGTAAAAGTCTTGATTGAGTTTACCCTTAAGGCCAAGAGGTGTTCTCAGCACCACTTTATCTCCCTGGAAGTGAATTAAGGCAGCCCTGACTGATAGCATCGACACTCACTGCAAAAGGTTTGCCCATATGGCAGTTTTGAGAGAAAAGAAAAAAATGAAAGAATTAAGTAATGATGGCTTATCCAAAGGCATGAGGGCACTTCCAGCAAAGGGCTGTCGAACTCATTTAAGTCCTCAAAGAAGAAATTCTTATTGGTGTGGGCTTTTCACAGATAGGCTCTTCTTGAAATGTAGTGAATTTCTGCTCGTGAGCAGATTTGATTGTCCTTGAACAGCTGATCCTTGGACAAGATGTCAAATTTGTTTATAACTGTTCCAGCAAGTAAAATACAATGAAGAGTTTGTTATTCTGGAGCTGAAAAAATATGAGCCCCTGCTCTTGATGCATTTCTACAAATGAGAGAGATTAATGTATTTCTTTGGAGTGCAATGGTTCTTAACATAACGGATGATTAAATATCTGCATCTGTCTAAACCTGAAATCACTTGAGTGATTCCTGATGGAGGTACCTGCTATCCATCTAGCAAAAGTTCTTCTGAAATGCTCCTAAAAAGTGCTTCTCTAGTTGGATGTTCAACATGGGTTCCAAATCAGAACTTTAACCATCCTACAGAAAAACAAACAAAACCCTCAAAGAAAAGGATAATTCTTAAAATGGCACAGTATGGCCTTGACAAGAGAATAGCTAGCAGAAAAACATCTTAACACAGCAAATTCAGCCATCTAGATTATCCACATCTGTAACAAAGTTTGCACAGCATGCTGGAAAAGGCAAAAAGCAGAATCTTGTATTTCCTAGGTTACAGGCAATGAGAATCTACTACCACTGTTCCTCCTTCTGTTTTCCACAGGATGGTAGTGTTTTGTGCAAAATGATCCTTGGTTGAAAGGATCCATAGCTTGGGGATGTAAGGAATATTTCCCTCTTCCTTCACAAGGAAGAGGTCACACAGAGGAGTTGGGTTTTATATTGGATTTGGATACTCTATAAATCAGTCAGACTGAACAGGAATGTCAGCCCACATTGTTCTTAAGACTTCTTCTATTTTAGCTGAATTTGTCTTTTACTGTACAATCTTCCTCATTTCCATGTGCAGATGGATGTGCAAAACACATTTTGTCTCCCTCTGAAACATCAGAGGGATCACGAACAAAAAACATAATGTTCTCTTTAATCCTACATTCTTGTATTTTATTTTGAGTAATGGCAATGAGCAAAACTGTGCAAAATATAATGTACAAGGTCTTGAGGAAAACCCTCCATCCTGTTGTAAGTATTGCATAGGCATATGGTGCAAACTAGACTAAGCATCTTGGTACCTCCTCTAGGCAAATGCTTCTGACTTAAATAGTCCTGGTCAAGTGTTTCTCTTGAACTGATTTTTTTGCAGTCCAGAGATTTTTCCAGTACAGCAGTAAGTACATAACACACTTAATGCTGTAATTTTCTGAATTTAATAGGAAAAACTTCAGGCCACTTTTATTTGCACATCTAGATGGGGGAAGCTTTGTCTATGAGTAATCATTTCTGGAAGCTTATCTACCCCCTTCCTCATGATGATTTCATCCCCTGATGATATTTTCCAGAATATCTAGCCTGAGAACCTGATGTAGTGATTTGTAAATATTAAGGTGGAAATATACACAAATACCTTTTAACTGTCACTTGTAACAACTAAAAACCTGTATATACATGTAACACTGACCAGACTGAGTAGAAGCTGCTTAACCGATCCTCCTGTGCAGAACGAACTTAATCACATAAATTTTATGTCCTCAGAATCACTCCGAATGTAATCTCACATTATTATTATTATTATTATTATTATTATTATTAGTAGTAGTAGTAGTAGTAGTAGTAGTAGTAGTATTGTTGTTGTTGTTGTTGTTGTTGTTGTTGCTGTTATTGACCACGGCTCAAAGCCTGTCTCGCTGTAGGACAGTGGAGCTTATCATTAGCAATCTCAAGGCATAGCAGGGTAAGAAAAGTCACTATTTGGAAATGTTTGCATTTGACAAATCTGTTTAGATTTTTTTAATTTAATCTAGGACAGAGCAATTCTCATTCTGAATGCAATGAGACAGAAATGATTCTTCTTCATTCAGAATTTAGACACTGCTCCATGGAGGATTGCTGATTAGAAAAAAAGCGTTTCCATTTTTTTGTAAGGAAACCAAAATCCATTTGCAATTTAATAAATCTGCTTCTCTGGAGATCTCCAGAGGTCACAGAATAGCTCATTTTGGAACATTTATGTATATACATAAATGCACAGTCTGGCTCTGGACGGACCTAGCTTGTTGAGTTTGGACTGAGTGTGAAGTTGCCATTCTCTGATGACACGAGCTATATAACTTGACTGTCCACATTGTAAGTCATGATATCAAAAGAAATAGAATTACGCTGCTGTGAAGAAGAAATGTTAGTGGGAATTTTTGGGAAAAGCCAAACTTTTGGAGCAAACTGAATGCTCAGGAAAGGTAGCTTTAAAGTAGCTCCAGACACATGAGAATAGAGTGAAAGGGAACTGGTATTTTTCCTGTTGCACCCAAAGGGATGGATGCAGAGAAAGGTTGCACCTAAATACGTGTCAAGTCTTGAACAGGACAGAGGACCAAGGAAAGACAAGGTCAGAGAAACCAGATGTTAAACATGAGTTCTGAAAGGAGAATGGCAACTCTGCAAAAGCTTTGGACAATTAATGACTTTTAGAACATCCAAATACATTTCCAGCTAACTGCAAGGGATTGTTGGAACAGTATTAAGAAGGAAGGAAGGAAGGAAGGAAGGAAGGAAGGAAGGAAGGAAGGAAGGAAGGAAGGAAGGAAGGAAGGAAGGAAGGAAGGAAGGAAGGAAGGAAGGAAGGAAGGAAGGAAGGAAGGAAGGAAGGAAGGAAGGAAGGAAGGAAGGAAGGAAGGAAGGAAGGAAGGATATATGAATGGATTGGCAGCCTGCCTGAAAATTTGGTCTGTATTTATAAAAAGTTGCCACTTATGTATTCTGTGCCAGAAGAGATTCTAGATTTTGGTTATCATCCAGCCCCTGAGAAATTTTGCACTTTGTGAATATGGTGTTGTGTGGACGGGAGAGAAAATAGTAATTCAACAGAACTCTGCCGCCTCTCAGGCTTATGTTGAATGCATTTGATGGTCACTGTCATGGACAAAACTATATTTGGTAAGAAACCACATTCTAAGCAAACTGTATCTAAAGACTACAGAGTGGGAAAAAATTAAAGACAACTTCAAATGTATCATTGTCTAATTAACTAGGTGGATCTGAAAATGATGACATAAAATCATGCAACAGTAAAATCAAAGTTCTTCAGCTCTGTATTTTCAATAGATAAACTACAGTTGCAAATCTGACATTTATTTTAAAAACAGAGGTACAAAAAATAGCAGCAGGGACAAGATTACTTAAATGTAGTTTCAGGGATTTTTGACTAACTTCAGAAATGCCACTTTTTTTTTTTTTTTTAATGATAACCAACGTAAAATATTGGTGGTGCTGAGAAGATCCTCCTCCAGTAGAAACGTGGAAGTCTCAAGTCACTGACATACTGAGAGATGTCAATCAAAAGATAATTCAATCACCTCTTTTTATGCTGTATGTTTAGCAAGGCAATGTTCTAGGACAATTTCTAGTCCTCTTTGACTCTTCAGTGCAATAAATCTCTGTCTGTCATGACCTGACTGACAGTGACATTAAAAGGACAGGTATTACAGAAAACAATACCCTGCTTGGACCACAGAAAGGTGAAATGTATTTCATTCTAACTCAAGTGATGGCTTAGATACCCTCATCAACTTCTCACTCTTCTTAGGATTATTTTAATGAAAGAAGATGGTAACAAATCTTGATAAAAAATTGATTTTAGGGGATCTGTTTGTTTTAAGTTCATTACTGTGCATGAGCAAGCTAAAACACGAGGCAGCAGCGTGCTCTTGCAGCTAAGAAGGCCAGTGGTATTCTGGGCTGCATTAGGCCAAGTGTTGCCATGAGATCCCAGGAGGTGGCCCTGCCCCTCTACTCAGCACTGGTGAGGTGTCACTTCAAGTGCAATGTCCAGTTCTGGGCTCCTCAATACAAGAGACACATACTGGAGAGTCCAGCAAAGGATCATGAAGATGATGAAGGGACTGGAGAACCTCTCCTAGGAGTAGAGTTTGAGACAGCTGGGGCTGTTCAGTCTGGAAAAGAGAAGGAGGCTCAGTGGGATCTTATCAATGTATATAAATTGAAATTACATAAATGTACATAATTGCACCTGAAGGGAGTGTGCAAAGAGGCTGGAGCCAGGCTTTTTTGTGGTGCTCACTGTCACAACCAGAGGCACTGGGCACAAAATGAAACACAGAAAGCTCCCTCTGAACATGAGGAAACATGTTTCTACTGTGGGGGTCACTGACACTTGCTCAGGGGTTTGTGCAGTTTCCATCCTTGCAGATATTCAGAAGTCATCTGGACACTGTCCTGGGCAAACAGCTTTAAATGGCTGTGCTTGGCAAGGGGGCTGGACCAAACAACCTCCAGAGGTCCCTTCCAACCTCAACCATTCTGTGATTCTGTGAACTCTTATGCATCATTACCAAGTCGAGCTTACAAATGACCACTACTCACCTGTACCTTGGTACCATTTAGGCTGTCCCAGGAAATCACCACTGTTCTAAGGAAAACACAGTAAGAGGCATGCACAATGCCAACACTTCCATGCTAACCTAACTCTCCTATAAACAACTGGAGAGAATTCAGTTATTTCTGTTGTAGGTTTCCTTCCCTACAACTGTGTGCATACATATCCATATATATGTACATGCATGTACACAGACACACCATACAACTTTATGTATCAATTTTTATCTAGAATTTTAATAATCTATTTCTCTCTCTGTCTTTCTAGACAAAAGGGAGATTTTCCTAAGGTTACACAGGCCATGTGTTCTGGTGCAAGGTAGAAAACTGAAAAGAAGCTTTCAAGAGTCTTCATCATACAATATCCTTTAACTAATGTTACTAGAATTACAAATGTTAGGTTGCATGAAGAATTTAAGCACTCTCCACCCCCCAGCATTCATGTCTGGAACTAGATGCACTCACAGAAATGCAGGTCAAGCTGAAATCCCTTTGAAAATTCAGCCTTTTCTGAAGAAAAAGTTGATAGTTATTGACAAAATGTTGTACTCTGCCTTGTTACTATTCATGATTAAGGAAAGTAAATATTGTCTGAGGCCTAATGAGAATTCCAATGCAATAAAGTCAAGTGTGAAAGGTGCAATCAATAAGTGATGATGCAACAGTATTTGTTTGTAGTTTTGTTATTGTTTAGTTCATGCTATTTGCTGATGCTTGAAAATGAAGTGTTAAGAAATTAGTGCTACAAGGATTAACATTCAGATTTTATTTCTGATATTGTTATGTTTTTACAGTCATTACACTCTGAAGACTAATTAGCATCTGCTTTCTTTTCCCACTAGTTAAGGACTGCAAACCAAAGAATTATAGAACACAAATACTATGGAAACAAACATCAGTATTTTCTGTGAACATCCACAAATTAAACCCCATGATGTCCATGGTTAATTTTACACCGCAGGAGTAAGTACTGCAATAAAGTATTGTATTTTCCTCATTTTTTGTGTTAGAATCTATGCTTCAAAGTGTATAAAATTTATGAAGGGAGTGTATTTCCAAATGTGTAACAGATGTCAGAGTCCAAGCTGGAATATTTACGTTCTACATATGTCAGAGGTATCCACCAAGGACACAAGGTATTCAAGAATTGTAAATCTAAGTTTTGGACTTACAAGTATTGAATATCAGGAAGCATACTGCTCCAGGAAACTGATTAGTCAAGGACGAAATCTCAGTTACTCAGTTTCTGCAAAGGAACCAGTCTCTTCCAGTCCTTCATCAGACTGATTAATTCCTCTCTGTTTGCCTCAGCTGGATTGGCAGGCACAAAGACACTGCTCTGTGTCACTGTGCCATGGCATTGGACACTGGTACCTTGTGTCAAAAACCGAAGGGATGATTTTCTCTCTTCCCTGCAGGCACATTGTACAAGTGACAATTTGGGCTGGCCACATCATGTAGCTTGAAGATCCTGAAAATATCTTTGAATATTCTTTGCAACCCTGTGTTTTCTGAAGAAGTCATGTAAAAATTTGCCTATGAGAACTTCTGTGGATTTAAGTTTACAATTAACATCTTTATGTTTCTGAATATTCTGCTTTATTAATTGCTCTGGCACTTTAGCTTATAGAGCAAGATTTAGGACATGGATCAAAAACAAGGGCTGGCTCTGTCCTAAAATATTTGGTTACATGTCTGTGTTAAGGTGTTATGGCTTTTGAAGTCAGCTAGGAGTATTTGGCATATATCCTATCAAAGGGAAACTACAGGCCAAAGCAAATGCCTCCCAAAACTCCTGTTCACCATGTATGGCAAAAGACCCCATCCATTTCACAAGGCAGCTCTACATTTCTTCACACATTGCTAAAAGCAAAATTCCTTTGAAACTTTATTTATGTCTCTATTTGTTTATTTATATAACAACTTTACTAATTCAGTAAGTAAAGAGATATTGTAACTAAAGTTAACTTGTATTTAAAGACTATAACCCATTCTGACTAAGAAGATTCTCTAATCCATGCACAATTTTTATTACATATAGTTTCAATGGAATTACGTAAAAACAACACTGTAACACTGGAGATTGACATATCTGTTATATATCATGGTTCTTTATCAAAATGCATTTTTTGCAGAGACATGGAAGTGACTCTTTCAGTCATGTGAGATCTCTTGACCTATTGCAAAGAAGATGGCACACTTGCAGTGCCTTTAACTTTTGGAAACTTGTTTGTTTATGTGTATTTAGAAACATCTGAGTAAGAAACCTAGTTCTGCAGGAACACAGTATAAAATGGCCCAAACACGCACACAGCTAAAGGAAAGATAATTATGGGAAATAAAGAATATTTCAAATCAGCTCCCTAAGAAAATCTAAAAATATAAGAAACCCTATCATATTAACCAGCAAGAACTGTTCTTTCACTTAAGGGATAGTTGGGCAATTATTCAAACCTGGACAAGTCTGGATTGTCAAGTGAAATAATAATTCAGAGCTCCACAGGATAATGAGATAGATCTCAAGGCCATTAGCAGTGGCCCTTATTATAATACTGACCAAGGTTCCCCATGAAAGAGAGAGAATATTTAAATGAAACTTGTAGGGAACTAGTTTGAACTTGTATATTTGAACAGCTTAGTACTGTCTCCTAGTTTCCATTCATTATTGGAGAGAAAGGTATGTATCATGTAAGACTCTGAAATCAGTCAGGCTTTCGAGACTGAAATCCCTGAGGGCAGAAACTAAAACATAAAATAATTAGAAAATCAAGCCACATTGAAACTCACAGAGTTTATATTAAGAATCTTATTCTAGTGAGATTTTTAGGTCTGGTTCAGCAAGCAGTTGTCTCCCCTTTCCTTATTGTTTCTCTCTCATTCAAAACAAGCAAATCCAACATATAACTTCCCTGACTTCAGGTCTGTCATAAAGAATTACAGCTTTAGATGTAAGGGCTTTTTAGATTAAAAACAGAAGAAGGGATTACTTTATCTCTATAAAATAGGTCCTGCTTATGAGACATTTGTATATGCATGCTTCATTCTGTTTTGTTTGTTTGCTTTTAACCACTATGGGAATAACTCAATAGCTAGTGGTCACAGAGAAGCTCCCTAATCCCTGGAAAAACAGTCGTCTAGTCTGCAGTTTATGAGGTACAGTACAGCTAATGTGTCAGCAGTTGCCATGGATAAGAAATACTGCTTGCTTTAATATTCTCCTTACAATCCTTCTCCTAGGTATAGGAGTTTCCTAATACAGAAGCAGATCTAGGTCTGGCATGCCTGGCATCCTCCAGTGAGAAACTCTGCTCTGCACCTTAATGAAGATCTCCTGGGCTGACTGGTCTCTGGGGTGCTCGGACTATTAGGCTAGACTGGGATTTACAGCAGGTTAAGCAAGAAGGCTGACTAAGAATTTGCAAATCAAATATTAAAGACTGATTAAATATTTTACGATCTTTTTACTTAGGCTTTGATTTGAAGTTTACTTCATCTGCTAACCAGAAATCTGTTGAAGGTTAATTGATGGAGGAAGAGTAAATAACAGCTCACGCTGCTGGCCCTAAGTATGCGAGGCATTTAGGAGTATTCCTAACCTCAAGTGTGCAGTCACTGACATGCTCATTTGTCTCACTAGGTTAGTGTCACTAGGGCTCAGATATGTGATCAAATTACTGCTGTGAAAGTGGTTTAAGCTTATGTGTTTTCCCTTGTATTGTATATTTGCACATGTCTCCAGTGACACCAAGTAATCCTTTAAATTGCGTTAATTTGATCATGCATCTGAGTACCCAGTGCAGCAAATTGGGATAGGTGGCTATGGAAAGTGGAGATGATGTCTCTTAGAAGACAAATAGCTCCTACGGAGGAGAGAGACATCCAGCAGAACTCAGTCTACCAGGATTAGAGCATAAATCTCTCCTCTTTCTCCTTCTACAAAATCAATGGTTTGTAACTTATAAACATGATCTGACAAATTGCTTTCGTGGACTTTGGGTTTTTTTTTTCTTTTTTAAAGGGAAAGAATTAACAAAACTCTTAAAACTGGTTAATTTTTGGCTACCCAACTGGGTCGATGTCATTTAAAGCCCATCTAGAGAGAGCTCCAAGAAAAATTCAGAAACTCATCATCCAGCAAGAGCCCTCATCGTATTTGGGGTTTGGAGTTGAAAACTTAAAAGCAATCTAAACATCTAGTTTAACAAAAGTACTGCTGAGACTGTATCTGAGCTCCTTTTCAAGGAATCTTTGGAAAGGGTTTACACATACCAAAGTACAATTTATGTAAAGAGCAGGAAGAGTTATTGGACTAATCATTTTAAATAGAGATTCCTTGTCTTTCATACAGAGCTACACAACAGAACTTAATAGCTTGTGTCAGATAAATAATTTACACGTGGATTGTGTCTGAATACAAATGCATACATAAAATATCACAGACTTAATGAAGGTGCTGGTTTTTTACAAAATCAATTTAATTGATTTCGGCGATAGATCTGCATTAATATTTTTGTAAGCTCCATTTTGCTTTACCTGTACATGTGGCCCAGTCGTGATTTGTAAGGGAGGAAGGGAAAACTCTGCAAATGTAATTAGAAACTCAGCATACAGAGTGTTGTTAGTTTTGAAGTGTCTAGGTTAAGACACTCGGAAATAACACTCCACTGTGACCTGGTAGAGGGGCTCATTTACAAAGTACTCCTCAGAAAAGGTCAACCTCTCAGAACTCTTGTGACTATTCAGTCATGAGTTTTGCAGCATTTGAGCCCAATGAGCTGGTGATGAAGTTTTCTCCTTAACACTGAACATGTTGGGTTTTTCAGCTGCAGTCTTGTTTGTTGGGTTGTTCAGCTGCTTTGACTTGTGTTTGGCCTGAGCTCCTACCAGAGCGGGGAGAAGACAAGGGCGGAAGAAGGTGGGCATTGTTGTGGCGGATACACAACTGCAGCCAGGAGAACAGAGGTCGGATGGGAACATGGGGCATATTTCACCGGGAGAGGCATGGGATGGTGGCTGCTTTACCTTGGGAACACCAGCTTATCTGATGGGCCTGAAAGCTGCTTTTCACTACTTTTCGCCCACAGCTTGTTGTACCTCCCGTTAACACGCTGCTTTTCGTCATCAGTAACTCACAAAAGCTCTGCACTTTAGGAAAGCGCGTAGGCAGCCGCCGTAGCTGGCGGGCCCACCGAGAGTGGCAGGGACGCCGAGAGGGCCGAGCCGGCCCGCCTTACCTTTGGGGTGCCAGGGATCCGTGAACTCGTACTTCCCCACGCCGATCGTCCGCAGCATCTGCACCCCGTTGGTGTTGTCCGGGCCGCCCGCCGCGGCCGCGTTGGGGGGCAGCGGGGCAGCCGCCTGCCCGTTGGTGGCGGGCGCGCTGCTGGGCAGGGCGGCCGAGGGCAGGGCCGGCGGCGGCGGCGGCAGCATGGGGCAGGCCAGGTGGCCATTGCCCACCGCCGCGGGGCCTGGGTGGGCCACCGGGCCCACGCCGCTCATGGAGGACATGCTGAGGGGCTGGCTGTTGGTGTACAAGGGCTGGCTCTGGAGGTTGACCACCATGCTGCTGAGGGGCTGGGAGGGCTGCGGCTGGAGCTGGTAGTGGCCTGGCATCAGCGGGAGCTGGGGGGTGACGTGCGGCGGGAGGGAGGGTGTGACGCCGATGACCGGGGCCTGGACGTTGGCGGCCGGGCTGAAGGTGGGCGGCTGTGTCATCCCGTAGGAGTGCGTGATGAGGGCGGGCTGGCTGCCCGCTGCCACCGTGGTGACCCAGGGCGCTGCACCTGTGGCATGAAGGAAGGCCGGCAATGGCGGTGGGCTCGGCATGGCGGAGAAGAGACATCAACACCCTCATCCTTCCCCTCCCGCACCCGTGGGGGGCACAGACACGCCCCGCTGCACAACACCTAAAGCAGTTCGGGATCTGGAGCCGTTCCCAAGCAGTAAGTGCATAAAATTGCTGCAGCGATGTGAGCACAATTGTTAAAATACTCGTCAGGTGACGTGCGGCATGTTTGCGGTTTTATGTATTTTGCACTTTATGCAGCTTAAGCGCACACTTCCAAGAAAATTAACCTCTTTCCCTGCTGTGCTTTCACGGCTCCCTGACAAACACTCTGTGTGTATAATAATGGTGCTCCAGCCACTACAAAGACATTGTAATTAGGCGTCTGGCATAGTAGCACAATGTATGATATGTGTCTGGAAGCTGGAAATCATTTCAGGTAGTTCTGGACATAAAAGAAATCTTAAAGTATTACAGAGTGCCTTTCCGTCTAGTGAAGGCAGAGAAGGATAAAAAAAAAACCCCATTCTAATGAACTTGCAGCATCTTAATACATTTGTATCAGCCTCGGCATAGAAAAAACTTGAGGGGTCTTCACAATGAGGGAAAACCCCTGCTAAAGAATAAAGAAAGGGCTCACAATGAAGTCTAATTTACAGAGGTAAATGGAGATAGTGCATTGAACTTGCTTTGAACAATGTTCCCTGGTAGAATCACAAATAAGGTTAGAGACATACCTGGGTTTTCATTCTCCCTCATCTGTTTAGATGGAGGCTCATCAGTGTCCCAGGGCGTGGACTGATTGATGGGTGTCTGTCCCCACCTGACGCTTGTTGCAAGTCCTTGAGGCTGATTTTCAGTCTTGGAAATGCAAGGTGTCTAGGAGAGAGAAAGAAAAATACAGAATAAAAATGTTTTGACTATTGGGATTAATTATGATTCCTCATAACTAGTAGCTTGCTTGTTTGTTACAGTCCAAGAGGATATCCTAAGATCGTTAAATACCATTCATTTGGGGGTTGGAATACATGATCTTCAGAGGTCCCTTTCAACCCTAACAGTTCTGTGGTTCTGTGATTGTCCTTCAGGCTTGCATGAGACGTCCACATGGAAATACAATATATTTGAAAAAAATGCTTCTGGAAATTTAATAGGTACACCTTAAAAAAAAAAAAAAGAAATCCACAACAAACTAGTGTTTTCAGAAATAAGTCACTACATTTGCCATAAAAATAGGAAAAAACAAAACAACAAAAAACAACCCAGATATGGCAATATCTACTCACTGGCAGCTACATAAAATGGAACAATCTTCTGTTTGCTCAATTTCTTCCAAAAATACTGAGTTTTGTTTAGCAGGAGGCAGAACAAGAGAGACTTATTTACAACTGTAGGACAAATTACTGTAGAACAGTAAAGAGAAGTCTTCGTATTTACTGTCTGTCAACCCTTGAAATTGAATGCCAATAAAAAAAAGCAGCATAACATCACTGGCTGCTAAAGTGGGTATGTTGGCAGGCCTTCAGAGAGGTTAAAATAACTGTAAAGTAGGGGAAGGATTTGGGCTGAATAATCATCAAAGCAGACATGATCTGAAAGAGATCTCTTGATGAAGAAACTACCACATGGATTTAAATGCTACACCAGACCCCTGCTGCAATTTTATGGGACCTTCCCAAACAATCACGCCTTTGCTGAGAAAAGGCTTGTAGAAAACAAGGGTGCTCCAACAGGTCTCATTTATTTAAGTCTGCTGTGTATTTCATTGCTGGAAGATTAAAAGTTTTTTGTTTTGTTTTGTTTTTACCGGTGTCAGAACCTCTAAGCCAAGCAAACGGAACCAGCTGCCTATTGCTGAATGAGTACTGAAGAGTAAAGCCATAAAGAACAGACCAGTCTGAGTGATTGCTTGTTTGCCTCACATCTGGGAAGTAATTTAGCTCAGAGATGGGGGTACAGCAGCTCCATAAATGCCCTGGGTCACACTGTACCAATGAAATCTCTGTCAACACCAGCAGCCTGTTCACCCATCACCAGTACCTCAATCAGCCCATGAAAGGAAGTCATTAGCAAACCTATTTATGCCCTCTTCAAATTCATGCACACCTTCCCCAAGCCAATCAGTCATTCCTCCTGTCTTTAAATCTACCAGAGGCACCTGCTTCCTTCTGCCTGCCCTTCTTCCCCACCAGCACCCCCACTAGCACCTGCCCTGCTCCAATGTTCCCCCCTTCATCCAAGAGTCTGACAACTCCTGATACCCACTCCCTTTTCTACCTGAGCTTCATCCTCAGTGGGCTCCTGGAGGCAGGAGTTGTGTGTGCAGACCTTGATAGAGGACACAGGTTTTGCTGTGCTGCTCTCTTTGCTCCCAGAAGCCACAATGGGGATATTTCCCCCGCTGGAAATGCTATACTTTGTTCAATGCAGATGTTCACAGGGAAATGTGATTCTTAATATATTTCTTCCTATGACTTTTATTTTTCAAAACTCATCAATTTATTCTTTTCTACAGTTTGGGGGTTGCATTTTTTGGTTTTTTTAATGTAATTTCTCCGGATTTTTTTTCTATTTTATTTGCACCAAGGACAATTCTGGTTTTAGATTCACATTTACTTCTGTCCCCACCATTTCAACTACCTCTGTAACTTTTGCAATTGAAATAAAAATGAATCAGAAAAGACATAAAGAGAGGACCTGCAGACTGTCAAGAGCTTTAAGAGCTCTGCTCTATTCATGGTGAAGAAAGGGCAGGAGGGGAAGAAATAAGTCTCAGTTTTGAAATGCTTTTTATTTATAAATTGTCCTGAGAAAATGATTAATCTGAATACCTTTAGCTTTTACATTGTACAAGGTCTTTGACACAGGAGGATATAACACTGCAGGTGGTTTACCAGCTCATGTTAGCAGTATCCCTTTGGATCTAGCTAAACTGTTTAACAGCAGCCAAAGAACTCTTCAGTAGAAAAATAAATAAATAAATAAATAAATAAGTAAAAGACCCACCAGCATTCTCTGCCTATATATCAGCTAAAATACTTCTCCCAGAAATACCAATATTTACTCTGAAGTAAAGCTTTAAAAAAACGTAAATGCAATATAGAGAAATGGGCATTTTTAGGAAACAAAATGAGGATTCATAACTCCAATCACACTCCGTGTGTTCCACATGTGGCATCTGTGTGTTGCATTTCTTTGTTGTATGAACTGGGTCTTACCAGTGGGTTTGAAACACACACTGATCGTTATTGTGGGGCATTGTGAAAGACGGGCAGCATCTTGTTTTACTTTGTTACATTCACAAGCTGCTTTGAAACAGTGTTGATCTAAAATAAGGAAAAAACAACATTCCTCTACCTTTACCAATACGACGCACATGCTACAATTTTAAAAGAACCTGTATGTTTTGTCCAGAGTGGGTAAAGAAGAGAGAATATGATACAGCTTTCCTAAATTCTACAAAAATCCAGTTGCTTATTTTGGAACTTGTTTTCTAAAAAACTTTGAGCACCACACCAGACACATGTGAAAGTGGTAGAGTCTGCAGGCAAATCTAGATCTAAATTCCATACTTTGAGCATTAAAAAAGAGGAAGGAGGTTATCAAGTTTGTTGTCAATAAACACTTCTCCTTCACTTTCACTAAATGGCAGATTTTGTTTCACTAAATATGCTCATAAACCTTGCTTCTTAGAGGCTCGGTGGATTTAAACACACAAGGTTGCTTTCAAACTGTACTCTTGAACTTGTTTTTGTTTGATCAGAAAGTGCCAGAGATCAGCTGATACGAAATCACAACACACGTCCATGAAACACAGACAGTAATGGTGGTGGAAACAGAGAAACAGCTTACTGAACTTCCTTTTAAAACCTATACATACTTCTGGTCTCTGATCTAATTTCTGCTTTACTTTTCTTAATACATGAAGGGTTACATTACAAGTGTTATATGTCTCTGATCTGATTGCAGCAATTACCCATTTGTGTCTCTGGAAAGTGAAATTATTTCCAGCGTTATCAAACAAAGGAACTTTCTGTCCATTCGCTCAGGCCCACGACAGTGCTCTATTTGATGTTTTTAATGTACAACACAAATGACCAAAAAATGGCCTGTATTATGCTGGTTGTGCAGGGAGAAGAGCTGTGTTCCATTAGTGATCCACAGACTTCACAGAAACTAATTGTACTATGTTACACTTTTATCTTTAGCTTTCATGTCAGATGCTTGTTTGAATTAAACATGGAACACATGAAAAAAGGAAATGCATTACAAAATCTACTGGGTATACATCTCTGCCAAAAATCTATTTACATGAAAAAACCAAAAAGGTTTCTAGAAGTTCTGTTAAAGCTTGGCTAGTCAACAGCAGCATTGGCTATTTAATTTCCCTGAAATTCCTGGCAGACTACAAAGACTACTTAAGGAATCATCAGCATTTTCCTAGCACCCATAAAATGTTCAATTTGTGCTCTTTGTCATGGATAGAGTACCCCAAAATCAAATCTCAGGATGTTTTTTCCCTCTTTAGTTTGAGGGCACCATTAAGAGCCAATGAAAGTGTTCAGCTAAAGTCTGCATTTCACCACCTGCCACTTGGAGCTCCAGAAAGGAGCAGTCTCCCAGTTTTAAGGAAATTAACCACAATACAGATGTACAGACAGAAGAGAGCAAGACAGAACAATTCTGGAATTACATGAGACTAATACAGACAAGTTGCCAGACTGTCATTTTTTTTGTAGCTCAAGCAGTCATAAACCATGGCCCGTAGGCAACAGTAATTGTTGTACAGCTGGTCCATTGAACCTTATTACATTAAAACATTAAAACCTTCAGATTCATGGGGCTTTTCAGAATATCCACAAGAAAGTTCGTGAGTTCACAGCCATCAGCTGGTGCTAAAGACTGGGAATTAGTGATTAGGTCTATACAGCATCATGGCTCTATATGGCTACTCTTAGGTGTTGAAGAGGCATAGCAACATCTAAGTCTGACTTTAAGTCCTATACTTTACAAATCTGTAATGAAATAATACCTAAACTTTTAATAAAACCTTTTTTACATCAATGGAAACATAAAACCTATTGTACAGCATCAAAGACTATGTTAGCGGACTTTAAAAATCCAACATAAAACCCACAAAAATCCAACAACAAAAATTCCAACACAATCTTCCCCAGGCTCAACACCACAAATACCTCCTGGAAGGTCCTTATAAATACATTTGAGCAACTTTCCTATAGCTTGTGGAACCACTGACATACATCCTGCTATGGCTCAGAGTGCTAATACCTATTCTAACAGTTTCATGAGCAAAAAAGAACTAATCTGGCAAGAGGGATACTATTTGTGATTCACAGCAATAAAAATTGTTTTACTGAGGCCTTCATTTAAAGTGATGGATGAGAAGTAGCGAATCTCTGTTCCAATTTTCCAAAAGAGATTGGGAATGGCAGCTTAATACCAAGATAATGTATCCAATATGCAACCCAGTCTATTTTCTCTTCCCATTGAAAATAAAAAGGTTAAGATGCATGCATGCACAGAGGCAAACATTCCCTCCCACAGATTCAGGTTTTATGGCCTGTCATGGGTAAAAGCAACTTCAGTTTAATGAGGGAATTCCTTTTAAAGCTGTTCTCTATGCCTCTAAGTGGTAGTGACTGGTGGCCCTGGTTGGGTGTAAAATCTGAATGTGTCTGATGCGCTAAAAAGTTTAGTGGTCTCTGCACCAAAGAGTTTATGGTCTAATTTGTAGTTCACACTATTAAATATTGCATGAAACGGGTATTATTTGTAGGCATGCATGTAAAATCGGAACCATTCAGGGATAGATCTTCATCTGGAGTAAATTTCTACACGGTGCTGGACAGGACCCAAGTATATTTCTGAGTTTAGTCCACGGCCAAAGTAGCTCTTAAGGTGGAAGCAGAGCTTTTAAAGATGCAGTGATGACAGCAATATCTCCCTAGCACTGGCTGTGTGGTGGCTGGGCTGCAGAAATTAAACTGTTATTTTAAGAGACAGATATACTGTAATGTATTAAAAACCTAAGAGATATTGACAGGCCAGCGTGCAAGAGGAACAGAGAGAACAGTCCTGCAGTAAAACCTCATTCAAGGACTTGCTCATGGGTGGAGAGAAGAACTCATCTACCTCACACTTCCCATCACCAGGCAATTCTGCGATGACACAACATTGTTTTTCTCTTCCCAAAACTAATGTGGGAGCGGCAAGAAAGAGAGTAATACAGTTAACTCATAGGAAAAATGTTACTATCCTGCATAAAAGACAGAAGAAGTCTAAGTTCCCTCCTGAGGAGACAAAATAATTCAATACTTAAACTCCTTAAACACCATCCAGTGAGGACCCACCCGTCAGAGTGAGGTGCTGGAGCACTATGGCAGCCTTCAGAGACACACGGCTCAGCAGTGGTGTAAAGTTTGCACCTGTTCTTGCTTTGCAGAGGATTTAAAAACACTCCCCACCTCGAGATTTATGGCACAGGCTTGGAGAAACTCATGAGTGCAGTGGGCCCACATCCCTGTGATGGATGCACTTCACCCCTTAACCAAACCGCGGTAGTTTGGTACAGGCTGCAAAAGAAGTAAAGGTCTGATCCGTGTCCAGGCCAAGAACTTCTCTAGTTTCAACCTGTTCTCTGAAAAACCATGAAGGAAACAGTGACACAGTGAGCATCAATGCACATGAGCTTGGAACACTGATCATGCCATTAACACATGAATAGCTGGTGGCTTTTGCAAGACTCATTAATCAAGGAACAAAGAAATTTGTGGGTACAAGGAGATTCATGCATACCTTTTCCATCACATGCAATTGGACTATAACCTGACCACTTTATTCTATAAATATGACAGCCTAAGTGAGCCTTCTTGAGCTTTTCTGGCCAGGCAGCCCGGTTGTATGGCGGTGATCTTTACTTGAGCTGGTACAACTCTCAAGAAGGCTCCTTGAGACAGCGAGACCTTTAACCAATGGCAGATCTGTCAGGAACCTAAATTAATACTAATGAAACATTACTAATTCATGTAGCTACTCAATATTAATTATTATCAACTTATTATAGATAATTCCATTAGATATAACCCCTTGTCCAAGTCTGAAACTAAGATTGGACCTAACTGCACCAAGGCTCCCTAAGGAGTTTAGAAAGCAAGCGGATCCACTCTGAACCTTGTGACTCAACAGAAGGCTCTTCCTCACTCTTTGTATTTCTTTCATTAGATACAGACCTTTGTCTGAGACTCAGATTGGACCTGTCTGCACCTAAGTTCCACCACTCTGTACCTCATGGCTCATCGGGAGAGTCTTCCTTACCATTTTGCATTTCCAGTCTCTGTGCAAAACATTCTAACTTGATTCCTACTCAGTTTGCATTTGTGCACTTCTTCCATGCAGTAATTAATAAGGTGAACCTCACCATCAAACTTACTTAACCTTTGTAAACCAGTGTTAAACTTTGTTAAATTTCACTGAAGTTATTGAACTAATGAAACATATTGCTGCTTCTCTCTTGAGTGAGATGCATGCCCCCCATTCCCAGGAGTTCCAGACCAGCACAGCATCAGTACCTTTACCCAGCCCTGATCCTGGCTCCATGCAGAGCAGAGCTTCTCTCCTCTCAGTTTGTGAGCTGATAAGAAGGCACATGTAGGAGCATGTCCAGCCTCTTCCCACCACCAAAATCAACCCCAACTTTCCTGGACTGAGCCTTGGCTGCTCTCAGAAATAAGACAGCCCAAATTCCCAAGCTTTGACAATACAATGGGAGATAACTACATACTGGGAAAGGGTCAACTGCTTCTGTGTCATTAATCTTTTCTAAGGCTCACCATCCACATTAGCTGTAGAATTGCGAAGGAAAGAGAAGGAATGAGATTATGGAAAAGAGAAGATGGGATAGAAAAGGGTTGTGAATTGACCACAGGTGGTATCTATTTCTTTTTGGTGGCTGACTGCCCAGTACAACCACCACTCTCACACCAGTGCTCCAGTCATTAGCTAGGAATGAATGCAGGACCATGAAATGACAAGTGCTTCATAAATGCTACTTAGTATTCTGTCTTGGCAAATTGCACCAGCAGAGGCTCAGGTACTCACCCAGCTGCCTTCGTTTCTCAGCGAGAACATCAGGGAACGGAGCTGAGGTATCGAACCAAGGTCCCGGCTGCGACACTTGCTGCTCCAGGACACCAGGGACATCAGCGCACGACACTGGGTTCGAGCACAGAAGCCCCACTTTAGCCTGAGCAGAACCTCCTCTGCTAACACGGTCTGCATGCAGATCAACCCCAAATCAGAGCAAAGCTACGAACGCAAAACCATCTCACGACGGAGGAGAAAACGCGCGGCATCGGGAACAACGCGGCAGCTACAGAGAACATGCACTGCGCAACGCGAGAGGGCTCTCAGACATCCTGCAGGCATCCCACGGCATGGGCAGATAAATCCAGCTCATCATAAGTGCTTTTTGTCAGAGGGCTTAAGGAAATATGGGCAATAATGGAGTAAGTGCTTGTCAGACCAGAATCCCAAGGGTGTGCAAAGGATGTTGCCCTTATGTACTGGCAAAGCTACTGAAGAACAACCTAAAGGCAGACTTCTTGAAAACTAAACGTTTATCTTGAATGCAAATGCTGGCCATTGCTAGGTTCAGAAGTCACTCCACATAGTATTATCATGCCAAATTTCCCAAGGAATTATTTTAATTATCCAAACAGGACCCCAAATTTCATTCTGGATGAGGGCCTGAAGCACTAGAAAGAAAGAGAGGAATACTTAGGAAATAAAAGGTTCGAATCCCAGTATTAAGTTACTGCTATAAAAGTTCCTTTTTGTTGTATTGGATGCCAACATTTTACATTCAAGCCCTCTGAACTCAGTATTTCAATTGTAGTACACAGTCCGTGGCAGGAAAGTGCATGTTCTCTGCCTACACAGCAGGCACATAAAAAGAAAGGGGGAAAAAAAAAGAAAACCAATATAAGCCTGTGAGTGTTGAACAGTGCTGCGTGATATTAGTGATTTATTAACTTGGCTTGATCAATAAGGCTATCATCAAGGGCACATTTAGTTTGCACATATATTTCACTTTCTAACAAGCACTTTTGTGTGCTCACTTTAGTTTCCATAATCTGATCCAGGTCTCGGGAAGCTTTCTTTAAGGGAGAACAGAGAATTCTTTTTCTAAAAAAAGGATCAAAGTATACTCAGTCAACTCTCAAACAAAAGGACAGACAGTACTGTAGAAACAGCATGCTTACCTTTCACAGCAAAAAGAAAAATAAGCCTATAGGTCCAGATTTATCACTACCTTAAGTTCATCAACACCAACTGAGCTATTAAATTGTGGTGGCTGAATCTGGATCACAGCAATTAAAAAATTTCAACTTTCTTTGAGTGTCTTCAATCAGTAACATGCTAATTTAATGCATAATTTAAACTCTGCTGTCCTTTAATTCAGCATTTGTAAATAATTAAAAAAGAACTAAAAATCCTTTTGCACTTATAAGCCTGACCCCCTCCCCCTTTTTCTACTGCAAAACAAAAAAGACTTTTATTATTTTATTATTTTATTATTATTTTATTTATTTTTTATATCTGAAAGTAAAAGCTGAAAAAAAGATGAGAAAGTGATTTACAAGACAAAACAATTAGCTCTGGGATATGTACATTAAGACTAATAAATTTCAAATCATATTTTAAGAAGTGGAGGAGGAATCCCAGATATATTAGACTATTCAAATTCTATTGAAATGTTCAATTAAGACCATCTTATGAAGATAGGTTATGAAGTCACTAAAACTAAGGTGTGCAAAACAGCATTAGAGTGCTATTTCTCTCAGAGACTATTCACTTAAATAATCCATCCCTTTTTCTACATCCAAGATAACATCTAAAATCTGGCTATTCCTATAGTTGCTCTGATCTTGTTAAAAGGTTTGGTTGTGTAGGAGAAATGTGAAATTATTACACAGTGAAAAATGCTAAAATAATATACTGTGTTCCCTTTTAACCCAAAATCATAGATCTCAATGATTCTTATTAAAACCTTTTTTCCTCTGCTATTAAAACATTTTCCTCTGTGCAGACAGACGAAAATGCCTTTTAAGATTCAAACCAGTTTGTGCAAAACCAGCTCGAACCCATCAATCTCCCAGTTGGTTCCTAAAAGAAGGTAAACATTCCCAAAGCTGTTCTGACCAGACGTGACTGGCAGATGCTTTTTGGGAATGAGGTCTCAAGATACAGCCCTGTCTCCATTCAGATTCAGAGCTTTAATAACACAAGAAGTTCAGTGCAGGATCAGGCAGTGAGGCAGTCATTTAATTTGATTTACAACAGAGTGCTAATATATGGTTTTGCTGGAAACACAGTCACTGTTTTCTCTAATTTTTCTGCTCTGTAGGTTTTACATCAAAGCATTCCTACTTGTTTTGTTTCTCTATCTCCATGCTACCAGTAGGAAGCTGCCCAGTTTTCCTGTTTTCTTTCAGCAGAATGGATTCGTGGACTAGCATGACTGCCTCAGGTGCCTCAACCACCATCCTTCTAAAAGATTTATGGCTAACACATTGCATCCCAAGATATAAATCTACCAAATGGCTATTAGACATACTTTGCTGTCCACAGCCACATGATTTAAAGCAAAACTGATAATAGTATAGCTCGGTCTAGTGTTACTGGTACACCTGTCAGAATTGTGCTACATTGCTGCACATTTTTTCCAGATACCCCATTCTCATTTTGGGTGTGAATCGGATGGTCCTTTGCTCTGTTCACAGCAACTGTGATGCTAAACAGTCCTTTGTCATCCACGAACACATGGGTACCATCAAGATTAAGCTCTACTTATATTTTTCTTTCATTGATTTACATTCCTTTACTTTTTATTCTTTTAAGATTAGATTCTTCTAGGCATCCAGTTTGAGCCACTGGACTAATTAAGAAGAGGAAATCTAGCAAGGATGTGAGTTTGGCCAGAGACTTTTCTGTTTTTGAAAATCCCCTGTAATGAATCTTTCAAAGAAAATTCATGTTACAAAAAGCATAAATTCTCACACTCTCTTTGCTCTTGGGAAGTTAACACAAAGTAGACCACCTCTAAAAATAATCTCCCACTCAAGAAGTGTCAAGGTGACAGGGGGGAGAGCGAGAGAGAGAGAGAGAGATGGGTTATTGTGAGCACTAAATAACACAGGTTGGTTCTGTAAGCCATGAAGGGAAGGACAAGCTAAAATTAAATGACCTTTGGTAGGGATACCTCACCTACAACAGCAAGTTGTTATCTGATCTTCCTAATTCTCCTCCTCCACTGTTGCAGGTCATGGTCCAACAGAAGATGCTATTCCTGCTAGGATTGGTGCAGGGCAGACAGAGCCCTTGCATTCCCCCTGGATGAACTGCCAGGGAGGGCAGCCCAGGGTTATTGGAGGTAATACCCCTTAAGAGGAGGCATGTCCCCTGCTGAACTTGCTGTGGCTTTCAGAAGAGCAAGGGGAATTCTAGCTGTTCTTGTACAACCATTGCCTCCACAATACAAACGAAGCCTTGGTTAGTTGTAATAAAGCTTCAGTTAGAACACAAATTTATAAATATCTAACAGTGCAGATCAAAATGGCCAACTTTGGTCACAGCTATTGACCAGAGTGAGAGAAGAAGCAAAATGGGACCATAGACCTATTTTGAAAAAAACCCAAAAGGCATGCTTTCCACACAACAGGTGGAAATCAAAATAATCTTTGTTGTGACCTTCCAGCCATAGCACAGTTTTTGGAATGACTGTTAGCTTCAGACAAGACTGACTGTACCAGACTATTCAGATGTTATTAGAATAAAGCACAGAGCCATATCTTGTTTTTTATATGTAGTGATGATTCTGTGCCAAATTCAAACACAGATCACATGCTGAGTTTCTTAAAATCACTGAGTTAGCAAGAAAGTTGAGCCATTAAGCAAGATCTTCTACCAAACATGTCTGTCTCAGTAAGGGTCACAGAATTTGTGACATTGAGATACTTTGAGAGGAGATATAAAGTTGGACTGAATGGTAATTGTAGGTCCCTTCCCACTGAACTAATTCTATTCTGTTCTATTCTATTCTATTCTATTCTATTCTATTCTATTCTATTCTATTCTATTCTATTCTATTCATGAAATAAGTATATGTATATAGATGTATCTGTATCTCTTTCCCCTTCTACTACTGAGCTGTGGGTGCTATAAAAAGGTTCATCTTTTTCTAAAAGTAGTCCAAGCTTCATATACCGGGGAAGAAAAACAAGAAGTAAAAGCTAACAGACTCACTGAGGGTCTGCTTTTCTAATGCTGCATTTGATTAATTACGTGATTTATTTTCAATGACTGGTTCAATCAATCCTGATCAAATTAACAAAGACAATGATCAGAAATATCAGACTAAAACACGATACAAATTATTTGGTTCCAAGGGATCCAATCAAAAGAAACAGGATTAAATTAACCAGTGATCGGATTAAGGAGAAGCTGCCGTATAAAGTCAGAAATGTATTAGTACTTCGGGCCATTTGCTGTGTCTGTAGGTTGCTATTTACCTCTCTTCCTTGAGTTCTCAATACACTTTAAACAAAATTGAGTTTTCTAGGTATTACAAAGGTAATGTGGAATAATAATAATAATAATGCTATTATCAATAATAGTAATAGTAATAGTATTAGTAAGAATAATGTTATTACTATTATTTCACAATACCATGGTATGTGAGGCTCTGCCACAGTAGGCATCCTCTAAAGAAAAAATACACCCCTATACACACTCCTTCCCCAGCAGTCTGTACCTCAAGGAATTTCCAGTCTATGTGCACTACTCAGAGATCAAAAGGTGACAGAATATCAGGATACAATCAGAAAGAGAGAAAAACCCATTTAATTCTACAACGTTAGTAAAGCACAAAGATGAAAAAGCTACTGTTCAACAAGGAGTGTTAATGAAAGTTGCCAGTGATACCGGTGAAAATGTAGTTCTTTCCTAAAAATGAAAGTAAATACAAGTATCACAGGAGAAGTACTTCTATTTGCTGTGTACTAAGCTAAACCTCAAGTAGCTGACAAGGTCCTACAGCACTGAACAGAGATTTACCATCAAATGCCTTGGGCTCACACTGGTTCAACTGGACCCGTCAGTGACCAGCAGCAAAGGGACTTTGTGTCCCATGTGAGACAAAAGAAAGGCTGGGGACATCAGGATCCAGCTCATTTGGAAGTAATTCGGAAAATATAAATGCTGAGGTAGACTGAAACCAAGCTCAATTCCTGCCCTCGTTTTCTGCTAAGAGACTCATTTAAAAGATAAATGAGGGATGAGGAGAGGTATTCCCTAAGGACTGTTAATAAAGCTACTTTAGAATGCTGGCATGCTGTGCTGCTTGTGAATCCTGGCCCCACATGCTGCATGGGATGAGGAAGGACACTGGACTGGATGTGCTGCTCACATGGCAGCAGTCCTTAGCAGCACAGACAGAAGAAAACTACACTGCCACTGATCCCACTGTGCACATTAAGGGCCAAAGCAGAGGGTTCACCCAGCTTTCAAAAACGGAAAGAAAAGGAGCTGCTGTAGTCTGAACAAAAGGCAAAGGTCAGATCCAAATTGGCAAATCCAAATCTTTGTCTCTTACAAAAGTATTCAGGAGCTGTAAGGGAAGACTCCTTCCGTATCACCTGGTACAGTGCCACTTCCATCTCTAAGTATGTTCTCTTGGTAACTGCCAGCAGACATCACGCCCATCCTATCACCTGACAGGACTTTGGCACTTGTTATAGCGCCAGGACTTTCCTTGCATGCAGGGAACAGACCAAGCTGAGTGTTGTGGTAGTTGATCTTTGGAGTGTGAGATGGTCTTTGTCTCAGATGAAACCACAGGAGACATGAGACAACAAAGGCTGGTCAGCAAGGCAGATATTCACCCATGGGATTTGGTTTGTATGGCCATGACCATGTGTCCTTTCCTTCCAGCTCACTGTTGCACCAGGGGTATTCATGCTGAAGGACTGTCCTTGCAAGACTGAACATTAGATGAGCTGCTTTACTTACTGAGCTTGAGAAAGCATTTAGAGAAACATCCATCTCTCCCTTCCGACAACTCAGACACTTAATATTTTGTCTTTGTTTTCAGCTATGACAGTGAGTAAATTTTAAAGCATCAGCTCTTCTCAGCCAAAAGACATTTGGCACTATGATTAAGAATGTATTATTTTGTCTCTTCTGCCCCCTTAAAGAGTAACTTATTTGTATGTACGGGCTTTTTCTCATGCTGTGCATTGTTACATTCTTTTTTTCAATCTCATTGCAATTTTTTTCAAGAGTATTCTCAGTTACATTTTCTTACTTTATTTTCCTCATGTCTCTATCTCTCTCTTCACCCTTTCTATCACTCTCTCTCCTAAGTGAAATGAGTACCCAATTATACTCCTGTTAGAACTGAACTTTCAAATCCATCATGTGCTAGTGGGCTCAAAATTAGGCAAATAAATTCCCTCAACCCTACAAATTAAATTGAGACTTTGCATATGTTCTTTTAAGAGCACAAAGATGTCAAGTATTCACCCAGCTGTCACAAAATATGATGAGCAGGCTCTTTGAATTCATATAGATTTTCTAAATCGTTTGTCAGATTTAACAGAAATGCTAATGGATCCAAAAGTAAATTCTAATCTATCCTAAATATCTGGTTATTATTTGTATTACAAAAGGACTTGGAATTATCAGTTGAGGATCAGGGCACAATCTCTATGCATTTCACACACAAAGATCATTTGGATGATGTGCAGGTATTATTTTGCACTTTCTCAAGTTTTATCTCATTATTTTAACCAACAGCCTCCTCTTAGCTATACTAAATTTCATTTAAGAGCAAAAGTACCAGCAGCTTGTTAGTATCACTACCTAATGTGCTGGCTGTTGAAACTCGAGTCTTACATTTGGTAAAGCCAGCAACTGTCTCTTAAATGCAGAGTTTGAAGGAAAAAAGGTGTCATGCAGGTCAGGCTTTGCTCACATTCCATTGTGGTGAAAGCTCATGATGGAAAGGGAGCAGAGCCAGACCAGCCTCAGCAAAAGGATGAGCACAAAGCTGCTGATGCCAGTGGGTTGGACATTCCACAGTGCACCTGTACCTGGTCATTGTGGGGCCAGCACTTCCCAGATGTGCAGGACTTGCTGTCCTGGCACTGAACACCTGTACAAGACTTCTCCAGGGGCCAAGCCGACACACTCAGGGAATCTGTGATGGGGTGAATGTGTCCTGGGAGTTGTTCTCTACGCATGCCCTGGCTGCTTGTCCAAAAACCTATTAGGGCACTGTTTTAAGCAGGAGGGCAGCAGATCCTGGCTGTCAGTGATAATCCACTGCCAAAATCAATATGGTTGGCAAGCTTGCTTCACAGATATTTATGATCAAAGAGCACATTTCCCAAGAATGTGTTGTCAGTCCCACTGTCCTGGCCCAGTTTCAACTCCAGTAATTACATTTCTGCCTGCCTAATATTCCCCTCTTGCTTTGAGGAGATGCAGGAGCCCTCTCATCCAGTCCCACACTGTTTCACTGCATCATGGCCACACTGAGCACCAAGCTGGACATGTAGAAACAGCTTTCCCTGCTCACATTTTATACAGCAGCTGCTGCCTAAAAAGCTTTCCGATTCTTAAAGAGGTGAAAAGTGTAAGATACTCCTGTTGCCGTTATTTAAAAATTATTTATTTGCCTCTGGAACTAGTCATCTAGAGACATATTTTAATTTCCTTCTCTTTCATGAGTAAATTTGTACATTGAAATTATTTACCAAAGGTTGAACTACGTAGGTATCGGATTTTTTTTTTGTTTTTGTTTCACTAATAAAAGTAAAATAGGTATAAAATGTGAGTGTCTACAGCTTTTCGATAGCAAGCTTGAGGGAGTTCGAGCCCTTTCAGAACTAGCCAGGAGAGCTAACTCCACCGGCAAGCTACAAACCTGCCTTTCTCAGTGGAATAAAATTCCTGTTTACAGCTGTATAGGGCATAAACCGGGAGGTTTTAAACTTGTGACATTTCCACGTCTGGAAAAGCTGTCACACACCCAGCACAGCATCTTACCTCGAGCTGTAAGCCCAGGGACATCAGTAGCATTATCTGAACTGGAAGAGTACGAGGGGGAAAGAATGGTGTATCTAAAAACCTCCCAATCCTTCCTGTATTCAGAAAATAGGCATTTCCCCGATGGGAAGAGAGCTCTATTTCCAGCCGTATGTGCTTGCTTCTCAAAAACATCTTGGTAGTGCTCAACTGACCAATTCCTGCCCACTGGTATTTTTCTTGGGGAAGATCTCTGAATGCACTAAGTGAGAGAAAGCACTGGGGTTTAACGTTTTAAAAAAATATTTTAAAGACTAAGCAACTGTTGGAAGCTGCTCTGAGCCAGAAACTGGTCAGATCAATGCTGTAAACACAGTTCTGTGGGCAAAGGAAGGTGTGCTACATACAAGTCATCATCAGTCGCCTTTGTCTGCATTCCCTGCACTCCTCTGCCTTCCCAAAGGGACCATTTAGAGTGTTTAAACACTGCAGTTTTAAATAGACACCCTTAAGTATATTTTGCATTACAATGTAAAAAAGAGTGCCAAACAAAACAAGCCCAGCAAAAAATAAAAACCAGAAATATGCATCTGAGAAAGACTAATAAAATACGAGTGCATGAATGTATTCTGGAGCATTTGCATGTGTCAGAGGGAGTGGAAAGGAGGTGAGCAGATGATGAGAAAACAAGAGATGAAACACAAAGTGACAGAAAAAAGCACCGGTTTGGGAAAAAAAGAAGCAGGGAGGGAAAAGATTGTCTTGCAGAAAAACAAAGCCTCTGTGTACAACATGGGGGGAATTTTTTAACACTGAGCTTTCATCCAGTAACATCAATAGGGTTATTATAACTAACTTGGTTAGATCTAGGGGCAGCAGCTAAACAGTATAATACAGGTACCTAATTTTGGTGTCATGCCTACTTCTCTCAGTGGGCTCTGTTAGAAGCTGGAGTCTGGCAGCCCTGGATAACAAGTGGTCTAAATTACTCATCACTCTCCGGATGGTAGGAGCCATTGTAAACTCTCTGACTATGCCCCCGTGTGCACTGCAGCAGAACCAGAGGGAAAAAGGGAAAAAAAATGACAAAGAACATCATCCAGCTATATTACAAGCAGAAGAAAGAAATTCAGGAACTCTATGAAGAGAATGATGACCTAAACCAAAGAAGATGGGATATTGGAAGTTAAATTATCTGTGTAGAAAAACTGAATGTAAAAAGATTCAAAGGAAAATACAGTCTATGTAGCTTCAGCCTAGTGCATCTACAGGGAAAAAAACCAACTTCCTCTCCCTGCAAAAAACCCCAGACTAAACTAAAAGGAGTACATAGGAAGGAGGGATATTTTCTGTTTTGAAGTATCTAGTTCCTAATTTAATCTTAATCCACTCTGACATTTATCCTCATGGATAATTCAGTATACAAATTTAAGACAGAAAAAGAATCTATAAAAATAATAAAATAAGAGCTGCTTGCAAGGGCAGTATCAGCAAAAATTGCCCTTGGGTAAAAATAGTTCCTACTGCTTTGTGTCCCTTTCAGCTTCAGGCAATGTACCAAGATCCCAGGAACTACTTTTTTCCCCTTGTGCAATCATTTGTGGCTCTCATCCAGCCTCTGATTATGCTAATTGTATTTGATGGAATTTGTATGTACTCTCCTTTGCTCTCGTCTCAGCTGAACATACACAAGATGCATTTTTAATTTTTAACTCTTCAAAAATAAATATATAACGCAACTTTCTCCCCAAGGTTGTGTAAAAGTCAACCTTATTACTACTTCTAAACAGCAAATATACAGCCTTTATTACCAGCAAAACAAATAACCCTCTCTATATTAATATGTTGCAACAAAGCTTTTAGTTAGTGTGAGAGGAATGTCATAATGTAAGAGTTTGTATAACACAGTCTGATCATGTCACCTAGACACAATTCCGTTTGCATTAAATTAAATCCACAATCATAAGAAGGACAACTTAAATATAAAGATACAGGCAAGCTTGCTAGATCAAGAGCCTACATCATTTTGAGAGACACTCAAAACTAGAGAGACAGTGAGCTGTTGTAAAACCATTCCCAAGGGTTATCAAAAAAGTCCAGGACTTAAATTCCGGAATAAATTACTTTTTTTAAAATTAATTTTTCCCTTTAAAAAAACATTCTTTACCAAGTTGCTAAACATCAAAACCCACTGGATCTTGCTGAGACAAAACCAAATGACCTTAATGGCCTCAGTCGTAGCTCTTTGACTGTCTTGAAGGTGCCCAAATACAGCAGTGACTGGGTTATTTCATACTTCATGGAGATCCTCTGAACCTCTAAA
This sequence comes from Sturnus vulgaris, assembly GCF_052056855.1. Classification (NCBI taxonomy): domain Eukaryota; kingdom Metazoa; phylum Chordata; class Aves; order Passeriformes; family Sturnidae; genus Sturnus; species Sturnus vulgaris. The sequence goes on along the minus strand of NC_142245.1, from coordinate 107,742,004 downwards.
TTATTCTTTCATTTTACTAACTGGAAGCTAAAGAAAAAATGTAATTGCAAGAGTAAAAGACTTCCATCCTCTTCTAAATCAAAACAAGACTGGCTTTCTATCCTGTATTTCAGTGAATTTTAGAGTAAAATGCCCAGTGGGCCACCCTGTGCGCCACAGCTCCACAGCTAAAGCCCCGCACTGCCTGAGTCCCTCCTCAGGGACAGGACACTCACCTCTCAGAGCAGCTCAGTGGGACCATGCAGGCTGACCCCACAGCTGGCCATGCCTCCCAGGGCCACACTTCAGGGGAAGCCAGGGGTCTTTAATAACACTGCAAGGATTGCCAAAATTGCTGAGGCAGAGAGGGCTCTTGATTTCTGCCCAAGTCCAGGGAGATGGAGTTAGGGTGGCCAAACCCGAAGCTTGAAAATCCAGAGGCACCTGAAGGTGTTTGAAACTCAGACTTGGAGAGCTTGTCACCTCCAAAAATGGGACATGGGTGCACTGGAATGTCAGCAGAAATGAGGCAGGGGATGCAAACTGGACAGGGGGTTTGGGCACATTCCCTTTTGCCTCCCAGCCCCATTATCTGTGTATGCCCACTAGATTTGGTGTTGATGTCTGAATGAAGCAGTGGTCAGCCATACCCTACTCAGACTAGAGCTTCGACCAGATCTTTTTGTTGTTGTCCAGGCATCTGATGTGCCTGTGCACATTACTGGTGTAAATATTAGTTCTGGAGGCTGTGTCCCCAGCCACCCACAGTTATGGACCCTCACAGGAGTAGTCAGCCCTTCTGAGATGGGCTCCTTGAGCAGTTTGATAGGAGTGAGAGCTCTCTGCATGTCAGAATCTGCCATGTGAATATATCTGTGGTGGAACCGGCTCTTTTCCTCAGCCTGTTTCTTTATTCTCCACCCTTATATAATGAACTGACTGCCAACCACTTCTCTTGCAAGGCTGGCTGCACTTCACTGGGAAAATGTATACAATTTATTTGGAGATCAGTCTAAAAGTAACTCTATTAAACAAAAAATACCAAAAAACAAAATAAGCAAAACAAAACAAACAAACAAAAAAAAAGAGAAAAAAGAGATTCTTCAGAATCCTTGCCATCCCTGACATATTCTTAGAACACAATACCACAGCAGTTAAAAAACATAAATCACCCAAAATAACAGAAACACTTCTCTCCACCTCATGTCTGCTACTACTTTAAGCCTTGTGATTCTTCAGGCAGTTATATATATGCAAATTTTAATTAAGGGAAAACTTGGCTGAATACTAGATGAAATTATTTGTTGTATCGTATATTTGAAGAGCAATGCATCATTCTAATAGATTATTCAATGGATATTTGCAAACTTCTATAGAAGTGTTTAGCTAATGCAAAAAAGAAAGATTAATTGAATAATTTATTTGATGGACAACAGCATTATTCATTAAATACATTATTCAACCAGTAGTATTCAACCAGTTCTGATTAATTAAAATGAGAGAGACAATTGCTTTCAAGTACAACTCATTCAGATCCCAGTTTTGGCTCCATTAAAAAAAGGGCTTTGCAGAGCAGTGTCTCAATGAGAGTGTAGATGGTGCAGATATTCTTTGTGCTAAAAGAGCCATGTCCTGAATCACAGTGTCCTTGACCAAATACATCTGCATGACTGTGGTAGGATTTGCACCTCTTAATGAATTGCCTGCCTATACTGGGGCTGGATTTGAGCATTCTCAGCTGAGGAGGTATTTTAGCACATGGAATAGATTAAATGAGACTATTTAATTTACAACTTGCAGAGCAGGTCCAACTTGATAACTGCTCCCACTATGCTCTTCTTGGGAACTTTCAGTACTTGGTTTCCCAAGTGTTTTGCAAACACACTTCTATCCCGTGACTCAGACCTGCAATTACCTGATCAAGGCCCAGCAGTGTCCTTACCCAGCCTGGGACATGCCATGCCAATGTCCCACAGAGCATTCCAAGCACCACCTACCCAAGCTGCCGTGTGACCAGGCATGTCCCCAGCACAGCCCATGCTGCTTTGCCCTGCCAACGGGGCACCACTGGGACAAGCCAGTGAAACCACCTGTGCTTCAGACACATCAGCTTCTTCTGCTACATCAGCACAAGCATTTTAGCAATTTTTATTCAGTGAGCAACAATAAAGAACATCAGACCTTAAGAGCAGAAGGCTGACAACAGACGAGTCCACCACATCGAGGGAAAAGGCAAACACTGTATCTTAAGTCCCAAATAATTACCTCCTAGCAGCACACCGAACTGGAGAAATTCTCATTCCCCACAGATGGGAAAACCACCATCTGAATAAAACCAGCCTCATGATCGTGACAGAAGGCACATTTAACATAGCTTGCACATGACAAGGAATATATATTGGGCTAGGACTTTATAGACGTAATAAACCCTAGTTAAGTGCCCACCAAATATACCCTGGAGAAGGCAGCCATAAAAAATGGCAAATAAAGACCCTCTTAAAGTTTAGTAAGCATCTTAAAAATATTTTACTATTTAACCAAGTATCTCCCCTATTACGAAGGGGTTCTTGGATAATTTTCAGGGAACAAGGCACAAAACAGTACAAGAAGAGTTTGGATCACACTGGCTAAGTATTAGCTGAAACAAGTTTGCTAGCTTAATTTACTCTACTATTTTAAGTAGAATTTCTTTTAATGATTCAAGACACATTTCCACTCTAATCCCCTACTCCCGTTTGGAAGGAAACAGATGAATGTGATGAAATGCAATGAAGATGATAAATTCATGCCACTCGAAAAGTGGCAAATGACATTTACTGGTCTCTCAGTTCCCATTTCATGATTGATATGGAACTATAAACAAGAAAATAAGTACGGTTAAAAATCTTTCTATACAGTGGCAAGTAGGGTTTTAATGGTGGCTTGCCTGTGCTTATTAACAAGCCATGGCAGTTGCTGCACACTGATCAGTAACTGCGTGAGAGCTCAGCCTACTGTGGAAGTCCTGAGTCTATGTACTTTCAATTTTAGAGCATAACCATCATACGCTCCACAAGCCAATGAAATTTCTAATAATACAAACCAATGATGTGTTAAATTGAGACACTTCTAGCTTGAATGCCAAAAACTTCACTATGATTTAAAGGATCTGCGCTTACCTTTCTCTATCAATTTACTGTTAATTTGCTACCATTGGAGCAATTTATAAAAAGGAAAAAAAAGGTAATATTTTATTTAATTTCTAATACCAATCCTGGTCATTTCCAATACACACTCAAATGCCATTTATTGTACAAAATGCAATATAGTCATTCAAGAGGAATAAGAGATGCAATGAGAAGTGTTGGGGGGGAGCAGGCAAAAAGAAATCACTCTGCAAAATGTCTGCATTCAGAAATTGGTGGCAATCCTCACTGTTCCCCTTAGAAGAGGCAGAGGCATTAACAAAAGTTTAGGTCATAAATGTTTGGCTGTTTCAATTATTCCAAGCATACTATATGTTGTTTATTATTTATCACACAATTTACTGCTGTGCTGGTTCTCATCAAATTGTATCAAATTTCTGTATCAAACAACATATCAATGGCCTATGAAAATGTGGGGTTTTCTAAATGTGCCTTCCACCTTATTTAACTCCAACTTTCAAGACAGAACCTAACCATTTATTTATGATTCTGTTTGTACTTTATACCAAAATCAGATATACAACAGGTTTTTTCTCCCCCAAGGATCTTGTTCCCACTTTCTACTCAGACACTAAGATATATTGTAATGACCATGCATGAATCACATTGATGTCACGCAGACTAGTCTGTGGAATAATTATGAAAATACTGCTCCATTTCTGTCTCCAGGGGTTCTCTAACAGTCCCTTAAAATCTTTGCCACATCTTTACACAGGAAGATAGTGGTAAGATGAGGGGGAATGGCTTTAAACTGAAAGCAGAGACATTTAGATTAGATGTTAGGAAGAAATTCTTCCCTGTGAGGATGGTGAGACATAGGAACAGGCTGTCCAGAGAAGCTGTGGCTGCCCCATCCCTGGAAGTGTTCAAGGCCAGGCTGGATGGGGTTTTGAGCAACCTGCTCTAGTAGAAGGTGTCTCTGCCCCCAGTAGGGGGGTTGGAACTAGATATTCTTTAAGGTCCTTTCCACCCCAACCCATTCTACGATCTTTTCCCTCTCTGGTTGGCTTTTGGAGTAAATAAAAGGTCACAGCTTCAAAAAGAATGGAAACTGGTCAGGGTGAATTCAGGCACCCTTAATACAGAACATTTAAAATTGGCTTTGCCATTAAACCATTGTTTGGCCAGGTAAAATGTGGTCTTCAGCAAAGCAGGACACACTGAAACCACAGTAATCCTCTGTGCAGCAGTTGCACTGCAGAGTAATTCCAGAAATTTCAAGCTTTGCTACTAGACAACAGCAGAGCATAGCTCAGGTCAAACCAATCCCTAGTAGAAACCTTGTGAATGTAGCAGCTCTACCAAGTATAGATCTGATCCTCGAGGTTCAGGTACAAGGTTAGAAATGGATAAGGTAATTGTCCAACATCAGAGCCTGCAGTAAAAGCAGTTGCAACAATTAAATGTTAACCTTTTATATCGAAGGACAGCAGGAAAGATACCTTACCCATCAGCATTGCCTCCTGCCCTCCAGCTGGCTCAGTATCATCACACTCAGACTACCTTGTTATGTGCCAGATTCAGTGCACAGTGGAGAGAAAGGGCAACCAAAGTTCTCAGACCTCATTTGTGAGTAGAAGGCTCTAAGCACTCAGGTTGCCTTATGGACATGGCACTTAATAAGCTACCCTGGAATGCTACTCCATGTGTACTTGGTTCAACACCCATCCCCTGCACTGCTGGGAAGTCCTTTAGAGCAGCACAATTTACTGCAAGAAGGTATCTGCAGGCACTGTGGCCCTGGACACAAAAGAGCAGAAGAGACTTTAAAATAGATCATGCTCTGCCCCAAAGTCAGTGTTAAGCATTTTATATGGAAATGAGGAGCTGGGCTACTGGAGGAGTTCTTAAATATAATTTTTGTTTCGTGGTTTATAAAATCATAACAGAATTTAAGATGGAAGGATCATTTTAAGGCTGTTTGGTCCAACCTCCTGCTCAAAGCAGGGCCAACCTCAAAGGCAGATCAGGTTTCTCAGGGCTCTGCCCAGTGGAGTCTGGAATACCTCCAACAATGGAGATACCACACCTTCTTTAGGCAGCCTGCTCCAGTATTTGACCACCTTATTTTAAGTATCTAATTGAAATTTCCCTTGCTTTAGCTTGTGACTGTTGCCTCTTCTCTTTCTGCTGTGCTCCTCTGAGAAGAGTCTGCCTCTGCCAGACTCCTGTGGAACTCCCAGGGACCAGTCACCAACTTCATGCCATGATCACAACCACCCAGTTAATTTTTCACCCATCTTACAATATACCTACCCAAAATCTGGAAAAGACAGCCCCAATTTGCATACAAGGGTACTATGGGAGACCTGTCAAAAGCCTTGCTTAGGTCACAGTGACTGTCACTGCTCTCTCCTTGTCTGGTCCAGTGTTCTACTACGGATACTAATTTAGCTCTCCAAACCCTGGCATTAGGAATGAAACCAGGGAGACCTGAGAGCAGACCTTCCTCAGATGTAGTGCCAGGTGCTCTACTACTCATGTCCTTGTGAGAGTTTCTTGGGCAAAATCTGAGATTACTCTCGTCTTGATGAGCTCCCTGATTTCTAAGAATGCAACACCATAAACAGAGACAAAACTGCTGGTGTTTATATCTAAGACAAGGCACTGTTTACCTGCTGCCTGCTGAACAGAAATAAGCACTATGGGACAAAAACCTTTCAGCAAATCACTTGAATATGAGGTCATTTGGAGAAAACCCTGTATCACTTGGTCACATCTATGCCATGGGAAATATGGGCACTAAGGCATAAACATTCCTTATGTTTTTTATCCCTACTGTGCCATTCCTTTGGCACTGCTAAGGCACAACCTCTTTGGGACTCTGGGGGAAAGCAGGGCCAGGACTGAGTAGGGGAAATCAAAACAGGAAAAAAATGCATAACAGGCTCTTTAAAACAAGGTAATTTATGGCTGTGAATGGCAGGGATGAATTTAGGTGACCTTACCTGATCTTCCATGAGTGTTGGATGCTCCACAGTCCAACTGAAGGCTCCCCTACCCCTTTCAAGAGGAGACACCTTTTGGTTTCCAATGCTGTTTGCCACTGTGCTTCTGCACACACTTCTGTATTTATACACACAATGTACCCTGATAAGCTACACTTTCCTACTGCAGATATTCCTCTTTTGTCACTTACAAACTTGCAACTACCTAAGCATTAATTCCTGACCAGTTTCTCAGTATTAAACACAACGGTTATGCTGTCTGTATTGCTTTTGCCAACTGCCAAACTTTTCTCTGGAAACAAAAGGATTTAGAGACACAAATAATAGTCACTGGCTGCAAAGTCTTAACTGCACCTAATATTTCCTTACTTGCCCTTTTTTTAAAATTTTTATTGAACACCAACAAATGACTTCTTACAGGCAGGGAGGTGATGCTGATTGCCTACTGTAAACTTTGATTCAACAAGTTTAACTGCATGCTCTGCCTCCAGCTAAATGGTGAGATTTTTTCACAAGCTTCAGCATTCCAAATGTCAATGTTTGTGTTTTGACACACATTCTGACAGATGAAAGTTTAGTCACAGAAGAATATACTTCTAAATGGTTTTAGTTAGGTCATAAGCCACAAGATTTGCTACTAAGAAGTTTCTCTGCTATAAAAATAATACCGATAAAAATGGTGAGAAACAAACTGTTGGTTGCAATACAATTCAACATTTCTTTCTTTTTTTTTTAACTTAAAAGTTCTTTTCATTTGGAATGAAATTTTCATCCATCACACATCCCCCTAAAGCCATACAATCATTAAGGCTGGAAAAGACCTGCAAGATCGAGTCCAGCAGTTAACCCAGCTGTGTTTACCACTAAACCACATTCCCAAGTGCCACATCCAAGCACTTTTTGAACATTCCCAGGGATGGTGATTTCACTGCTTCCACAGGCAGCCTATCCCAATCCCTGACCATGCATTAAGTGAATCATTTTTTTCCTAATACCCAATCTTAACTCTCTCTGGTACAACTTGAGGCCATTTCTTCTCATCCTGTCACTTCTTACCGGGGGGAGGAGACCGACCCAGACCTGGCTATGACCTTTTAGGGAGTTGTAGATAAGGTCCCCCCTGAGCCTCCTTTTCTCCAGAATTTCAAAGCAACTTTGAAATAAGATCATCCACATATATCAATGGAAAAATAAATCTTAACATTTTTTAAAAAGAGGTAAGAAAAGTCCTTATTTCCAATGTCTTTTTGTGTGTTATCTTTTTTTTTACCCCATCTAAAAAAAGCTATGGAGGAACATGGGTGTCTTGCTCAGCAGTGATGACAGTGATGCATAAAGAGAAAATATCCATCACTTCAGCAGAAATATCCTAGGATGTTTCTTTGAATGCCTTTCACACCTCTTCCATCAAATACTTTTCATCCCATTTAAAACAGTAAGCTGCCTTATAGCAGGTCCTGCTCCCTGCAGACAACCAACCAGCTGCCCTGCCATCACTCCACTCTTCCAGGAAACAACCTGGAGCTAAACATTCTCTTGTTTTCACACAGACGTGAGAAAGTTTCAAGATACATGACAAGTTCATAAATACCTTTAAGCTAGGTTTGAAGTAACCAGTCCTTACTAAACTTGTCTGTTCTAAAAGGTAAAAGCAAAAGCCAACACCAGCTCTGCACCTATTGAACTACATAAATTCTTTTAATCTTAATGACTGTAAATACAAACTATACACTGCCATCCCATCATCCTCTCCATCACCACTTACACCTCTCTAGATGCTGTTCTTACCTTGATATATAACTCCTGAGCTCTTTTCTCCTTCCTTGTCTTTAATATCAGTGTCCATTGACTGCCCCATCTTGCCAATTTATTTACGAAAAATTTCAGAACATTAGGTGCAAATGCTATTGTTTGGACACTTTGCTTGAGTACTTTCTTGCCACTCACCATCTCTTGCTTTTTTTCGTGCATAAATCACATTTTCACTTGGGTCAAGGCAGAACTGCACTGACAACCACTGAGACAACTGAGCATTTCTGGATGCCATGGACCCAGGCTGTGTCTGTTCACTGACACTGCCTAATGGCAAACATGCCACCTGATCCTACTAAAGAAATACATTTACAAGCTTTAGTCTCCACCCACAGCTTTTGCCATGAGATTGTTTTTTTCTACCACAGGTACTCAATTGCAGCATCACTGTCATTTTCCAAAACGCAAGCTCTCAAAATGTTAGCTGCTGTTAAATTCCAGAAATGGTCTAAACAATAGCTGTGTTTGTAGAAGTTCGTCTTCATTTATGGATCCTGAAAATGGATGTGTAGGCTTACAGCTGTCTGAAGCAACAAAAATCAAAACCCTGAAACAAAGATCTGTGAATTCTCATTAGAGCCCTAAGAAGTGAAAAGACTAAGGTGTTGGCACATTTGAGGTCAGGGCAGGCACAAAGAGAACACCCCGTGAACACAAGGACTGTTCAGGCTCTGCAGAACCCCAGTGCTGAAGAAGCTGAATGAGTTTTTGTATCAGCAGCTAAAGACTTCCTGCACTGAGCCTGGCTACGTCTCCCTAAGCTGGAAAGACAGAAGGGCAGGCAGTTTATGCAGTGTGCACCCAAAGACCAATTCAATGTCCCAAATTCTTCCCCACAGCCATTTCAATGACTCCAAGGGAGCTATTTTGCCAGAAGTATTATGAGAGTATTTTTATTTCCATAAAATGGCTACCTTGCCAGAATTAATTCCAACAGATGTTTCAGCAATTATAAAATCACTTAACTAATTATCTCAAATACCTTTTTGGCCATCTCCACTATGATAAACACCTCAAACTAAATTATACTGAATAAACTGCAGTGGGATTGTACAAAACCTTGGCTTTGGGAGAGATAGGATGAAGCTAGTGCTTGGCACTTAATGCCATCAGCATAACAATTCAGCTAAAGTATATATAATTTTGTTGCTGACCTTACATTATTATATAATTAAGGTAATTTAAGTAATTACTTGCTAAAAAGACTAATTTTGTTCATCAACGTAAAGACTCTCAAAGCACAGCAATATGAGGGAATTAGATTCCAATACAGCAATTTGGGAAGAATTAGAACCTCCAGTGAATAAAGTGAAATGGGAGTAAGCAGTAAAAGGGAAGAAAGGACAATAAAAGTTCAGGAAACTTGGTTACTACTCCGTGTTTTGACACAGACATCCCTTGAAACTCCCAAGTACTCTAAACATAGTAAAAATTTTCTTGCCACATAGAAAATATCCACTGTGAGACTTGAAACTGTAAACTTAAATTTAATAAGGTGCTAAAATTCTCCCAAGCCAGACAAGCAAAAATCTTTCCTTAGGGATATCTATAATCAGAGAGATTCTGTAACTCTACTGAAGACAATTTTGTCTATCCCCTCCAAAATATGATTATCCTAGAAGATGCCAACAAATTAACTCTTTAATTGAGTACACTGAGAATGCAGCAACTTCAGTTATTTCAAGACATAAGCTCATCCATAAAAATATCCCACCTAATTCCTACATAACAATGTAATTGTAAACTGCAGTTTTTCCTCTGAAGAAATGTCTTATTATAAATGATGTTATAAATGAAACACTGGCATCTTCTACAAACTTATCAAGAGTTAAGAGGATGTCAAAAGAATGCTTCATTTCAGAAACTTCAAGTGAAGTTTTCTGGATTACTGTCAATTCATTATATCTTTTAAAAGTGACAACCTCCTTGAGTTCAGACTCTTCTTTAACTTTTTTTCCTTCTCTAAACTTTGCAAAAAAAAAAGCCCAACCCTGTAACAGAAAGTAATTTATGCAGCTTTAAACTTTGCTTGTGGTTTAACCTTGATGCTGTTTTGAACTGGATGATAACAAGTACCTGCTTTTATGACCGGAGGAAGATTCTGTTACAAGTAATCAATATTTTGTTTGTTTAATAACTAAGGGATTGCTTGAGTATATAACTGAGAAGTTAAATATTTGGCAGGGCTATGAAACATGTTAATTAAAATTTAAGTTACACGAATCCTACAGAAGGATTTAATAGAAGAAGCTACACTTGAAGAGACTATTTTAGTACTTCAAGCAAGTGTGCCATGCTAATAATATAAAGTTTCAAAGTACTTTATCTATAAAGCCAGGAGACTTTGATATATACAATCTATATTTTTAATGCAAGTGAGAGAACTTTCAAGCACTCTTAAGAATGTCAAGCTTAAGAATTTATGGGACTGCAATGATATTACAAAGGATACAGTTTTTCAAAACAAAATTTCAAAGGCGTTAGAGAACCTGGTGAATAAGGAATGGAAACTACTGCCCAATTCAAATACATCACTGCAAGCAGAGAAACTCACCTCTGATCATATACTTAAGATAGAAGGGACAAAAGGAGGATCTCAAACAGTCCCCAAAGTATCCAACTGCATTTCTGAAAACAAGCTGCCACCCAAACTGAGACCTGAGGAAATGACAGCACTTGTAGAGTTTTACCTGTAATTGATACTGGTTTTAGTTGAACATTAAAATATTATTGGAACTTGAGTTTTTTTAAAGGCTTCTTGCATTAACCCTCAAACAGTCAGACAATGTGAACCAACAAGTGGCAGACAGAGTCTATGCAGGATCTAACTTGAATTTCAGATGCTTAAATTTTATTAAACTTTCTGTCTCAAGAATTTCTTTAAACAAACTGGACGTTAAATGATATTGAGGTTTTAAGTGAAAACTTTCAGAGCTGCTTCATCAAGTAATAGAATTAAATCTTTCCTCTCATTACAAACCTTCCTGGGATTTACTTTGTTTTCTCACAAGCATTTTTAGTTTTGCTAGGTCAGAAAAAAGACCTTTTTAAATAGACTTGTCATTAGAACTAGGTGGATTATCTATGATCATTATCTGTGCTCCATTTTAGGATTTAATACCACTTTCCTCCACAATAAATGTAGGTATGATTTGCGTGGGTGATGTAGTTTGCATCTTTCCTGGGGAATAGAGGAGCAAATGAGGAGTTTGATTGCTTTTTTTTTGACACGTTTTTTATATGAAGAAAGAAAAAAAACCCCAGATTTGTGATTAATAACTTTGTTTGCTTACTTCTGTCAGGTTTTCCTCCAGGGCATAGTAAGAATCTTTACAGTATGACACTAAAAGGACTGTCATGTCCCTGAAATTGCATCGCATAAACAATTACATGTAATTCAGCTCATGGCTTCCTCAGAGGCTTCCTCAAAGGCTACATTATTTGGTTTCTGACTCTAAAATATCTGCTCTGTCATATCCTCCAACACTAAAAATGATAAGAGAAGACTTTATCAAAGCATAGTGTTACCTTGCAATGGGAAAACCCTTTAATTCTTTAACACAGGGGACAAAGACTAAAGGGATCCAGTTGTTGGGAGCTGTAGATACATTCAGAGAGGAAATAAGATGAAGGTTTTGACATTAGTTAACCACGGGAATATACAGTCTAGGAACAAGAAGGGATGTCCATCACGAATTAGACTGAGAATGAATGATATTTTCAGGCCATGTTCTTTGTCCATCATTAAAGTATGGGATTTGTTCCAGAATCACTGGATCAAACTCCATTGCCTTTCAGGAGGTAATGACAGGCATCATAAGTGGCCCCAAACTCCACAAATATATGGAGGAACTAAATCTCTTGTATTTTGGCTGAATTGGTTATGAGGAAATAAAATGTGTCACAGGCTACAGAGACAGTCAATGATAAAAGGAAAACAAGACACTACCAACAAACACCATTGCCTGGCATGGAAAGGGATCATCTCCAAGTGCTTTTCATTGGAAAAAAATGGTGGATAAGTTTGGCTTTGGGCTAATAAAGTACAGTGGAAAGTTGTGATAGGTCTGAGGAGTAAAAAGGCTGGAGAGCTGTCCTAAGCAAAGGAATACCAAAGGATGAACTTTTGATGTGGAAATAGCACCTTTTCCTTTGACCCCCCAAATAATTTTTAGCAATTTTAACATTTATGTGAAACAGAACTTAGGTTATTTGGTTTTATGGTCTTCCTGTGAAGTAGTGTTGCTCAAATATTTCCTTCTGTACCAGTGCCATCACCTAAAGAATAGACAAAGATCCTGTCTGAAAGATTCAGTCCTTTCATGCATGACTGAAGAACTAGTTTGAGAAGTACAGCCAGGTCTTATGGGTCTGAGTTCCATGCCAGCCATCTACAAACACTTATGTCCAAGTAAATGATCGGCAGCATTAAAGAGAAAACGAAAAAAATTGTGTAAAACTCGTGCAGTCCAGGTTTTCAATGTGAGCATTAATGTGCCCATCATTCTTCAGAATTGAGCCACTTCTCAAGAAAGTTCAAAAATAAAATATAGTAAGCAGGATGAAATATTTTCAGTCATGAAATATTTCCACTGCATCTTACAACCAGGGACTCTACTGGATGAAAAATGTATTTCCAGGAGTAAAATAAAATAATATGACAATGTGAGAAAATGATTGTTGTAAAGTGTTTACTCCTATCCCTGAGCATGCAGGCTCCAGCTGTCCTTGGTGGGGATAAATTTGACAACCACTCTAACAAGTAATGTGAACAAAAGGTGTATCATATCCACCAGTGTGAAGAAACTGTCTTCACTACACACAGGCAAAATGTCTGCCGATGCTGATTTTTTCAGCTAATTCTGTGTTCTCCAACTGACACGCAACTTCTTTATTTCTGGAACTATTAGCATCCTCTCTACAGCTTCAAGGCTATTTCCTGAAATTGTCCTTTTTATAATATTAGTCTAGGAAGACTGGCATGAAATAAAACCCTGACAAGAAATCAAAGAGTAAGTTATTTTCTAAAGGAGTTTCCCTGGAGAATCAGGTCAAAAGCCTACTTCCAGCCTTGAACACTTGGAAGACATGAAAGCAAGCTTTGTTTTAGAAGCTCAGATGTCTACACACAAAGATGATAATTGTTTTCTCTTTTTTTCTGTTTATTGCTTTTGAAGAAATTCAGTTCGAGACCTGGGATGCATCAAAGGAAAATGTGTATTTGGATGGGCTTTGTTTGATGGCAGGAGCTTTCCTTGTTAAGTCATCAAAACAGCCCGGAGTGAGAAGGTAGCAGAAGCTCTTCTAGAAAAAGAGTGCCAAGAATCACTGAGGACAATCACAGGCACAGAAACTCGACAGCTTTTATGTTCTCTCCTTTTATGTGCACACAGTTAGGGAGCTGGATGTCACATGCATGAGGAGCCAAGGTGTCTGATCCAAAACTCATCAAGTCAATATAAACATGCCCTTTGACTTCAGATGATCTTGGGACAGGCTCTCAAGGATCTTACAAGTCAGAGCTCTTCTGACATCATTTGGATAATCTTCCATGTGGGGGTGGTGTCAAAAGCAGACCTGAGCTCTGTGTATTGGTTATGACTTTGATCAGTCAGGGATGGCTTTTCTTACATTCTTTATTGCAGTGCAAAACCCTTAACGGGAATGAGCATGTACTCACCTAAGGAAATTCTTATTGCAACAGTCTGGAACACTGAAAATGTGTTTCTATGTTACAACAGATTCTCGTGGCTTTTGCTCCATTACAGCCTATGGATATTGCCTATGGAGTAAACAGGGACACGCTGCCTGTGACATCACTGCCAATATACAGAAGGATTGGGCTATTCTGCTGATTCTCTTTAGTCTTATATTGAGCATTAAAACAAACAAACAAACAAACAAACAAGCAAACAAACCTCCCCCAATTGAATAACCCAAACCACTAACTCACAGTTGCACCAGAACATTTCTTTCTGTTGCATTCAAACCTAAGCCAGCTCAGCTTGTACCAGTCCATTTTAGGGACACGTAAAGAAAAGCTGTAGCCTGTGGCTTGGACAGGAGCACTCTGTGCTGAGTTAAGAACTGGCTGATGGCTGGCCCAGAGAGTGGTGAAAGGTGTTGTATCCAGCTGGGTTCAGTCACCAGTGGTGTCCCCCAGGGGTCTGTGCTGGGGTCAGTGCTGTTCAATATTTTTATTGATGACATGGATGAGGGTATTGAGTCTTCCATTAGTAAATCTGCAGACAACACTAACCTAGGAGTGTGTGTCAATCTGTTGGAAGGTAGGAGGGCTCTGCAGAGAGACCTGGAATGTTTGGATGGATGGGCAGAGTCCAATGGGATGAAGTTTAATGAGTCCAAGTGCCAAGTCCTGCATTTTGGCCTCCATAACCCCCTGCAGCATTACAGGCTGGGGATGGTGTGGCTGGACAGTGCCCAGGCAGAAAGGGACCCGGGGGTGCTGGTCCACAGCTGACTGAACATGAGCCAGCAGTGTACCCTGGTGACCAAGAAGGCCAAAGGCATCCTGGCCTGGATCAGGAATGGTGGCCAGCAGGAGCAGGGAGGTCATTCTTCCCCTGTACCAGGCACTGGTGAGTCCACACCTTGAGTGCTGTGTCCAGTTCTGTCCCCTCAGTTTAGGAAGGACCTGGAGACGTTTGAGTGTGTCCAGAGGAGGCAACGAGGATGATGAGGGGCTTGGAACACAAACCCTGAGGAATGGCTGAGGGAGCTGGGGGTGTTCAGCCTGGAGAAAAGGAGACTCAGGGGTGACCTTATCACCTCTACAACTCCCTGAAAGGTGGCTGCAGTCAGGTGGGGTTGGTCTCCTTCTCCAGGCAGTAACTGACAGAACGGGAGGACACAGCCTTAAGCTGCACCAAGGGAAAAAGAGGTTGGATATTAGGAAAAAGTTTTTCACAGAAAGAATAATAAAGTGCTGGAATTGTCTGTCTGGGGAGATGGTGGAGTCACCATCCCTGGATGTGGCACTCGGTGCCATGGTTTAATTGAGGTGTCAGGGCATGGGTCGGACTCGATGATCTTGAAGGTCTCTTCCAACCTGGTGATTTTGTGATCCTGTGAAAGGCAATGGTGTCCTGTGAGATTGTGCAGGCAGAAGGCCCAGGCTGGAGGTGTGCCTTCCCCATGAAGCATTCATAGGCATGGTGTCACAGAGCTTCTTTTTTCACTCAACATTCTTATTTTTATTTTCTGATTTTGTTTTTGCTTTTGAGAGATAATCTCCATTATCGCATTAATTCCTGTTCAATGTTTTTTAATGCATGTATTATTTATCTTTGGAAGATCCTTTATCATCTTGTGTGAATTTCAATTGTTATGGCTCATTTTAATTTCCTTTAAGGCCCTTGGCCACTTTTTCTGTTGGAGTATGGCTGGTTCCACTTAATAGAAGCTTTGTTATGCAGATACATGAAGCTTCTGTGCCCCACCTTTGAACTTCTGAATAAACAGCACCAATCCATCTGATATATTTTATATAGTCAAATACAAAAGAGATGACAGAGCCTAAAGCATGGGCAAAGTCATGCTTAACTCCGGCATGTACAAAAACCAAAATAATTTAATTTGGGATAGGTGTCAAGCATTTAATTTTCAGTTTATTTTCTTTTGTCTGGTTTGGATGCTGATCTGTACTGGTGGTGACGTATACAAATTTATCACGCAGCTGTGTATTTGGCCCACATAAATCTTGTTATATTCAAAAACCTTCATCAGAGGCACATTATAAGTAACAAAATTCTATAGCAAAGGAAGATCCTTCTCAAACTCAAGTCAGTCTCAGAGGATTTGATCTCAAGACTGCTTCTGATGAATACTGATGTCTGAACATTAGCTATTCAGGCAAATGGTAGTGTTTGACAATACCAGTTGTAATTCCAAGTGTTTTCTCCTGTGTAATTTCTTTTTTCACAGTTTATCATAACAAAACAGTTTGAAGAGAGAAAATAGCCATGACTTTTCCATTTAACCAAACCCTTGTCTTCTCTCATTTATTTGTTTCCTCTAATCATGACACAATAAAGTCAAGTATTTGGGTAAAGGCCCTTCCTTTCGTTGCATGTAACATCATTAAGGGACTGTGTGATTTGGATTTCCATGTCTGAATATAAATAATTAGAGAATATGATTTACACTTTTTTTTTTTTTTTTTTGTCTGGGAAAGCTTTTGGGATAAATTCTCCCTTGCTCTGTGTGTGGTGAGAAAAATTAAATTGGGTAAAGGGCTCAAAGGCAGTCTAAATGCTGTATCCAAACTTCCATTTAGTTCAAATCCCCCTGCTGTTGGCAGGGACACTTTCCACTAGACCAGGTTGCTCCAAGTTCCATCCATGCTGTCCTCAAATGCTCCCAGGGATGGGGCATCCACAGCTTGTCTGGACACTGCCCTAAGGACAGTGCTGCACCAGAATAAACAGGGTTGTATCTGCTCAGGTTTTTAAAGTTACATGACTTGAAACACACATTTTTTACAGCCACGTGCCTGCCTCTGCATGAGGAACCAGTCCAGAAGGCAGATGTAATGCTGTGAAACATCTACTCCTTATCTAAACGTGCACAAGTTTGGAGCCTACATTAATGCTCTCCAAATTGACATCTAAAATATTTTCATAGGCGCCCCAAAACAGAAAACTGAATATACACACTTTGTTCCCCAGCAGAGGCCAAATTTAATTCAGTGTGATCTTTGACCACCACAGTCACCTTGCACCAGGGCAGAAGAAGAAAAAAAAAAACATGCCTCAAATCCCTGAGATTTCATCAGAAGGAAAAAGATCACAGCACTACTGAGAGCAACTACTGAGAGCAACTTAAGTGTCAAAGTCAGGTAGAAAAGATAGCTCTTTGGGAGCCTTCAAAGCTACTGTTTCTCCCCAGTGGCTTTATAGGGAATTTATGCACTTACTTTACACGGACATCTTCACCAGAACATAAAATTTAGGTGCAAATTAGGCATCTACATTCCTTCATATGATGTGTCGTTACTGGCTTGGCATAGAGATTTGCAAGAGATTGAATAAAACAGCCTGAAGGGTGTACAAAATACATGCATATAAAAATATACAGATAATGAATGTTACAGCTATATGCACAGACTCCTAAGACAAAACTGACTGCAGCTCAAATGCTCACAGCAGCCAGAAATAGGAACACTCAGATTTGGAGCCAGGCTGGACATATCTCTCTGCATCCTGCACATGAGGGTGGGGGACACCAAAGCCCTTCATAACACTATCTGGTATTTGTTAAGTCCAGATAAAAGAAAGGGTTTGAAGTTTGGGATTCTGCCCTTCTCCCTCATGCCCAACTCCAATGCTGCTGATTTTATAAGATATTCAAAGACAGATACTGGAGAACGAAGGGAGGAACTTGCCTCAAGGCTACTGAAACGTTCTTGGTAATAGGTTAAAAATGTGAAGCATTTAAAGTGTCTGATGCTCCTTTTGATATTCTCCAGGCGATTTCCTGAATCAGCTTCAAATTTTAGTCATTTTCGGCTTTAAAACAAGCAGCGACACAAATGATTAAAAGAAACAACAACAAAAAATTAACACACACCCAGATGGTAACTATTATCTGAGCCAGAAAATAGAGACAAATACATCCACTTAGGGCAAACTAACATATTGTATTATATCACTATGATGTACTGTAATGGGATATGATTTACATTAAAACTTGTGAATTAGAGATTTAACTTATGGCCTTTCTCCACAAATTACAACAACAAACAAGAGCAGGAAAATCAGCTCTAATAACAGCATGCATCCCATCACAATTTGATGGATTATTTCTAGACCAAAGCCATGGATGAAATATTCAAAAGTGCAATTTTGTAACAGTATTCCAGAAATGTGATTTAAGTGAAAATCCTGATTCCCTGCAGTCAATAAAGGTTTTATGGCAATCTTCCCAAGAATTGGGGTGTTTTATGTGAGAATTCGACTACAAAACACCCCAGAAGAGTTAGGCAGATGGTGTGACCATGGCTTATTATGTTAAATGTAAAGGTCTCAATTGTGCTCCCTCCATCTGTTTGCTCATCCACCTCTTATCTTGTATCATAACCTCATAAGATACCGATTTTAGGGACCATCTTCTAGCTCAGTGTGCTGAAACCCCCAGCATAAAAGGAGACAGTGCTTTGGGCTTCTCTTTGTTAATGCAACTGAGCTAAACAGATAAACAACTTGACAGGGATGAGTTTTCCAGATTTATTCTCTGTAGCAAATTGTACTTCTAATTGCATAAGGTTCTCTTCCCTGCGTGCTGTCATCTGGTTTGTGATGTGGTGCACCTCTTAAGCACTGCAAAATCCCTCTCTGAGACAGCTGCATTTTGTGATGGATACTACACAAACATACACATAAACACAACACGTTTCAGTTCCCTAATTTATGTAACTGCTTCCTACAAAGATCCTAGGACTGAAAGTTACTCTAAGAGGGAGAACGACATGGTAAGTGGATTCCAATGATTTGAGTTTTTTTCTTCCTAAGTGACTTGCCAGAGCCAAGCTCATCTGTATGCACCAATATTCTCTAAATAATAAAAAAAGGGGATAATGTTTCCTCTCCTGACGGATGTGCACTCAGCTTTATCCACACTGTGCTTCAGCAGCTCTGCAAGAATGTAAAACAGCAATCTAATATCCTGCTTAAATTTGCCAGAAACAGCCACTGAGACCACGGAAGGCAACTTCTCCCTGCTGAACGTGTGCCTCCCTGAAAGCTTGAGACTGGGAGGGGAATGATGAGTACCCACCTCAGTTAAAACAGCTCTATGCCTTCCTGATCTGTTGCAAAGAGGGGGGGAAACCCAATGAAGATATTTGGGCAATTATTGAGAAGTAATTACAACTGCAGCACCTCAACAGTACTGGAGCCAATGTTACTCCAGCTCCTTGAGCACCAGCATGATGCTGGATCCTCAGCCACATGGTGAGCCACAGATGACATTTATCCTGCTGCACCTCCCCTGTTTTTGTTACAAGCTGCTGTGACTAAGGCTTGGATGGTGTCCTGACTTGTACCACAACCACAGCTCTGTTTACAGCACAGACTGACCTTTGCTTACTGACTGTAGGAACATGAATGATGTATTTCTAAATGTTAGCCCCACAAAATAAGAAAAAAAAAAAGGAAAAAGGAAATTATATAGCCACTTGTGTCTCCTTGGCTTTGGGAGAGATTCTCCCATCAGTAAGTCATTCCTGAAATGCAGATGGTAGGGAGAAAGAGGTATGTAGAAAAGGGTGAACAAAATCCCATTTGGGATGAGTGTATCAGATAGCCAGGCTGATGGGACTGCTCTGCTTGGGGAAACAGCTGAGATAGCTTTCATTTTTTTTAAATTTGTGCTCACTGCCAAAGAAAAAGAAGGGAAACAACAATGAAAGAGAGATAACAGTATTATGAGAACTATGCCAGCAATGAAATGACAGAGGAAAAAGTAACTGGAAGTAGAACATGTCAAGGAGAGGTGGCAGATCATGTCATTGTGGTTTATTCTGTGGCTAAAGAGAGATCAAGTTTTGCAATGCTCAGGGTCAGGCAGTAATGAGGTAGGAAGCAAAGCCACAGAAGTGACTCACAAGCAGGAGGTTACACTCTCCTGTGAACACTGGAACTTCTCACAAATTTTGTTGTGCCAAGTGCATTTTTAGCAATTACCCTGCAGACTAATTTCTCCCTCATTTGTAACTGCCTAATATGCTTTTAGTAACTGTAGCTATCCACAAGTTAAAATAGAGAAGGCAGAGATTTTTCATGCTACCATTTTTAGAGTTTTGTCCTTTTTGGATGAAATGAATCATAATGTTTACTACGGTCTTTCATTTTAGTCCCCTGTTTCATACTCCAGCTGGAAGTGGGTAGGATAACCAGCACTCTTGCCCAGTTAACTCACAGTTGGTGTTAAGAGAGGACATAACACCTGAAAGAAGATGGAAAACATATGTAGGAAGGCAGAGAGACATGCCATGGGGATTGCTCCTTTGCTGTTATTCTGGGAGGGACAAACTCCTGCTCAGCAGGGTGATGGAGACCCACCAGCTCTGCTGCTGTGGCTCCTGCCAACCCCAGTCTGAGTCTGGACACTGCCAACCTCCCAATGGCATCAACCTTACCCCTGCTGTAAGAAGTTAAAAGGACAAAACTCATGTAACTTTTGGCTCTCACCCAGTTTCAATGGCAAACTTGTGCCTTCCCAAACTAAGCAAGATGTATCAGAAGAGCAAGGAGTGGTGTGTTGTGACAAAGCTTTGTCATAGAGCTGAACTGCCAGCTACACATGCAGGAGAAGCATGAGTGCCAAAGAGCTAAACAAAAGCAAACAGAAAGAAAAAAGATATGAAAAAGAAAGAGGAATGGTAACAAGATTTAAAAATATCTCATGGAACTGAGAGGAGCGAGCAGGATTTAATGCATGCTGCTCTTGTTGGTGCTGTATAAATGTCTTGTTCTGTTCCATTCTGGTGCTGTTCCAGGGTCAAGCATATTCAGTGTCCTTTATAATCAAGCTGTCAATATACAGTCTTGATGCTATACATTGATTTTGTGCCACAAGAAAGAGGAAGTTATCTCTTTGTGCTCAG